>NW_011888976.1:1871919-1896402 GCF_000151845.1 Pteropus vampyrus | reverse complement strand
CAAACCATCAACTCTCAGGGTCATAAAACTGAATACATTAAGGTCGAAGAGATTACATTTACTTCCTGTATACCAGTCTGTCTTTGCCTGAGCCAGTCATATAGCACCCAAAGTCTAGTCAGCTTATATAGCATCTGGTCAAAGTCAGCCTGTTTTTAGGAGGGGATCTTGCTTAAGGGAGAGGCATCAGGGAAACTGTTGACTGAGTTCAGACAAAGCAGGCACGAGCCTCTGAAAGCCTGCTTGGTCCCTGCTCCAAACACAGCTTCCCATATCATGCAAATAAAAAAATGAGTATTGAAAGAAATCGCTTTACGATAATTTCTGTGGTCATTCTAGCTTCATTTCCTCCAGGCCTTCCCTGTTTCCTTCGAGTCCAAAAACGCATGCTAGCAAAATATTATAGCTCTGTAATGTTTGTATATACTGAATGACAAAATGAAGGAAAGTGGGGTGGGGTTTGGAGCGAGCTAGATGGATTTCATCCAGTATACCCTGGAGAAGCAATTAATTTTACTATGAACTTTGAGAAGGCTAATGTTAATGGTATACCATTTTGTTTCTGAGCGAAGACCTCAAGCAAGTTATTATCTTTATTCTTCTTCTTATCACTGAATTTTTACCCCACATTGGAAACATAACCTGTCCTACTTGTCTGCCATGGGGAAATTCACTTTTGCTGAATGATGGTTTACAGGCTGAAAAAGAAAATGAATCTTGGGAAATAATTCAGTAAAATACAGGACTCTCCGAGACCCGAAACAGCAGCAGCAGCAGCAGCAGCCACTGACTAGCTTACGGAGCATAATCTCTTTTAACAGTGCCAGTAAAATAAAACAGAACCACTGTTTCAGACACTGTATTTTTGGCTAAGATTTCACTCCTCAATTACTTTCAGAGTTATTCGTTTCAGTCAACATTGTAAGGGTAAGTCAACATTTGTCCTGGAAGCAAGCCCAAATTTGTTATTTTATTAGTCTGCTACTGGTTAAATTGGCCCAAGATTAAACATATCTAATAAATAGCCCTAAAATATTGGAGTTTAGTAGAAAACCACATTCAAGTTCTCTCACACAGGATGTTACTATTACTTAACCTTGGGCAGAAGGAGAAATACACACCCACACCCCAATAAGTTCCTTTTAGCAAATGCCAGCCCACTGCCTGAAACTCATTTGTAGTGCCAGACATGGCACTACAGATCTTCAGAGAAAGAGGAAGCCAAATACTTAGCTCTCTCTCTGCAGTCCCTCGCTCCACATCTCCCTTAAGTCAAGCAAAGCTCTCACTCTGTCGAGGCAGAAAGGGCCAGATGACCAGGGTTGAAGCATTTCAAGAGTCTGACCTAAAAAAGTGTGAGGGCTGCCAGCAGAGTAGTACCTCTGTGGTCCTTACAGGAAGGCCAGCCTTGGGCCCAGAGATGTTCTCTCATGATTAGATTATAGTTATGTACTTTTGGCAAGAATCCCACAGAAGTGATGTGTCCATCATGCCGTAACTATCCTCAGGTCTGGAAAATGGGACCAAAGCTGCCCATTCTTGGTTGGAGGATGCCAGTAAGTCACCTGGAGGTAGTAATGGTGGCCTAATCACAGCCACAGGGCCCAAAGAAAAGCTTCTGTGGTTCTGAGGTTTCACAGTCAGTCATTTCCTACTAACTTCTTGGAAACCCTTGGGTAAGATATAAATTCTGTATTTGTTTATGTCGGTAATAGGGATTCCCTAGCTTCCCCTTGGGTTGGAGGGGGGGAGGGGAGGAACAATGCCACTGAGGATTCCACCCCTGCTCAGTGTTAGGATACTGGTATGTACAGAACTCAAGGGCATTTTAAGAACATTTGCTGAGGCTTCCCCAGAGCTTAGGAATAAGCCAAAAAGCCTCTGCAGCAAGTGACAGAATTCTTATCACTCTGGCTCATAGAATACATCAATTCTTTGCAAAGGATCTAAGGATAAAATATGAGCCAACCTTTCTGGTCAGAGTACAATACCCTGTGACCTGAATACGCTATGACTTTGGGCCAACAATGCAACCTCCATGGGTTTGGTCTCCTCCCCTGTGAATAGGGGTGACTTTTCTACTCCCTCACAGTGTTGTTGAGAAAATGACACGCGATCATGTCCGTAATGTGCTCGGTACGAGCCTGCCCCATAAGTTGCCCCCAGCCTGCTTTCCTGGCCCTGTCCTTTCCCTGCAGCACTGATTTTTCCTGGGCCTCCCAGTGACAAAGCTGGAGCTCCACATCACCTGCCACGAGCCCACCAATGACATGCTCTGACCACCCAGGCCTCTGGTGGCCACGACAACAGTATTTTGACTCCGCATTCCTGCCTTCCCTTTCTTCCTGCACCTTTATCATCTGTTTAGTCAAGCTCTGGCTAGACAGAGCAAAACTGGGAGTAGTTTGGCAGGATCCAAGGCCAGGTCCAGAGAAGAAGAAAACTTCAGCCTTAAAATTCCAAGATAACAGCTGAGTGGGAGGAAGGGAACCCAAGTAGGTAGGTCTTGAGGTCTGTTTCCAACCCCTCCCACTCCACCCACATTGCTGAATTACAGGCTAGAAAAGCCAGTCTCCAATCTTTCCAGATCCTACTACTATCTGAGATTAGGCAATGATAGAAACTTAATGATACTGATTGACTCAGTGATAGGCATTGAACCCATGTCAGATGTTCAAGGTGGAATTTCTCCCCAAAATAACTTGTTACCGTTGGCTTCCAGAAAGACCACACAGATCCACTGACATGTCCTCTCTCTCATCCACCTGTCATCCCTTGAAGCTCAGCATTATCTTAACTTCCGAGAAGAGGAAAAAGAAGTACAGAGATGAAAAAGGATGCCCAGATCTTGACCTCAATGTCCCAAAGGAAAGACAGACTATTCCAGCTGATCTGAGATGATCAAATACATCCCAGGCAAGCAAAGCTGACAGCCAGTTCTCCCATGTGACTGAGAACTAAGCTGGACCAAGGAACACACATTCAGCTGCTGGGTAAAACCTATAGGGATGTCTGACCAAGGGCACTGGGTTTGCAAGAGGAAAACGTGGATCCCTTTCTCATGCTGCCTAGTCAGCTTCTGTTTTTGAGAATGATGCTTCTCAGCAGACATACCTTGCAGAGATGTGACCTCCAGAAAGAAAATACATTTGTGGTGCTCCCTGGTAGCACCCAGCTGTCTCTCCTAGCAAAATTTATCCCTTCAAATTATTTGGTCCATGTGCATCCTCAGCAAGCACATGCCTGCACTTAGAACCAGGAACACCACACTCGGGTGTCTTAGAACAGTCTGCTCTCAACTGAGAACAGAATACTCTGATATCTGATTATTCAAAATGGAAAAAGCTACCAGTCACAGTCACAGCCACAAGGGACTGATTGAATTGGGAATGAAATACAATTTTTTTTTAAACTTTCCTGTTTTGGGTTTTCAACTGACATCTTACCACCCACTGAGCAATGGCATGTAGAAAAATAAGGTACAAAGCATGCTGTTCAGGAAACTGTGAGGTAGGCAATCTATAGTGAATTCATAGGGGATTTCTGTTGCCCCCACACAACCCAACTGATCAGATGAATAGCTTCAAAATATTATTCTTCGAGAGGTGTGCGTGTATGCGTGTGCATGCACACAAACATGCAGAACACAAGACTAACTTTATCTGAGACATTTTTCATTCTGTAGCACATTTTTAATCACAGGGATTAAAAAATGGCCACTAAGAATGGATTTTTCCAAAGGCTTGTAACACTGGCTCTCAGTGATGTACATCTGTAACCTTGAAACAGTGATTATGTGTTATTTCTAACTCTCAGCAATTAATATGCAACCAGATGTATCATTATCTACAGTCTATTAAAACTCAGAAGCCTGTGAATTCAAAAAAGAATGTATCACACACACAACAAAGGAGGCAGGCCTCAGAGACCTAGCTCTGCTCCTGGTGTCACTTGCAGCTCATTTCATTTACAAAGACATAAGAAGGAAAATGAATAGACAATGGCAGTTGACTTACAAGAAGTAAATACAAACTTGTGATTTGACTGTTTGGTTTCTTTTTTAAATGTTGATTTAGCCATTGGAGAGTCAGTGCTAAGCGGTGCCAATAAAAGTTAGAGAAAAGACAAAGGCAGTTTTGTGGTAAATGAAAAAAATGTTATTTATTCCTGAGGCAAAGTACTGCTGTGGCAGAAAGGGGCAAAATTCCCATGACTTTTCTAGCACAGGATATCTACAGAGGGGAGGGTTCCTTTAGGAGACTACAGGGGGTCTACCATGGCAAAAATCTCCCTGAGAAAGGTTCCCCAAGTATCTCCAGGGATGGAGGAAAAGGCTCATTTACCAGCAAGCGCTTCCTCTGGCTTCACCATTTGGGAATCAGGCTCTGGGCTGCTCCTGAATTTACAAAGCAGGGCTGTACAGTGGGTACCAGAGGTTTCCTGAGCCTGCAAAGCCTCCCGAATTGCTATTAAATAAATTACACGCTGCCAGGATCCCTACCTACTCAGATTCTAGCAATTCTCTAGAAACAGAGAAGTCATTCCACATCTGACTCAGGTGTGACTTCTCTTGACTCCGGCTGTCAAGTAGAGAAGTGCTATATAGATAATGGGGACCACTGGGTGGGGAAGAAGAGGCACCGAAAGCCACAGAGTCATCCCATACTGGGTGCTCGCACGTGCATGCACAAGCAGGCACAGACACACACAAACACACTCACTCACCTATATTGTATAGCAACTTCCATTACCTTGTTTTATAGAAGAGGAAGCAGGTGTTCAGAGAAGTAAAGTGACTTGCCCCAAGTTATACCCAGTAATTAATTGGCAGAGCTGAAATTCAAAATTACCTGAGTTGAAAGCCTTCTCCACCACCCCCACACCGGCTTCCCAGGATACTCAACTTCCTTTTATAACATAAATAACATAATAGCAATAATACTGAGGGTGATTTCATGCCAGACCATGGCAAGGTGCTTTCTGAGCATGTTTTCCCTGACTTCTCTTAAGTTAGTACTATTAATATACCCATTTCACAAAGCAGGCAATTGAGGCTCAGCGGGGTTAAGAACTTTGCCTAAGTTCACACAGCCAGTAGTAAGGGGCAGAGCCAGGATTAAGTCCAAGGACGCCACTCAGTAAGCCCTCGGTTCTCAGCCACAGCGCTGCTCATTTCCTAAACTAGGTGAGAGCCCTGAAGGAACAAGGACTGCAGAGGCAGAAGGGTAATGGAGACTGAGGAAGGGAGTAGAAAAATAGCAGCTGTTCTTTCAACATTCAAGCCCTGTCACTCTGGAATCTCAGCCCCTCATGTCTCCTCCCCTAGCATCTTAGAGAGCCCAGGCAGGTGCGCAGGTGCCCTGCTCATGCATCCCCAGCAATCGGTGCTCTCCGTTAAGGGCATACCTCAAGAACGGTGTGTTACTATCTGGTAACAGGGACTCACTGGATGACCAATTCCCAGTACTGACCCCCTCCCAGCCTGCCAAACTCCTCAGTGAGATTGCCTGCTTCCCCACCTCACTCTCCACTGATTGACAATCACTGCCTATACGTTAGGGTTGTGAATGACTTGGTCAAACCCAAGCAAAAGTTTCTTGCGTGCCTTTCTCTTCTTTTTTAAACCCAGGGGGGAAATGTTAGCTAAAGTCTGGTCTCAATAAATACTTACTGACAATCAAAGAACACTAGGGGTCATTTTTAGTTGTCTAAGTCTTCACCAACTCAAACCCATCATGCTGTGGAGTTTACATTTCTAACAAAAATCTATTTATAATTAAAATGTTGTGCTAATGAATAAGGTATGAAGAACTCTCAAAGCGACATAATTCTCCTCACTTTTCCTGGGTCTGAATCCTCTGTGGGAGCTTGGTTAAGATGTCTGGATGAAGCATGTCAGGTGGGAGCTGGCCTTGAGGACAGGTGACATGCTCCTTATCTCCTGTGACCAGGGTGCCTCTCTACTGAGAGCCCACACCCCACCCCTTGTGTGAAAGTTATTATGGGAACACTAGAAAACCACACTAGATTTTTTTTTTTTTTTTTGTCCTACCAGGCAGGAGTGAATGTGAAACATGCCATTGTGCTTGGAACATCTTTTGCTTTTTAAAAAAATAATGCCTGGCGCCAACCTGAATCCTTGGGAAACTGGGTGAGTCACTTTCCTAAAAGGAAAGAGTGACCTCCGAGCAGACCACTTGATAGGGATGATCATCCACAGTTTGCACTCAGCTGATATACATGCAAAATAGATGCTGCTGCAGCTAATGGAGCTTTGGAGCACTTGCTCTGTGGAAGTCCTCTGCATGCCATTTCATCTCCACAACCAGTTCCCCTGGAAGTTATTTTACAGATGAAGACACTGAGGTTTAGATGATGAGTCACTGGTCTAAGACCTCTTGGCTCACAAGTAGCCAAGCTGAGATTCAAACTCAGCTTAGTGGGACCCTCAAGTCCAAGTTCCTATCCATTACATGCAATGGCTGCCCCAAATTAAAATGCAGTCTTGCTCAATCCTTCCTTTAGGGTAAAGGGGAAAAGGAAGAAGATGTCTTCAATGATTTCAGCTGGAACTTTGGCACTTTCTTTGAAGCTTTGAAAAGATTTTTGGTTTTAGAACAGAAATCCAGTTTTATTTTTTTAATTAGCTAACATCTAGTCCAGATTAATTTTCTATGATACATTAAGGCCAATTTTTAATCTACTTAAAAATCTTTAATATCTGAAATCTGGGTCCTATGCTCAAAGTTCAAGTTTAGTCTGTAAGTGGCAGTGCCTGATCTTGGGTCCTATGCTCAAAGTTCAAGTTTAGTCTGTAAGTGGCAGTGCCTGATATTGTTGCAGAGTTCTAATTTTAGAATGGCCTCAGAACACACCTAATGCACTGTTTTTAAATTCTAGATACCTTCATGACAATTTTTTTTTGTGTTATGTATATATCGCCTGAGCTACTATGTACTTAATGTTTTCTTAAATAACTCATTTTTTACCAGAATGTAGTGGGGATAAAGAGGGTCAAATATGTGGTGACAGAAAGACATCTACCTGTGGGAGGAACACACAGTGTAAACATAAATATGCCTTACTGTTTCAATGTACAGCTAAAACTTAGTGGATTTTGTTAACCAATGTCACCATAAAATTAATAAATGAATGAATTATTTTTAAAAAAATTACTCATTTTTTAAATAAATCAACTTATTGTACAAACATTACTGTCTTAAACAGAAAATCACTATCACCCGCCATAATCAGAAATTAACTTTAAAAAGTGAACCGTATTGTTAAATTCTTGTTTCTCATGCCTGCTTGAAGCTTCAGAGCCTGAAGTCTGCACTTTGTTAAAAGAGGAAATTAGCAAGCGATAGAGGTGTTAAAGACACAGTAGATACAAACTAAGATTCTTCTCCTGGCCATAATCAGAAGGATTGGTAGAGAATTAGAAAGGGGAAGTATTTCGAATTTATTGTGTCTTGTCTCTGTATCACTTTGTCCTGTATCATTTGAGCTAACACAGTGGTATGAAACCCACCTTCTGGAAAATAATGATCTAGTCCAGTCCATTCATTCCAGAAACAAAGACTCTTAGGTTACAAGAAGCTGGGCCTACTTGTGCCTTGTCCCCAGCTAGTAGGGAAACTCTTGTAGGAACCAGCTCAGAAATAAATGCTGCTAAAGAAATTCAGGCGAGCATTTAGGAGTCCTCCAAAGTGAGCTCCCATCATTCCTTGATGTTGAACCAGAGCAAACCTTACTCTCCTAGACTCTAAAGGCCTGAGCATAAAGCTTTCAGACTACCCAGAGAAAACCAGGTGTCCTTTAAGATGCTCTCTCCTTTAAAGCTCTCTGGTAAGGCACTATCAAATAGCTGAGGCAGGAGTTGACTCTTCACCACATGTCTGTGGTTGACACTTAAGTTACCATCAATTTTTTGCTCTTCAAACAGTCTATTTCCTTCATCACAGCAGTTCCTGCAAACCCACACCCAGAAGCACCCAAGGCACTCACCAACCAGCAAAGAAGATGGCTGAGGAGGTGTGTGAAAATGAACCAAGACTACCAAAACCTAACAGGATATTGATGAGCCACCCACAGTCCTCCCCAAGCTGTGGGAAGTAAAAACTAAGTCTTCACCAGTGACTTTCAATTATCCTCTCTGTATTTGCCTGGGGTCGTTCTTGACATGCCTGCGTCAAGTGGGGATTATGAAATGTTAGCATTTCAATATAAGATAACACACTTGAGAAGGGAGCTGGCAATGACCTTGTGTAGGCGGCCAAAAAACACAGAAAGGGTTGCCTTCTCACTTAGCCCCATTGGACATCAAGCCCACCTCTATCTCTTTCCACCCACTGGCTGGTTCTCTTTTCCTTTCTGTGGCTTTTTCCTCAATTTGTGGTACTTGCTAAACATTTAACTATATTTTGTCAAGGTACTGACATAGGCTCTCAGTTTTATTTAATTCAGTCAGGTTGCCAACTTCTAGTGATATCTACAGAAACAGTACCCTCAGGGAAAAGCTCCATTTCTCCTTACCATTTAATTATCATCTCTGCTGTAAATTAGATCTGCAGAGCTCAGAAAAATGTCATTTTAAGGGATGTCATCGACATGGAAAGAAGTTTGTGTCTATCCATTCTTTGTAGGCTTTTTGATTACTCTAACAGGGATTTCATATCAAACGTAAAGTAAGACCTTCTTACACTTGGATCTGTTGGAGTACAAGCCAAGGGAAGGGCCCACCAGTCCACTGGCCCCTGGCCAGGTCACTGCCTGCAGTGTTTTGGCTAAATTTAATGGGATTCACTTTGAATACCCCCAAAATAGTGCTGTTTGCAACTGACCTCTCTCAGGAACATGACTGGCTTAAGCCAACACTGTGGCGTTCCAAGAGGTCAAGGCTAGGCAAGGAGAGACCAGTATTTTGGCCCTGCCTCCTAACCTCTCTGAATCTCTTTCTTCAATTGAGAACCAAGAGGACAGTCCTTGCCCTGCTCAGCTCCCTCAGCTGGTACAAGGTTAAAAGGAGATAATGTGTGTGAAAATATCTGACTGCTATTTGAACACTGATGGAATTTCCATGAATTTAGTGAGCATGATGATAAAAGGAGGGGGGTACTCTGATTGAAACATCCCTTCCCCCACTTCTCTACATACCATGTTCATGTATGTGTGTGTGTGTGTGTGTGTGTGTGTGTGTGTGTATATATATTTAAATTGATTACATCATGTACATAATTATGCTCAACTTTTTCCCTCTTTTTTTTTTTCAGGAACGCTATGATAGTTGTTTGCTAGTGTGTAATAGTTCAGATGATGCCACTGCCTCTTTTGCCAGAGGCCATGGTACATGGGCCATTCCTTCATTATAGGTCAGAAAGGCTCTTGGTTTTTCTGGATGTTAAATAAGTAGGAAAGGATGTTAGGATGGAATCATACAATTGGACTTCAGGCTTCAGCTCTGCCATTCCCAACTATGTGATCCTGGGAAAAAATCACTGAACCACTCTTACTCTTAGTAGCCTCATCTTTAAAATGAGGATAATTATGCTCGAGGCAAAGAATATAAAAATGCTTTGAAACCTATAAAATGCACAAACATAAAACTTGAAGATCATTGCAAATAATGTCATTATGAACAACTCTGGACAAACACTCCCTCCCCCACCAAAAAGCTGGAATACTGGGTCCAAAGATTTGAAACTTTTTTTTCTTTTAATATGCACTGACAATTTCCCTCGTTCTACACAGAAGTGTGTTATTTCCCTTCAACATCTCCAGCACTGGATTTTATCATGTCTTTAAAATATCTGTGACACCAATTAAGTATGAAATAGGACCTAATTATTACTTTTTTCATTTCTATAATTTCTATTAGAGTGAACATGTTAAATAAAGTTTACTTTGATAGCTCCCTGTGTGTGAACTGCCCATTTTTCAATGGATATCTTGGACATTCTTTTACATTTGTATAAATTCTTTATATGACAAAGATATTAAGCTTAAGTCTGTCATTTCTATTTCAAAAATCTTTTTCAATGTATTAGTCTATTTTTCTTGTCTAAAGAAGCACATTAAGCATAAAAGTAACCTCGTTTGTTGATACCGCATCATACAGTGTCTTTGGGCTGATCAATACTCAAGATTTCCAGGCACATCAAGATGTCCAGTAGAAACAAGCAAGGAAAAGAAAGAGTTTGGACAGTATGTTCCATCTGGAAATGTAAGAGGAACCAGGAGTCTAGCCAGGAGAAGACAAGCACCTAAGGGAAGTGTGTGTGTGTGTGTGTGTGTGTGTGTGTGTGTGTGTGTGTGTGTGTACACAGAGTAGGAGTAGATGGGAGAGAGAAAAAATAGTTTTCAAATATTTAAGGGGATAACACACAAGAAAGTATTACTGTATAATATTGAGCTCCAGAAAGCAACAGTAAAACTAAGAAAGGATTTTCTCATGATCCACACTAAGCAACGACAGCCTTGAAAGGTAATGTGCTCTCTGTCCCTACAGGTATTTAAGCAGAAATTGAATGGATCCAGCAGCGGATAAAAACTGGGCTCCATGTTCTCAACAGGCCTTTTCCATTCTGAGGTTCTCTAATGCAATGACCCTGGGTCATTTCCTGGAGGTTTGTTTGTTTCTTAAATCCCCGGAAAAAAGCCTGTTTTGTTGCTCCTTTCCTCATGTCAAGAGCCAGAAAGAAAAAAACGTCCGGTGAATTTACCATAAGGTTTCTGATTCAGCTTCAATTAATTGAAATTTACTAATAATTGGGCTGCTCTCTTGCAAAAAACCACAATGGCCCAAACGCAGAAGTTCCAGGCACAACTGTTTCTAGACTTAAAAAGACTCACTCCTTTTCCAGCCAAAGGTTCAGAAGCCTTTCTTGATTTATTTGTGACACAGCTTCTTCTAAGCTAATAAGTGGTATCAATTCATAAAAATTGGGAGGCATTAGAAACCACTATCCTTCACTCCTGATAGTCCATCAGCCAACACAATGAGAAAAAATGGCAATGTAATCACAGCAATTTCCTCATTTTGTGTGTGACTTGTACCTGTTACCAGCGCTGGCAAATTATGGAAGGCCACTGCATGCATATATCACAAATGAAGTAGCTATTTTAGATACACACACACCATTAATAACTATTACATGTGCACAGGGCTTTGTAAAATTAGGATATGATCAGTAATTTATTTTCATTCAGTTGTTATGAAAACAGTGGCACGGGTCCAGGATTTTATAGGCACTCACAGAGAGTCTTGAGAAAACGACAATTTGCAAATATCTAGATGGCAGTCAGGGCCTTCCAGTTATTGGTTTACTTGGAAGGCTAGTGGTTAATGTAGATTAGCAAAATGACTAATTGCAAAACTAATTATGTCACCTCCACAGAGCTGAGCATGCGGAATTCTGCCAAAGACCAGCTCCTTGCTCTTGAGAAATACAAAATGGAAGTTACTGAAAGCCTTCCAAACTGAGGTTTGCAAACCCCGCTCCTGTGGGTCAGGTTGTAGCCATTCTATGAAGTGGGCTGCCAGAAGCATTGATTAATGGTGAGGTCTTCCATTCAGACACTCAGGAAAAAATGAGCCTTTGACCATGAGGCAATTTGCTCCGGTAGGAGGGTTCATCCTTTGTGTGTTATGTGGTGAGGAGACCACATAACATTTAGAGGCAATGTGATGTGGTTGGGAAAGTAAAGACTTCGCGGTCAGACTAGAGTGTGAGTATTGGCTCCTCCATCCTGGAAAGGCCAATTATCCAGCTCTGAGCCTCAGTTTCTTCTACAAAATGGGGCAATTTTACCAACCTCACAGAATTGTTGTGAGGATGATTAAAAGACTTACAGTAAGGCTCCTGATGCACTGCTGTGCATAAAACACCATCAGAAAATTAGGGTGGTGGTCATGTTTCTTAAAATTGTTTTACGGATCTCTCTGAGATACAGAGATCTTGAATGATGATACCTATTGAGCACTTACTGTGTGTTAAGCAGTATACTAAGCACTGTTCATGAATCATCTCAGACCCCCACTATGGTCTCAGGAGGTAGAACTATTTCATTCCCATTTTACCACTGAGGAAATAGGGGCTTAGAGAAGTACAACAGCTTGTCCAATGGCCACACCACGAGCAGGTGGCAGAGATGGCATTGGGACCCAGGCAGTCTTATTCCAGAGTCAATGCCCTGAACAGCCTCAAATGTATACATGTAAAGTCAATATATTCTCCTCTAATAAACCTATTCCTAGTTCATTTGCATCCTGGAGGCCCATCTGAACAAGCCTAGGAATCATGACTGAATGACCATAACCAGATCCTATCAGTAAGGGATGGCTTTTACCTGGGTAACTCAGTGTGGCTTCTGATCCAGCAAGATCTGAGGTCACATGATTCATGGAGTCTATTTAGTCATTTGAAAAAGAAACCTAGGATTCTAACTGCAATAACTCCTCAGAACCATTTCCATGCAGTTGGTAATATATACTGTCAGTTGGATACTATATGATACAGATTCCGTGAAATGTATAAATTACTGAAAACCAGGTGACCCTTTTAGTGCTCTAGCTGGCATGCAAGGAATACAGCCCCAGGTGCATACAATTTTCAAATACATGTGTGGACTGCGGCATAAATTATGGCAGAGGCATAGGGTTCACCTTGCTCTTTAGAGCTAAAACTTAAAGGTACCTTCTTAGTTACATAAAGTACTCTAGATTATATATTTCAAATAAAACATTTGAAAGCATTTTACATGTCTGTTAAGTTTTGCATCCCCCACTTCTCAGAGATAAACATCCTTAAATGCCACAAGGTACACTGGTATTAAACACTGGATTAAATCCATCAGGAAACCTGTCATTGGATCTTGGTTCAGCTGCTGATTTTCTCTGTGGCTTTCTGCAAGTCACCTCCCCTCAGTGTCTTTATTTATAAAGTGGGGAGAATAATTTGTGCTTTATGTTAACCTTATATCACGGTTGGGATCTCAAGTGAGACACTAGATGTAGTACCTAGAGAAGGACTACAGCTCCGTCATAGCTATGTACATGTCATTCCAAGGGCCACATAAGGCTACTGGCTGAGCTAAAATCAGAACATATACTTTTAAAAGACAAAGGCAATGGCTACAAATATGATTAATTAAATCTGGCTTAATCCTACCCAACATCTGAGAGAGTGAATCTTAAAATCAAAAGTAAGCTGTTCATCTGATTGTCAGATATAGTTTCAGAAAGAATATAACAGAAGCATCTTTGTATTTTCATTAAAAATGAAATGGACCCCAAACTCTTAAGACCCTCTCACCAGGCTCCAGTGTCCTTAGCCAACATCTCCACTCATCTAAGCCTTCTTTAAGATCAAACCTCACCATGGGTAAGTAGTGACTTTTAACTTATAGTTAGTGTAATTTGTGAGTGCTAACAGCTTTCTTTTTAGTGACTCGATCAGGTGTTCAGAGCACCTAACATGCCTAGAAGAACCAGTCCCTCCTAGCATGGGAAGTAAGCACTCAATAAATACAATACAGAGATCAATTGGGAAAAGCTGTATCAGTGATCAGAAGAAATAAGCTTAACAATACTCACATGGACTGAGATGGACTAAGCTCCTTAGATTTCACGGTCAATGATTAGAGCTGGAAGGATCTAGTTGGTTATGGGTATTAAAATTAAATATTTGCAACTCAGTTCATACACTCATGTCATAAGGCATATTAGATTAAGAAGCAGCATTATATTAATATTAATCTATATAGAATATTTTTAATGTTTGAAATAGATATTTTAAAGAAAATAAAATTTAAAATATCTTTTCTTTCACTGGAAACTATCATTGAAATAAAAAAAATTACAAAGCACTTAAACCTCGAGCCTTTCCCTAAGTGGCCTTCCCTAGCACTCCGCCTGCAATGACAAAAACAAACACTAGAAGGCACTTGCCCATGCAGCGCTATGCCCACTGTCCTTATAGCAAATGCTGAAGGAACAGCCATTATATGTCTGAAGGGCACAGGTGCTCTGCTGTAATTGCCTATGAAGGTCAAAAAGGACTTTGGATAGGCCAGTTCTTTTTATTATGACTATATTTCTTCTGCAGAGAAAATGATCAATCTTCAAAAATTATTTTCATAGGCACTAACAGTCAATAACTAGTTTATAAACAAGCATATAATCATGTCTTTCAAAAGGCCAACTAGTGTATGCTGTTTTTAAACACAAATACTGATGACACTTGCTGGTAGAAAATATATTTTAGTTAACTGCTTATGGAGAAGTGAGGCCTACAAGGTTAGCTGTCTTTTGCATTGAAAATGAAACCAGAAAACCAGCCCCCAAGCTCACTTAGGTTTCTTTTTTCAACTTTGCCTATCGCCATTATGAGGAAGTGATATGCCAGATCAATGAAGCTAGGAAATGTACTGGGGACACTCTGCCTCAAGGTGTATAGAGCATAAGAGATACTTGTACTTGACTTAAACACTTTTTGAAAATCCTCAGTGGTGACACCTGAAAAATATTTACCAACTATTTCTGAAATTGTACCTCCCTCATCTTTACTCCTACACCAGGACATCTGCATTAAAAAAAAAAAAAAAAAAAGTCACATTTATGTAATCCAGATCCAGCTACCACCAAGAAAATTAATATTCGACATTTTATGATACATTTCTTTCATCACAGTTGTGATATACAGATATCTTTATATTCTAAGAATAAGACTAAGCAGATGTCTTACCTAAGCCTTTAGCTAAACTACTCAAAAACATAGGACTAAGTGATAGGAAGAAGAGACTAGAGTCCAGAGTTAGTCTTACATTCTTTGACTCAATTCAATTTATTAATTAAACTTGGTTATATTTTGATTCCTTCCAAAAGGAGTTTGAAAGGTATTAGCTTCACTGCTCTTACATTCACTAAATTATTAAGTTCCCATTGAAAAATTATTACATCCATTCTAAGCGTGAACAACTTGAATTCTATGCAGGTGCTATTCTGTCAAAACTTAAATAGGAATCCAAATATCACTAGGGCCATAACCCTTCCACAGATGCTGGTAACAAAAACTCTTTGTGAAGATTTACAAATGAGCTAGAGTGTGGGGTGGGGGTGAGAAGTTAGTCTGCGCTCAGCTAACAGAAAGCTGATTACAACTTGAGACTGTTTGGAATGTTGTCAGCTTGGAGCAGCTCTTGTCAGAGGCAATGAATCTTTGATGCTGTCCTCCCAAATATACATAATTCAGTGAGCCAAGTGCACACAGCTGAGCAGACCCAAGGGTGCCAAGTGGGCAGAACCCCCAAGAATGCTGCAACAAGGCTGGATGCATACCGGCCTACACATTCTCCTAGAGGGGAAGGTGAAGATCTCCCAGATACACACATGAGCAGTAATGATGAGCTGGGTCCTGTGGGTTCCACTATAGCTTGACAACAGCAAAACTGCAGTCTAGTGAGAGCAACCGTATTCCTTAAAACCCCCAAAGAATGGGGGATGCTTTCTCTTCCAGCTGAACCCAATCTTTAAGGCCAGTGAGCTCTTTGCCAGATATAATACACAAGAGAAAAGGCAGACTAAACACAACCAGGAGGACTCCCTCACATCACCCTGATGGCACAGAAAAGTTCCCAGAAAAAGAAATGTTCCCAATGTTCCAATCATCCCTGAGGAGTTTAATTCATTTTCAAGATCCATGTAGAAGACACTCAGGTGACCAATCAGCCCCAGACCTCCAGCTGAATGACCCCCACTGGCCACAGGTGAGAAGCAGAGGTGTCCTGTCTTTGTTGCCAAACTGCTGCAAGGCCAAGCCTGACAGATGAGATATCTCTGAAGGGTCCCTAAGAACCACCCCCCTACTCCCCCAATCCAGGGAAGAGGAAACCAGCGCTTAAAGGGTAGCTCTTCCCCCATGACTGGGCCAGCCGATATGGTAGGAGAGTCACTCTGTCGGGTCTAGACAGAAGACTGACAGTCTGAGAGCCGTGCCGGGCGCGAAGCAGGGAGGGGGAGGGGGGCGGCAGGGGGAAAGAGGCTGCTGCTCTCTGGCTAAGAGGAAGAGAGACAGAGAAAGCAACTCATGCTTGATTCACAGATAGGGTAGGGAAGGGAGGCAAGAGACAGGGAGAGATGGAGACAAGGAGACATAGTGTGAGAGATGGAGAGAGAGGAACACATAAAGTGAGAGATGGAAACACAGAGACAGTGACACAGGGAGGGAGCCGAGAGAGGAAGAAATGGAGACAGATAGGCGACCCAGAGAGGTCCAGGTGGGGAGGTCCCTACCTCGGCGTCCTTGGCTGGACTGCTGGCCGGGGGTACCTCCAGGCTGCAGTTCGCCCTCTTGACCGTGAGGTAGAAGGGGTAATCCTTGGCCACCATGGCGGCTGCCGGGCCTGCCCTTTGGGATGTCACCGCTGACCCGATGCGACCACAGAACTCCCAGGAGAAAGGGGTCCCCAGCTCCACGATGCCGGGCAGAGGCGGCGACACGGAGACTGACAGCCGGCTTCTAGCCTGGAGGAACCCAACTCCAGTGCTCCGACAGAAAGGGGGCGGAGCCGCGGGCGGGGCGCCCTCTCGGCCCCGCCCCGACGCGTCCCCGGAGCGCCCAGGGGCCGGCGGCGAAAACGCCTTAGGACTGTAGTGTGGCGAGGGGCGAGGGACGAGGGACGAGGGACTATCTCGCTGCAGGACCTCTCCCTCCCGCGGGCCGGTGGCCAAGGGGCACCTGGCGAGGAGTACGCGGTTGCACGGCCGCCCAGCCCAGTGTCAACTGCACTCGAACTCCCCGGCACTCCCTGGGTGGAAGAAGCAGAGGCCTGGACAAAAGCGCGGATGAGGGAAACAGCCTGAGAGAAAAGCAAGCGTTTTAAAAGCTCACCTTAAGAGAGGCGGTATTCTGTCTTTATTCTCTGCCAGTCTCCCCTCATCCTCACACTTTTTTTTTTTTTTTTTAAAAAGAACATCATTTGAATAGAATGGTGTAAAATGCGCCCATTTTAAGTGTATGGTTAGTTGAGTGTTGACAAATGTAAACACTTGTAACCACCTCCACGACTGGGACACAAAACTTTCCCACCACCTCGAGCCTTTCTCTGCAGCTGTTTTTAAATATGAAGAGGCTGGGAAGAAGTTGCCTGCCACTCCAGGCAATCTGATAGGGTCTGCCAAGATAAAGCTGTGTAGCAATGACCTGACTCTACCTCGCCTTACTGGAGAAAACATATTGTAAATGCCCAATAGGCAATTACAAAATCATTCTCTGTAGCCCTGTCTGGACAGTAAAAAACAAGACTGGTAACTCAAGTCCATCAATAGGAATACTTAAACTCTCCTTACTGTGGAACACCACTCAGCAGCAGTCAAAAATAAGTTAGGTCTATGGGTCTGGAATGGAAAGATCATCAATGTATTAAGTTCAGTTGAAAAATAATTACAGAATAAGCACAGTATAATACCATTTGTGTTAAAAAAAAATCTACAAAAGAATACCATATATTTTCTATAGAGACATGTAGGTAAATACCATTGAAAACCATCCAGAAGAATCCACAGCAAACTCTATGAGTTCCCTTGGGGCTGAGGGGAGGCAATCAGTGCTAGAGAGTACCTGGCATTAAAGGATTAAAAGTAGCAGACAAAAGAGACTTTCTGTTTATAGCAAGTGTTCTTAATTTTTTTTACAAGAAATATATATTCATGTGTTACTTGGGAAATTAGAAATAAAATTTTAAGATACTAAAATGATTATTACCTCAAAAGCTATTTTGTAGACTGCACTGTTGAATCCCTCCACCTCCCCTTATCAAAGTCATGGCCAGAGCAGGTGGTGGTCTGGGGAGATGATGTCTTTCATTTTGACTTCTTAAGTGTGCAGGAGGTCATGGAAATAGAACTATCTAGTCCCTGTTTTAGTGTTCTCTGCTTTCAGTTGAGGCTAGAATTCAGCACTTCCCACTTTCCAGACAGGATACCTCATGATACACAACTCTTTTATCTCAGGTACCAAACCCACACCCTTGCACTAAATTCATCCACTTCCCTGCCCAACTAGTATAGACAAACTGCCCTAGAAGCAGGGAGAATCTTGCCACAAGTGTGAAGGAGGCTTCTGAATCAGTGGGTTCTAAGTGAGATTGAAGAGAGCACCTGTTTTTCTTCTCAATTATATACTCTAAAGTAGTAGAAGGAAAGTAGTCAAAAAAGAGGTTTGGGGTGAGAAAGAGTGCCTCAGGACCACTGACTTTCTCTACCTGTATTCCCGGACACATCTTTGTCCCTGTAGCCTGAGCTGTGCTGATGGGGTGTTTACACAGGTCCCCCCGCCCCGCCCCAAGTTTGGCCAAGCTTGGTGGGAAATGAGGGGAACCCCAACTCCAAAAGCATGCAACCAAAGAAGCCCCTGGTTAATTCTGCAGCCAAAGCAGGACCTGGAGGCAGTGACATGCCTCACTTAGGGCTCCCCTGGCTGCCAAAGATATGAACTCAAGCTCTTTCTCATGCTCTTCTTCTCTTGGTTCTTGTTGTCCCCACAGGCCCACCATCCTACCTAAAGGACTCTGGCCAGCAACAGCCCCTTTGGGGATGGGTTTTGATCCTGGTGGAACTCACCAGGCCTTGTCTTTCAGTTGGGAAGTGTACTTCCAGTACTTGTTGAAGAGTGACCCCAGCAGACTATGACAGCCCTAGGACTGGACTACTCACTGCAGGATACTCAGGGCCAAGCAGGAAGTCTGATACACCATAAGTCCAGTGCAGTAATAGATAAACCTTAGAGGAGGGAGGAGCCTTTAACCTCAAGTTTAAGTTCAACTACCACAGAGCAAAGAATAGTCATATTGGTTGACTATTAAAACAGTCTTGTAAAATATTTTTTGCTCCTCCTTAAAAGAACCATAAAAATCAATCAATATACATCGCCACACAACATATGTACAGCAAACTTATATCTTTTTCATTATGCATGTTAGGCAGAGAGAGAGAGAGAGAGAGAGAGAGAGAGAGAGAGAGTTCTAGCTAATGGCGAGAGACAATTTAAATAGTGCCACAAACAAAACAAAACAAGCATAAGCTCCAAAATGAGTGTGAAAGGAAAGAAGGGAATATGGAGTTTCCTTGGGAGTTCTGATGCTTACGAGGTTCTCATAGCATGAACATCTCCTCACCATGAATAAAAACATATATTCATATATTTTTGATACAATAAGGCCTGTGAACTGAAGCTGGCAATTTTGGGTATAAACAAACCATTTATGTGGTTCTTGAGACACTTAAAGGATGTTCAAGGATATTTTTGTCCTCGTGCAATTTCCACCTTGTGCCCCAACTTTAGAACCTTCCCAGTGTATGATGCACTGCTACCATATTAGCAGATTTTAGGTTTGGGCAATCGGCCTAGAATTTCAACCAGGAGTGTCTGTGACTAAAGACTTTGTCATAAGCAGGCTGCTCTACAGGAGGGTTCCCAAGCACACGTCTGAGGCTGGTGTCACAGGTGAGGGACTGCAGTGCTGCCCAGCTGAGTGAGCCCCAGGAGGCCAGCATTCCCCATCTTGCCTGTGTGTGTGTGTTTATGGGCTTAGGAACAACACTGCCCTAACAGTCAGTTTCACTCAAAGCAACAGCACAAAGTGCCTTTCAGAACTTGCCTTCGGCACTACCCATTATAATCCTATAAAACGCTTCACAGCCGGGCAGTGTTCCTTGCTAGCCAGAAGCCTGGAGATTGGAATAAAGAAATCTGTTCTGCGTTTCCAGGAACAGTGCCAAGAGCCGGGCCTGCATTCTCGCTTGAGCTGAGTGGGGCTCATTTGTGCTACTGGTGGAGTGATGGGTCTCCACACACAAGCCCACCACTGATTGTTAGCTCCTTTTAGACGAGCAGACAACCAAGCATGGCTGGAAGACCATCAATCAACTCCTCAAATTTACTGCCATGACTGTGAGCAGAACAGGCCCAGCATGAGGCTAAAACTTTAGAAGTTAGAGTGGTCGTGGCAGTCTTCTCAGCCAACGGGACAATACTCTGTCCTGTCGACAATACACTTAACATCAGGGTTAGTGTGTTATTCTTCTTAAAGTGTCATTCATTCATTTGTTCATTCATTAATTCATCAAATACATATGAGTGTTTATTATAGATCAGGTGATCAATTAGCTACATTTCTCCCCTCTTCTTCTCCACCCACTGCTGAACCTCTATGCCAGGAAAATGTATAATATACACCTGCATGAGGAACATGGTTGACTTTAAAACATGGCCTTTCAACTGTAGTCTCTACAGGGAGGTGTGCATTTGCAGAAGGAGCTCAAGTGACAGTAGCTAATCCTTGGAATCCTGGCCTTCTGACACTTGCAACTCCATCTGCTTCCTTGGCATCTGTAGCCATATCTTCTGCTCCTGCTAATCTAACACAGCTGTGTCGATACATGTTGGACACATATGAGTATCACCACCTCTCCCCTCCACTTCCATTTGGGCAACATTCCCAATTAATGACCAAGGACCCTTTCCTCTTTGCAACTTCAGTCTTGATGGGATAGGGGAGTTAAAAGCCTGGAGAAGTGCTGGCAGTGAATTCTGAAAGATTAAGACTATGATTACTGCCAGACAGGAAAAAAAAAATGGCACAAATGAAGCACTGATAATATCTAAAATCATATCAATATTATTACTCTCCCTCTGCCTGGGAATATGTCCGCTGGCTCCAAGCTAGATCTGTAAAAATATATCCCTAGATAGTCTAAAGCATTCTCTTAAAGATTTTGTTTTCTGAAACAAGTCTGAAAAACCAGTTAAGTGATAGAAATGTTCTCTTTCTCCCAGGACTGAGCTAATCCTGTGGATTGTTAACTATAATGCAAAAATAATCAAGACTTTATATTTGGTAAAAAAAAAAAAAAGAAAGAAAGAATGAATATCTATCTTGCCCTGATATACCAAAGGCAGAGGCATTCCCTAGTCTCTGGTTCATTAGAACAGTGATTCTCAACTGGGGGTTATTTTGCCCCCTGAGGTGACATTTGGCAATGTCTGGGTACATTTTTCATTGTTACTGGGACAGGGTGCTAGTGGCATCTGATGGGTAGAGAGAGGCCCAGGATGCTCGTAAATATCCTATAATGCGTAGGACAGCTCTCTACAACAAATAATTAATAGGTCCAAAATGCCAATATTTCCACTGTTGAGAACCCCCTCATTAAAGAGAACTGAAATATGGCATCGGAGTCAGAACAATCTGTTAGTTTTGACCTCAAGGATATTTTCACTTTGGAGCTTAATCAATGATTGATGTCAAATGTTAGTTTAGGCATGGGGGTGGGCGGGGGGGAAGGAAGCTTGAGTGCCAAGAAATCTTGGAATATTGATAAGCCTAGAATCTTTCCCTGATGTCCAAACCTGACCCTTAACTTAATAACAGATTTCATAAAACATGAAAAGCACAAGAGAATAAAGAAGAATATGGGAGCAAAGTGGGGTGGGGGTGGGGACAGAAAATTTTAAACTGCTTCAGATATGAAAATGCACTTCAAAAGACCAGTGAAAATGAAAGTTTCATTGAAAGATAATATTCAAAGAAGAAATTGGAGAGGGGGACAAAATGTTTCAAAGCTTGGTCTTTCTCAAGACAACTTGTACCACCACATTTGTTTTTGAGGGGCAGACATATAAACTCAGTGATGAAATAAAAACACCAAAGCATTCAATTTACTGTCTTTTTGATACATACTAGTCCTGGCTGCATAGCATGTGTGATCAGAAACCTGTCTTCACTTAGATTTTGCAATAAGAATCCTGACTTTCTCTAATTTTAGCTGATTACTCTTAACAGGCTTATTTTCCTCAGAGAATTTAAGCCAGCCCTGAGAATATTTTCTGTACACTACTGAGGGTTTTTGAACTTTATGGATAGTTTGCATTCGTTTGAGAGTATTTTGTATTTTTTGACCAAGAATTCAATAAATTTCTTATATTCTAAAACTATTTACCCTCCTTAGACTATAGCTAATGTATGTGTTATGTCAGTTTTTTTTTTTTTTATACTAACCATTGCATGGAGAAATTAGAAATAAAAAAAAGTATAAATTCTAGCTTTGGATAGTGGAAGTTTTTCTCTTCAATCAAGTACAGTCTCAGCAATCAAAATACCATATTTCATCAAACTTAAGATGCCAAAGACTGTAATATGTGCTATTATCTTATGTACTATCAGAAAGGAAAATAAGGTTGCTAATGAAATTATAACACGTAATCAATTGCAAGATACATCTCAATTCCAGAGAGGTTAAAATGTAGGGGAAGTGTACATGACAATGAAATATAGCAGTATTCATTTCATCTTGCTGGGATTTGAAAACTCGTACATTTATAGAAACATGATTTCTGGGGAATCAGGAACAATAATTCCAGGAACCATCTGCAATGAAATCAGCTGAGGAACTCATCAAATCCGTATGCCCGAACCCTACTTTGGATCCACTGAATTGGAATCTTTAGCAGTGGACTCCAGAAATTTGGGTTAGAATTATCAGCAAGCTCAATAATGAACCTGAGCTCCCTCCTTCGGAAACGCTTTGACCACAGATCCTCGGGCCAGAGGTACCCATGGGTAATTAGCCCAATGGTTGTAGCATCAGAATCCAAAATGGGCATGGGGAGCTGCTTATTTGTCCATCCTGCACTGATGAACTATTATGTGCTAGACAGCCCACTATATGTGTATAGGTGCACCAGGAAGACAATGAAAAATATACAAGTCAACACTCCCAGTAAGCTACCAACTAAGCCACCCACCAAGAGATGTGTTCTGGCTCTTGGGACTTGATTTACAATCTAGTATTCAGAGTTCCAATTGAAAACTGGTTATCTTCATAGCCAGGGGACATGACTACATTTAAGTTTTTAAAAAATTAGCTGTAACAGTAGAGAATGGGAGGAAAGGAGATGGCTTGAGATGTTTAATTGAAAAAGACCTGGGGCTGTGGGGAGGCAAGGAAGGGGATAATATGTATAGAAGACCTTAATTACAGAGCAAGTTCAACCAGCAGAAATAGATTCCTGGCAAACACGTGCCCAACTCTTCTGGTGGGAGCAGAAGTTGGCTAGTGTATGCTAGAAAGCAGTCCATTAGCTGAAAGTGTTCTTTCAGCCATAAGCATCCGACAATACAGAAAGGTTAGGGGGTGCAGGTTTACTGAGTGCTTTGGTTAAGAGAGAGCTAAGTTACGGGAGCT
The DNA here is from genome assembly GCF_000151845.1 of Pteropus vampyrus. Lineage (NCBI taxonomy): Eukaryota > Metazoa > Chordata > Mammalia > Chiroptera > Pteropodidae > Pteropus > Pteropus vampyrus. The sequence continues at coordinate 1,873,160 of NW_011888976.1, read as the reverse complement.
TCTGCTATGTTTAAATCTTTCCATCTCACATCCAAAACCATGCTCAGCAAACACAAGTCTCATGTGCCCACAATTCTGACTGAACCAAAAGCCTTGGCAATGGAGGGTTGAACAAAAGCACCAGCCTCTGGTTCACCAACTTTTATCACTGTGTGATTATTTAGTTCTTTGGCATGACAAGATCGACCACCAGATAGCTTCCTGTCTAATTCCTCTCACTCAAGGCTGCCCTTGATCCCCAGGCTAGGGGAACCCTTGCTTTTTGGCCCCACAGTGCTGAGTACCTCTCTTTCCCTAGTACTCATTTGGCTCAGAATGACTCATTCAATGTGCCCGACAGCAAGCTACAAGGACATAGGGACCATATCTATCTTGCTCAGCACAGTGGTTTCAGGTCCTTCTAGCACGCTGGCATGTGGTAGAGGGTCTATAGTTGTTGAAATGAAAATTAAATTGAAATGGAGCTAATCAGAGAACAGATCATAAAGGAGGTAAATCCAGAGAAGAATTTTTGTAACAAGAAACAAAAGTTTCTGAGATGGGACCAAGAAATCATATGCAGAATATCACAGTAGGCTGTTAAAAGAAATTTTGAAAAGTAGACATGGGGGCCCTAATGTTTAGCTTCATGAAGAGTCCGAAACTCACCAAAAGCACTAAGTATGAGCTCCTGCAGTGTAAGGCTGTGGGGCCTCTTAGATTATAACTGAGAGCTTATGGTTCCCTCCAGCTTTTCATACACACTCAGCAATTTACACTAATTTCTGAACAAGGTGGACTCGTCAGGGAGACTGAAACTCTGGTGGCAAGGGATGTCAAATAGTTAGTTTTCTGAGACTTCTTATAACATGCTCATCTGCCCTTTTTCTTCCCTCCAAAGGAACTTTCTTTTCTTTCTCTAAGTTTTTGATTCCAGGTTAAACTCTATAAATTTTTTTCTTTTCAAATTGCAATGCTCATACTTAGTGCTATTTATACTGAAACTATATGTTCTTTTGAGTTGGGTGCCGAGGGACTGACTTTTAAGGGGGAGGGGAAATCATTGCCTGGTGTTTCTGCAAGATTAAACATGCTACTAATCTAAAGAGCCCAGGCTGATGTGAAATTATGGACCCAAGGATTTTTTAATCCAAGAAAACTTTTCTGCTACTGCTCTACCAAGGGAGGACCATGCTTTCCGTCCTCACCTAGAGTCTTACATGATATGCTTTGAGAGCTCATTCTGGTTTAGACACAGTACA
>NW_011888976.1:1841366-1871869 GCF_000151845.1 Pteropus vampyrus | reverse complement strand
GTAACAGTAGAGAATGGGAGGAAAGGAGATGGCTTGAGATGTTTAATTGAAAAAGACCTGGGGCTGTGGGGAGGCAAGGAAGGGGATAATATGTATAGAAGACCTTAATTACAGAGCAAGTTCAACCAGCAGAAATAGATTCCTGGCAAACACGTGCCCAACTCTTCTGGTGGGAGCAGAAGTTGGCTAGTGTATGCTAGAAAGCAGTCCATTAGCTGAAAGTGTTCTTTCAGCCATAAGCATCCGACAATACAGAAAGGTTAGGGGGTGCAGGTTTACTGAGTGCTTTGGTTAAGAGAGAGCTAAGTTACGGGAGCTTCTGCTATGTTTAAATCTTTCCATCTCACATCCAAAACCATGCTCAGCAAACACAAGTCTCATGTGCCCACAATTCTGACTGAACCAAAAGCCTTGGCAATGGAGGGTTGAACAAAAGCACCAGCCTCTGGTTCACCAACTTTTATCACTGTGTGATTATTTAGTTCTTTGGCATGACAAGATCGACCACCAGATAGCTTCCTGTCTAATTCCTCTCACTCAAGGCTGCCCTTGATCCCCAGGCTAGGGGAACCCTTGCTTTTTGGCCCCACAGTGCTGAGTACCTCTCTTTCCCTAGTACTCATTTGGCTCAGAATGACTCATTCAATGTGCCCGACAGCAAGCTACAAGGACATAGGGACCATATCTATCTTGCTCAGCACAGTGGTTTCAGGTCCTTCTAGCACGCTGGCATGTGGTAGAGGGTCTATAGTTGTTGAAATGAAAATTAAATTGAAATGGAGCTAATCAGAGAACAGATCATAAAGGAGGTAAATCCAGAGAAGAATTTTTGTAACAAGAAACAAAAGTTTCTGAGATGGGACCAAGAAATCATATGCAGAATATCACAGTAGGCTGTTAAAAGAAATTTTGAAAAGTAGACATGGGGGCCCTAATGTTTAGCTTCATGAAGAGTCCGAAACTCACCAAAAGCACTAAGTATGAGCTCCTGCAGTGTAAGGCTGTGGGGCCTCTTAGATTATAACTGAGAGCTTATGGTTCCCTCCAGCTTTTCATACACACTCAGCAATTTACACTAATTTCTGAACAAGGTGGACTCGTCAGGGAGACTGAAACTCTGGTGGCAAGGGATGTCAAATAGTTAGTTTTCTGAGACTTCTTATAACATGCTCATCTGCCCCTTTTCTTCCCTCCAAAGGAACTTTCTTTTCTTTCTCTAAGTTTTTGATTCCAGGTTAAACTCTATAAATTTTTTTCTTTTCAAATTGCAATGCTCATACTTAGTGCTATTTATACTGAAACTATATGTTCTTTTGAGTTGGGTGCCGAGGGACTGACTTTTAAGGGGGAGGGGAAATCATTGCCTGGTGTTTCTGCAAGATTAAACATGCTACTAATCTAAAGAGCCCAGGCTGATGTGAAATTATGGACCCAAGGATTTTTTAATCCAAGAAAACTTTTCTGCTACTGCTCTACCAAGGGAGGACCATGCTTTCCGTCCTCACCTAGAGTCTTACATGATATGCTTTGAGAGCTCATTCTGGTTTAGACACAGTACATGGTGAACAAAACTCATTTGTCAGTGAGTGGAAGGGAGGGAAGAAGGTAAGAGAGAATTAAAATTGTAAAGCCAACATCATGTGGCTTCCTCCTTGAACTTTAATAACCCTGTACTGCCTGTAGGCTCAGAAAAACCAAATGCAATGGGTAGGTACAAGGATTGCTCTGGTGCCAGGAAAATGCAATAAGACATAACTTTTACAAGGTAAGCAATGAATAAATGCCCTGCAGGAACAAAAAGTTTTTAACATCTCTGAAATTGGCAGCCAGATGCCTGAAATGTTGGTTCAGTGCATCCAAAATGCACAACAGATAGGACCACCTTCTTTAAAATGAAATCATATTTTCGGGCAAACAATAGCTGGGGAGTCTGGGTTTTCATTATAGAAGGAAGGAGAGGAATTAGATTAGTATTTTCTTTGCCATTTAAAGAACCATTTTAATGCCTGTTAGTATTTTTCCACATTTCGGGCAAATTTTCTAGAACGTTTTTAAAGGGAAACAGTCTGCAGACTATCTTGACTTCTTAAAGAGCTATCTTTCTCCCTCAGTTGAGGAGGGATCTTATTCTGTCCTACGGCATTCTTGAGAAGATCTACAGCTCTTTATTTGGATAGTGTTGTTATAAAATGCAGTTTGGGGTGTCTTGTTAGGTTTTACCCCCAGAAATGTTAAAGGAAGTGCCTGTCACCAACACTCAAAAAAAAAAAAATTAAATTAAATTAAATTTAAAAAAAGAAAGAAAGAAAAAGAAAGAAAATGATGTTGGCAGAGCTCAAAAACCAAAAGGATCAGCACTTTGCTTCAGTTTCCTGTTCATAAAACTTTATAAAAACAACCCACCCATTAAAGAAAAAAAGCCTACAACAATAGCTCATTATTCTTTTCCTAAATGCTTGCCTCATACCACTCTGAAATTAGGTGCCATCATATTTCCTGAAATATGGGCTCCACACACCACATCCCTTTCCTCCCTTCCTCGCCCCTACACCACCTGGCATCATTCCTGAATTTAGACTCTTCTCCAGTTTATGAGCTCAGCAGAGAGAGGCCAGCATTCTCCTTCCTACCTGTACAGAGGCCAAGCATCTGTACCAACTGGAAGCAGGAATTATGGAGGCTTCCTTCCCCCAAATTAATTTTCATTTCCTAGAGAAACTTTAAATATGGAAGGTGCAAAGTTACAAAGTAAAAGTGTACCTACAGCCTGCTCCAATAAACTGAAAAATATAATAAATATAATAAATGCACTGCCTTGCGATATTAACTTTTGAAGGATATCCCTTCTATCCTGGCTTTAAAGTAAAACTTTATGGAATATTCGACACACCACCCTTCAGTTCCTGGTAGAACATAGGAGAATACAAACTCTAGAATGAGAAGCCTGAATGCAAATATCAAGTTTTCCACTCTTCTATCTATATGACTTTGGACAATTTATTTAACTATACCAAACCTCCGTTTAATCATCTGTTAAATGGGGATATGAGAGTTCACTTTAAGAAGATAAAACGTATGAATAGTTTAATGAGATATGCATATGTCAGCATTCTAGGTACAAGGATAGCACATAATCCATATTGTCATTACCTTTCTGTTATATAAATCATCTCACTCCCTTTTTTCTCAATGAATGAAAGAGGAAATGATAGGATATGGAAATTCTTTTCCACCCTCTTTGCTTCCTAAGGGGTTAATTCTTTAAACCCACAATTTCAAATATTGATTTACCTATTGGACATATACAACAGAAGCAGCACAGTGAAGAGTGAAACCTAAATTTGAAGACATAGGGTCTAATCCTAGATCCACCACTGAATTTGCGGTATGACCTTGAGCAAGTCAATTAAACTCTTTAGGGTACAGTTTCTTGAACTATAAGGAGATTTAAACTTTAATGCTTATCTTCTGTGATTCTATAAAATAGCAAAGACTGAAGTGTGTGTGAAGTATTGTCTTGATTTTATGTTATTTTACTTCAGGGAAGAAAATAAAAATGATAATATCATTTCCTGATGAAAGCATCCTTGTCTAAAACCAGCACGTTCTGTATAGGCAAGTCCATATTTTGGGTTGGTTCGGTATGGTTGTATTTTATAAGGGCTCATCAGAAAATTTAGCTCGATGTCCTCATTTGTCAGGAAGTGTATAAGCACATAGATTCCTTTAATATCAAATGGCCAAGAAAAATAGGTTGAAACAGAGGTAAAATCAACTGTGAGCAAAGAAATACTAAAAGGAAAATGGAGCTAGACTACAAATGGGATGGAAATGGTCTAAAATATACCGCTGTCACTTAAAAATAGGTACTTGATGCCTGTGTTATTTGTATGACAACATTTGGTTCCTACTGTGTTTTCTTCCTACAGGCCTTTATGACTATGAGAGCTGTCTGTTCCTTCAGTGACCAAGTCTTGCTGCCTTGTGGATTTTCCCCAGTCATAACTTCCTTTCTGCCCTCAGGTAAGCTACTTATGTCCAAGTGGCAGGATCATGGCCATTTCTGTCTGAATGCAACACATAGATGGCTACTGGCACGTGATGCTGAGCACCAGGAGCTTCTCAAGGCTGAGGGCCCTGTGCACCAAGGCCAAATTGCCAATGTAAAATATTTACATTGATGTCACACATTTATAAAATCAGAACTAAAGACAAAGAATAACAAATGAAACTAGAATTAGTCAACAGATCATAAGCTTCATTATTCTTTAACCTCTGTGTCTCCCTTTTGACTGTAAGCTCCCTAAGGGCAAGAATCATGATGCTTTTTTTTCATGGATATATCCCCAGTGCTAAAAGATGCCTGACCAGTGACAGGAGCTGAACAAAAGATGACCATAGCTAACACTCTGAGGGTTTGCTCTTTGCCAGGCATTGTTCTTTGACTTTACATGACGTACCTCTGGTAATTCGCACAACAATCCAATGAGGTGGGTACTTCCATAAAGTAGGAAACCGAGGCACAGGGATCTGAGATAATTTGCCCCAAGTCACAGAGTTGGTAAGTGCCAGAGTTGGGGTGCAAAAGCAAGTACTTTGCTTTCAGAGCCATGGTTCCAATAATGAAGTGGAACATCAATTATTTGCCAGCTATTTGCAACTTAGCAGGTATCCTAATGCTGGAGACTATGATGCTGAGGGTCAAGGAGTCAAGCCTATTAGATATGATTAAAAGAACATCCAACGAGAGTCAGGAGACCAAGAGAACTGGGTTCAAATTTTAGCTCTAGACTCCTACACCTACTATGGTCAAGTTCTGTGACCTCTTTGCTTACCAGTTTCCCCTGCTGGTTAATAAGGGGTTGAATAGTCATGCAGGTCCCTGACAGTTATAAATCCCAAGTGCTAGAGTCATCTTAAATGTGCTCTTACATCCCAACAACCGCAGGTCACAGGTGTGCTCCTCCATTTTTCAATGAAGGAGAGCTACCAAAATATTCTCAACAATCAAGCAAGTTACTCAATCTTGCAGAGCCTCCGTGGGCTCATCTACAATTAGGACATAATAGCATCTACTTTAAAGGGTGAAGGTAAAGATTAGAGAGAAGCTAGGTAAGAGGATGACACACAGTAGTAATTTCATAAACAGTAGCTAGATTTATTATGGTCCCAAAGAGCTGGGAGGTAAGTCCAGAGGAGAAAAAAATCTCCTCAAAGCCCAGGAACCAACCAACCAATCCAAAAGACAGCACTGAAACGAAGATGTTTAAATAACTTCTAAGAGTAGAGTACACGTTTGCCACATCCTCAGAATAAAAAATTCATATTGGATTCTCTTTCAAAAAGTAGAGTAATTTAAACAGGTTTGAGTTATGTTTGGATGAAACAAAAAGAAACCATTGTGATTTGGGGAGTTCACATGTGAGTTCTGAAATGCTTGAAAATGTTAGGTGCCATTGGCTCTACGCCAGGTCTATAACAAGCACATGACATGTATTATCATACTGAGTCCTTGCAACCCACTGAAGAGAGTGCTTTCCCTGTTTTATAGATGAGGGCATAGAGTCTCAGAAAGTTTAAGTAATGTGCTCAAGGTCACACAACTACTAAATAGCCACACCAGAACTGAGTCGGCCTAGAACACTGATGGTCTAAACCACGCGGCTACACTGAGCCCTCCCCAAGGACAGAGTGTCGTTGGCCTCAGCGTGCCCCAGATCCACAGGGAAACAATCCCTTGTCTAGCATATGGGCAGGTGGCTTTATATATGGGATGTGTGCGGGCGCAAGAGGCCTTGGGTTTTAGTCCTTGTTTACCCACAGACTCCTAGAAGCTATGGACAAATCACTTGACTTTCCTGGGTTCTGTTTTGATCAAACAGAATGTACTGGATTAGAGTTTTTCAATCCAAGTCTTGGGGAACATTAACCACTTACATTTTATACCCAGGAGGTTAGGGATAAAAGAACCAAGATGGGAGCTGACCCTCTATCATGATATCCTTGTTGGGAGAAGTAGTGGAATACATGTGCTAGCAAACACAGAGTGGGGTGACTCCTCCATTCCTTTTCATCTTGAAAATTCTGAAATTCTATTGAATTTACAAATAGAGGAAAAGAAAGGGGAAGAGAGGCACTCACAGGAATCAGGGGGGAAGTGGCAGGGGGTTCATCTTGAAGCTGTGTTTACATAGCAACCACAGTGTACATACTTAGCTTGGAATCTTATTTGGGGTGCTTTGGTGTAGGGGGAGCTGATAGAGATGATGGGGAGGGAAGTTAAATCCCTCCCCTTGAAATGACCACTATGGCACACAGCAAGCACTCAATAGATGTTGACAGAACTGACTTCAAAGGAAAACAGACCTGGATCAGATTGATAGACGCCGAGCTGCTACAGAAGATGTATGAATATGTAAAAAATGCTAACAATTTATTTTATTCCCAGCCACCTACTCTGCCAGAAGCCATTTTCAAACTGAAGATTAATTCTTTTTCATGAGAATGAGCACACTTCTCCCAGCAGAATAACCACAGGTAACCCCTCCCCTTTGCCTCCATCCCACACACTTGGAATGTGAACAAAGATGAGCGGTATGGGAGCTAAAGAATTCTTATTTTCATTTGTATCTTTGCCCAGGGTAGTGACAAATATTGTTTCATGAGTTTCCAGCTTAGCTTTAGAGCTCAAAGGATAAAGTGCTTCTACAAGAAAGAAAGCGGAGAAAGGAGAGAACATAAGAGAATGAAAAAAATTTAAGACATACACACATATATTTTAATTCAAGTAGCAGAGCCTTTTCTTCCCCGGAAAGGTGATAGTGTGCTACAACCTCAGTCAAACCTGCCAGAGTCTCCATCTAGAGATACCGGGAGCGACAATAACCTCCATCTAGAGATACCGGGAGCGACAATAAGGCATTTTTTTTGTACTTTTTTTCTAAAAACAGGATTTCAGAGTCATCTCAGGTCTTATTACTCCCAGCTGATGTTTCTTCCATGAAATCAGGTTGCCTCACAAGCCATGTTACCATGCCGTGAAAAAAGGCTGGCCCATAAGTTCCCCGTAAGTATTTATTGAATAAATTAAAGAACAAGAAAGAAGAAATGTACTGAAGGCTGCCAATATGAGTGGATCGATTGGCTGATATTTAAAAAGTTTTGTTTATCTTTGAACTCATGTCCAGAATAATCCCTCACTGATCCTTCTCTCCCTTTTCCAATATCACCAATTATTCAAATCCTAGACCAAGGTTTTTTTCTTCTTTTCTGAAAAGCCTTCCCAATCAACCCCGCCCACAGGAGATGCTTCTTTCTTTTCAGTTCTAACAACTCTTATTACTACCAGTAATCAATCACATTTTGCCAAGTGACAACTTTTGAAATTACTCAATATTCTAGAACTCCTGGAGAGCAGGACCCTTGCATACCTATCTCTGGATCCATTCTTAGAGCATTGGAGCTAAAAAAGAAAAAAAAAAAAAAAATGACTTCCAGAGCAATGACTAATTACAGCGAGAATATTTTTAAGCTAATATAATCAGTTGATCCTATATTCAACTTCTTTCAATTAGTTTAATGGTCAACTGAATCTTTGTTCTCTTACTGCCTGGGGAGGCCAGTAATTAGTAAACTGGTCAACTGCATTAAGGCTCTACCTAGGGAAGAACTGTAAGGATGTGTTGTCCCCTCAAAACGCCCCATTAAAATTAAGGAAGATAATTATCAAACCTCCTGATCTATTCACCAGTTTACAGAACACAGGAGGATAGAGGGAAAGTTAAGCCACACCATGAGAAAGCAACTCCCAAATCCAGGATAGAAAACATTCCACAAGACAAATGACTCAGTTTCTCTAACAAATCAATAGTATAGGGGTGTGGGGAGAGAGGGAGATGGAAGTTTTACAGAATATCAACTGTAAGAAATGGGTGGAGAATATTGCGATCCTGATTCAAACAGGCCAACTGTACAAGGACCTTTTCGAGACAAATTAATAAGAATTCCTTAAATATCACCTAAAATGCAGTCCAAAGGCAAATTCAAATTTGGGAAAATTTGACTTTGAACTGAATATTAGATGATACTAAGAAATTCTTTGTAGTCTTGTTAAGTGTGATAAGATGTGGTGGTTATGTAAAAAATAAAATGCCCTAATCAGGAAGAGATGTATACCGAAGTACTAATGAGCAAAATGATATGATGACTGAGGTTTGCTTAAAGTTTTCCTAAAAAGTATGGTAAGATTGGGAAGAGGTTAACCATCGTTGATGCTGGATGCTGGGTGAGCAGACGTGCTAATTATACTATTCTTTCTACTTCTCTAATGTGGGCAGATCACAAGGTGTCACGTTTAACATACTAGATCACCTAACTTAGAAAATTAAATTTCCCTGGTGAGGGTATAGTGAAAATGCCATATTTAGAATTGTTGATGACTACAGTGAAAACTACTGTAATATCGAGATGTCAGTATATACCAAGAGCAATATAAATATGCAAATGTTTCAGCCCAGTATTCATTCCTACATTTATAAATTTACCAAATGAAAACAATCCAAAAGAAAATATTTTCGGTGCATTGTCATTTAATAGTGATGAATTAGAAATAATAACAGAGTAGCTACTAAATATGGAGAATACACTATGTATCAGGAACAATGTTAAATGCTTTAGGTACATTATTCTCCTCCATACAACCTTTTGAGGAAAATATTATCATTTTCTTAGCAAGTCCCTAAGATGGTACAGCTACAAAGTGGCAGAGCAGGAAATCTGGGTCAGGCTGGCTCCAGGCCCTGCACTAAGTTCCCTGAGTCAGACGACAGGAGATATTTAATTAAATTATAGGACGGCCACTGATGAACACTGTGTAAACATTAACAAGGATACTTATGAAGTCAAGCAACATGAAAAATGAGAAGTTAAAAAGGCAGGAAGAAAACTGATTGGGGCGTCTATGCAATCTGTATATATGTGGAAAGACTTGGCAGGGAAAATGGGCAAAATGAAAATCATGGTTGTATCAGAAGGGTGGTCTCCCAATTACAGGCCACGTGGTTATGTTATTTTTATAATGAAAAACTAAAGGGGAGGTTATCGAACTGAAGTGTGTGACAACAGCTGATGGAACCAAGACATTTTGGTAGTGGTGTTTCTATAAATATTGTAAACCAGCAGTTTCTTCAAACAAGGTTTTTTTTCTTCTTTGGAAGCCTACTGAAACTAAAGAAAGAAATATTCCTTTTCTCCTCCCTCAAATATCTTTCCAATGAGCTCTGAGAGGAATTCATCTACTTTGATCAGGAAGCAAGAATTACCCCCACAGTTTCTCCTCTTGCAGCAAAGGCTGAATAAAATGGTACAGTATAAGGTGAATGTCTTAAACATACCCCAAGAGGAAAAAAGACAACAGCTTAAATGAGTCTACAAAGGATTGTTTTATGATTGAGGTTCCCTCTGAGTCTTGTGAAATGCTCTTCGCAGATGTTTTGTTATTAGCATGACTGAGAAAAGCTCCACAAAGCAGGAGATCCAGTACTCCATCGTATTATGGTCCAGCCTGGGCACATGCTAACTGCATCTACCAGACTGCTAATCGCCTCAAACTCCCACCCAAGGCTCAGCATCCTGGACTCACTCTCCTCCTCCTCCTCCTCCTCCTTACCTTCCCTGGACAGACACATCTGACAGGCTCCCAGAGACAAGTTCACTGTGAGATTATGTACATGGAAATGCTTTGGAATCTATGAAATGCTCTACAGATGGGAGGTTATCCTGATTAAAAATCTGATATGTGTCTTTGTGTATTTCTTTGGACACAAATGAATTCCAGAAAAGTTCTTTGGGAAGGGAAAAAAAACAACTAACTAGATCTCAGGTTATTTTAACTGCTAGAACCAGAGTTGCAATAAACAATCAACTTTTTATGACAAAGCTTCTGCAGCTGCCATGCCGATCATTATCACCTGAAAAAGGCACTAATCTGTGAGCCACACCACATGACCATTTGTGACTCTATGTGATATTCATCAGTACCTGTCACCAAGATAATAGCTTAATCTTGAATGGAGGAAGCAGGAATATTTTACAGAAAGCCCTGCAAGAGATTCCCCTTAAAAAAGCTAAACAAAGAGAAAAGATCTTGGAGAAAGAAGAGAAACAGTACAAGACAGACAGCTGGAAGAGAAGACTGAACTAAAGCAATGGACCCTGCAGGGAATTAGTGTAATTTTTGTTGAAGATTATGGGAAAGCTACTGTTTCAAAGCCTCTGGACATCAGAGGAAAAAACACAAAAGACAGTTTGCTGAACAGAGAGCTTTAAACAATTCAAGTTCAAACAAACAGAATTCCAGGAATTAGGAAGAGAGGAAATTGCAAGGTGCTTTGCAAACCACTGCAAAGAAAAGGATGTTTAACTACTAAATGTCAGTGATAAAAATGGAGATCTTGTGGTGGAGTTTATTTTGGTAGGGGAAGGAGTGAGGATAAGAAATAACAATAGTAAATAATAATAGTAATAGTAAGAATACTATTGTATTACTGGCAGCTGGCCTCTGGACCACTTATTAGGGACAACGTTGCTGACTATTTTGTAAGCATCATCTCCTTTAATTCCCATGACAGCTCTGTGAGCTCAGACCTACGAATGACCCCCTTTTATAGATGAGGAATCTGATGCACAGACAGGTTCCACAACTTCTTTGAGGTCACAATAGCAGGACTACGATTCAAACCCAGATTTGCTTAAAAGTCCAGCCTCTGAACCATTTACACATAGGTATATAATTATCGCATCTCACAGATCATATTTTTGAAGATTGATCATTATAAAATTCAGAGCTGATGGCCAAGTTGGTCAGCATCCTGTTTCCTTGCCTTCCTTCCTAAAGATTAAATAAAAAGAATGAAATGCTATCTAGTCCATTTTAGCGATTGTGGATGTTTTCTGGAAAAGGTGGGAGGAAACCAATTAGAAAAATATGGAGAATTTTTCTTTATTCGTGGCCCACTATTATTAAGAGGTAATTATACGTAGGATTCTCAGAGTAAAACACTTTAGTGGCATCACTGTTTAAAGATTCTTCTAACAGCCAAAGTGTCACCTGTAAAAAGAAATGAAGAAACCCTGTGGTGTGACAAGGTCAGGGATAGACAGGCAGCTAATTACTAAGCACTGTTGGGAATACAGACACTGGAATCCAGCTGCCTGTCTGAATTCTGACTCTACTACTTCTTCACTCTGGGATCCTGGATGAGTGACTCTTTCTGAGTCTCAGTATCCTAACCTATAAAATGGGGTCGGAAAGAGTGCAACATGGCTATTGTAAGAACTAAATGAGATGATGCATGGAAGGCATGAGGCACAGTCCTGGACACAATGTTAGCTACTGCTCTTGGCACAAAGTAGCCAAAGTAGCCAGATCACTTCATCTACAAAGACCCCTCACTTCACACCACATTCTTCAGAAGTATAGATTATTCAGGTGTGGAATGAGTAAATGACATTTGCAAAAGCACCAAATTAAGAATCTTGCCCAATTTAAGACCTCATACTTTCCCCAAATCATAGTTAGTTGTTGAAAAGAGGTAAACAATATCTGTGTATGCTTTTTTCTATTGGGTTTTGGTATTTGACAAATGCTGATGACATGATGGTAGCTTTTCTGAAAAATTAGTATCTCAGAAACCCATCATTAGTAATAGAAAGACAGCAATATTTTCTGTTTGTTCAGTTTTATTTTGTAATCCTGGTGAGGACTGACAGAAGCTATTATTGCTCTTCACCATCACATGACAGCGACCAGTGAGCCTTCATTTTTATAGGCTTAACCAAATCCAACTGCTCCAGTCATGACTTTCATCGCTATGTTCTTGGAACCTGAAGTCAATTCTTTAAAAGCTTTGAGAACAAGAAGTTCATGCTGCAGAGCACTCTGGAGTTTTGACTCAACATCGGTCCCTCCCTCTTCTAATAACAGTTCTCTCGTTTTCTTTAGAGAAACTGCCCCTCTCTCAGTGCTTGTGGTTTCAATGAGACTGAGCCCACTGTCAGTCTCCTTGGAAGTACATGTGACTCAGGACTGGCCAATCAGCAACACTCTCTTTTTTGGTCACAGCCTTTGGTTCAGGAAAGGGCATGAGAACCAGGCTTGAGATTTTTGCAGGAAGAACTGGGCAAGAAAGCACCTGTAAATTAGAAGTAGGTAAGCTTAGAGCTGCTGGTGGCCGTACTTCTACCAGGAGAGGAGAACATATCTGAGAATAGAGCCAACAAAGAGAAATAAAAACTGAGAAGTGAAGAAAAAGAGAAAGTCCTGAGGAAAAGGAGCACTTAGAACCAGCCATGCCTGAAACCAGTGGTTCTTGGACTTTTCTATTGTATGAGTATAAATTCCCTCTTTGCTCAAAGGAATTTGAGTTGTGTTTCTGTCACTTGTAACTGGAAGTTTTGATTCAAATACATACAAAAATGTACTTGCCTTCTTACTCTTTTGCATTATTCAGGATTAATATTACATATCTAAAGCTTGTTTCCCTCAAAGAGAGTGTAAGTTTTTTGAAACTAGGAGACAAGTGTGATACTGCTGATAAAATAACATTCTTCTTCTTCTTTTTTTTTTTTTTGGCCAAAATCAAATATAGGATGGCTGAGGAATCATTTTATAACAATGCCAAAGAGAAGAAAGTAGAAAAACAGGATGTTTCACAGGTGTGCTTTTGGAAGCTGATGGCATGAGGAATCAGGGGTCTCATGAGTATCCAAAGCTATCTCTAAAAGTTTCACTTGTCTGATTACCTTCTGCTGAGCCTCCCACCACCCTGCACTTGACCATTTCAGCAGACAGGAAAACCCTTCCCAAAGCTTCAGGCTAGAGGTCTAATTAGAACCATGAACAATTTCCTACTTATCACTTGTAACACTAGTATATCTGCTTTTATTCTTAAAGGAAGATCCACTACCCCAAATACTCTTCCTACACAAGCTCTGACCATATTTGGATAGGGTAATTTGTTTTAAAGTGTTTTTTATTTTTATTTTTTTTACCAACCCATATTTCACATTGTATACCAGGATAAACTTCAAATGGATCAAAGATTTAAACATAAATGTGAATAAAAGTACTGGAAGAAGATAGGAAAATTCCCTGGTGTAGGGAAGGCTTTTCTGATCATGACTCAAAGTCCAGAAGAAAAGAAAACATTAATAGATCTTTTTATCACAAAATAGAAAACATAAAATTAAAACCCCATCTACCTGGCAAACAGAACAACAAAAACATCATAACCAAAGTCAAAAGAAAAATAACAAACTAAGAAAATATATTTGCAACTCATATCAGAAAGCTCTAATCTCCATATATATGAAGACCTCCTAGAAATCAAGAAGCAAAAGGCCAACGACCATCTCTGTATGACTGTGTGTTTGATTAGTATGAAAACATCCACAAGAAGCAAAGCCACTTATTTTGCATGAGTGTTTGAAGGACTAGTAGAGTAAGAGCATACACTTAGTGGTCCAGATTCAAATGTCAGTTTTGTCACTTTCTAGTTTGTGACTTGGGCAAGTCATTTCACCTGCGTAAGTCTCATTTTTTCCTATCTGTAAAATGGGGATTATAGTATCCACCTTGTAGTGCCATTGTGAGGATTAAACAGATGGATTACACTCAGTGACTACCTATCACATGGTTAGTACTCAATAAATGTTTGCTGCTAGTATTCGAGTAGAGATTTAAAAATTAAGAACATAACCTAACCTCAGGATCTTTCAGATATTCAGAATGTGAGGTCCATGTAAAGTATAGCTAACAAAACAAACATCAATATTGTTATAATTTAATAAGATCCCACTCATCTATCTTACAAATATGGTTGTATTTACAACAACCATGTCTATTTCTCTTTTACAGATGAGGAAACTGAGACTCAGAGAGGTTAAATGACTTGCATAAGGTGGCAGCTACGAAGTGGTAAAACAGATTTAACTGCAGGTATGACTGGCTCCAAAAGCTGGGTGTTTGTTTTCTATACCACTCTGTCTCTCAATTTAAAAGCTAAAAAACCAATTGTCCAACTAATTGGTTGCAGAAAAAGATATCCAGAGCCCCTGAAGTTATAAAAATTTCAGCCTTCAGTTATAAGAATGGACTCTGGTCCAGAAGTAAAAATTGCTATCTGGCTATCTGTGGGAGCTTACTTCTGAGTGGGAGGGAGAAGGCCTAGACTGGGTTTTAGCAGATCTTTATCACGTGTTGCTACTAATCTTCCTTTTTACTGCTCAGAAGAAAGGATAAAGAGATCCCTTCTGTGGTTGTGGGTGGAGGGGCACGCACACTGCCATTTCTTTGAGATAGACTTCTATATGGCACAAATGCTATCTGCCCAGGGCTTATGAAGGACATGTCTGCAGCCAGCAGTGAATATGGCCTCTCATGCAGTCTGTCTGGGCCCCAGGTGAGTGTACAGCTGGGGCTTTTCTCATGTCCCAGAAACTGATTCTCTGGTTCCAGGAGCCTGACTGCCCAAGACATAACTAGGACAATAACACCAACATTTGGCCCAGGTTGTTCAAAGCCCATAGCTGGAATACTTAGGGAGCTCTAACTATACCTCGAGCCCTACAGCTGAAACAAGGGTCTCCTTAAGATGGAGAAATGAGATGCCCTTACCCAGCCTCCCTTTAAGAGATAATGTCCCCCAAGTGACACCCTGTCACCCCCTACACAGACACGGCTTTACAAAACAGGCACAAAATCCTGAACACTCTTTTCTGTGGAAATCCTAGCACATAGTTTCATTGCCTTTACATCTCTGGAATGCTGACTTAAAAGCCTGCAGCTAAAATGTTCTAACAAACAGGCTGTCTTGTCTCTCTGAAACTGCAGCATTTCAGAGGTCAGGAAGAGAGTCCTCCCATCAGCCTCGTCAATCAGTGGGTTACATAAGGAGGGATTTGTTTTTGACCTCTAAGGAGGATATCCACAGCATGCTAGGATTTTAGTGATATTTACTGAATCTCTATGAAGTATAGGACCATTTACTAGCTCCCAAATAACAGCAACAATGTTTAGGGTTTACTATCTGACAAGCATGTTATGGTATTTCACAAAGTCCTGTAAGGAAGGTACTATGATCTCCCCATCTTATAGAGAAGGAAACTGAAACATAGAGAGGATGTGTAATTTGCCCACAGTTTTACAAAGCTGATAAGTGGAAGAGCTGGGGCTTGAATCAAAGTAGTGTGGCTTGAATCTACTCTTAAACCATAATGCTACACTGTCTCTCAGGGTGATAATGATGGTAGTGGTGGAAGTGTTGGTGGAGGAGATGGTAATGCTGGTGGCAGGGATGGTGAAGGAGGAGGTGGTATTGGTGGTGATGATAACAGTGATGATGATACTATTTCCCTGGCCCTGTGGTAAGCATTTCCCGTACATTATCACATTAAATGTAAGCTTCTAGGAAGTCTCATCAGTTTCACTGTATCCGTCTACTTTTATCCACCTCCTGCCACTATCCAAGCCCAAGCTGCCATCATCTCTCCTCTGGACTAGTGATAGCCTGCTAACTGTTCTCCTGGTTGCAAACCTTGTCTATACAATCTCACCACATTACAGCCGCCAGAATGATCATCTGAAGCATTATCTCAGATCATAGCACTTACCCTGTTGTCTTAATCTTCCAGGGGCTTCCCCTGCACTTGGACTGAAATCCCAATTCTTTGCTACAATTTACGAGGCCCTATGGGATCTGACCCTGTTAACCTGCCAGACCTCACCTCCTGCTTCTCTTCTCCTTGCCCAGGGGGCTCCAGCACCTCCACGGCACCTTCATTACCAGGCCGGGACATTTGTACTGGATGTTTTCCTCTGCCCCTAAATCTCGGCAGGACTGGCTTTTTGTCACTGAGGCATCGACTCAAAAGACTGCTCCTCAGAAGGGCCTTCCCTGAACTCCCAGCTGTGGATTCCCAGCTCCCATCTCTCTCCTGTCCCCCCGCCCAGCTACCTCAAACCCAGTTGTATCTTTGTTGATTTACAGTTATTCATCATCTCCACATCTAGGCTACAACTCTGTGAAGGCAGAGATCTTGTCCCTCATGTTTGCTGTTTTATCACTAGTACATCATACAGTGCCTGGCATAGAATGGAGCCCCGTAAATATTGACTGATGAAATAACTGAGTTATCTCGTTTATTCTTCACAAGAACACTGTTATACAAGTGAAGCAACAGCTTTATAACCATCAATGACACACCCGAGGCCAAATGTCTAGTAAGTGGCATTTAACTTCAGAGTCTGCAACCTTAATGCCTGTGCAATAGTTGGCTCCGTGAACCTGAATTTTTACCCCATTTCTCTGCATTTCAGTGTCATCTTCACTTTGAGATAAGAAGATTGAGAGATCTTAACTATGTCTCAACTATTTTCCAGGAGTATCTGAGGTCAATAGTCCATGTTCCTAACCACTAGACCAGGGTTGGCAAACTTTCTTGTAGAAGATTAATTATTTTAAGTTTTGTGGGCCATGTGGTCTTTGTTGCAGTTACTTAATTCTGCTGATGCAATACATAAACAGACATAAACAATAAGTAAATAAAGGCGTGGTGGTGATTCAATCAAACTTTTATATAAACAGACAGTAGGCTAGATTGGCTGTAGTTTGATGATACCTTTACTAAACTACAGGGGAAGAAGTCTTTAGTTTTCATCTATCATTCAGTTATTATGAGTCCTAGCAAATAGACATGAAGATCTCATCTATCCCCAGAACAGAGGTGAGTACGTGTAGGAGAAATAATCAGTGCTTTAAGAAAGGTCAAGGTCTTTTCCACAGTTCCACATTCACCAGTCACCATGTTCACAGAAGCAGACATAGACAGTCTCCTGTTTTTTTCTGTATCTAACTTGAGCAATCTTTAGGTGAGCCTGGCGGCAGGGGTTCTCTAACAGAAAGGAGGATTTGCGTCCAGGCTCAGGGAGGAGTCAGGAGGGCAAATATCTGCTCCTGAGTCATTGAGGAATCAAGAGCCTTGACATTCCCAATAAATTAGGGGTGTAATGATGACTTTGGTCAAGAGGGGCCAGTGGAGGCTGTAGAGAGAGTCCACAAACTAGACAGCCCAGGATCCAGTGGGATCTTAGGAGGCAAGCAGAGGTCTGAGCTAGACAAGAAGGCAGCTCTTCCCATGCCGAGCCTATGTCCCTGGGACTTTTGCATTTGGAATGATTTTTTTTTAGAAATCAAAAAAATCGTAGCAAATGCTATGGGTAATAAATAATAAATGCGGACATTCCCACCATCCAGAATTAAGAACTCAATATGTTGTTAAATTTGCTTTTTAAAAATAGATGAAAGAAATAAAACATTACTAGTATACCTTACATCTCCTTTTTCCTACCACTTCAGTCCTATATCCCACCTCTAGCCACCTCTAGTGGCAACTATTGTCATGGATTAGGTGTGTATACTACCAGTCCATTTATTACTACAAAATTATTTTACTGAGATAAATTCATTATTTTAACCATTTTAAAATATACAATTTAGTGATGATTTGTATATTCAAAATATTGTGCAGCCATAACTATCTAATTCCTGAAAATTTTCATCACCCACCAAATCTCCTCTCCCAAGTCCCTGCAACCACTAATCTGTCTTTATGGAGTTGCCTGTGCTGAATATCCATATAAATGGAATCATATTATATGTAACCTTTTGTATCTGGCTTCTTTCACTTAGCATACTATTTCTAAGTTTCATCCATGTAGTAGCACGTGTCAAGATTCATTCTCTTTTCTGGCTGAATAATATTCCATTGTTTAGATATACTATATTTTGTTTATCCATTTCATCAGCTGGACATTCGAGTTGTTTCTACTTTTTGGCAATTATGAGTAGTGCTGCTATGAATATTTGTGTGCAAGTATTTGAAGACTTCTTTTAATTTTGGGGGAGGTATACACCTAGAAGTAGAATTGTTGGGTTTTATGGTAACTTTATATTTAACTTTCTAAGGAATTATCAACTCTTTTCCACCGTGGCTATACCATTTTATGTTCCGACCAGCATGTATGAAGGTCCCAATTGCTCCACAGCCTCACCAACACTCGTTATTCTCTAATCTTCCTTTTTTATTATAGCCACAAGAGTGAGTATGAAGTGGTATATTATTGTGGTTTTTATTTGCATTTCCCTAATGACAACTGATATCAAGCATCTTTGCATATGCCTATTGGTCACTCGTATATCTTCTCTGGAGAAAATTTATCACTTTTTACCTCTATGTATTTATTCTAGGCAACCACAAATAATGTGTAGTATTATTTTGAGAGTGGAAATCTAAATATTTTCTCCACTCATCATTGTTTTTGAGCTCCTTATCATGTTGTTTTATACAGATCTAGTTCATAGCTTACCTGCGTCTCTCCTTCCCTATGCCATATTTTATTTATCTATTCTCTTACTTATGAATAGTTAGATTTTTCTTTTCTTTTTTTACTTTTATTAAAAATGTTACCTTTCCCTTCCCTTTACATGCCACCCTCTGCACTCCTGAGACTGGTTTTCTAAGGCAGGATCATAGGATATGCACATTTGCAGTCTTACGAGATATTTAGTTTCTCTTTATACATACATTTGGATGCAAGGGTCTTGCCTGCATCACACTTCAGGAGACCTCTCCAGTGTGCACCCCCATGTTTGCCAAGCCGGTGTTCAATTTTTCTCAGTATTCTTAAGTGCCATGGCAAGCATTCTGATCAGGAGGTAGTATAACGAAACAGTTCTTCTGCATCATATTTGTCAGAACAGTGGCTCCCAAAGTGCGGGTTGCAGACCAGCATCATCAGCCTCACCTGGGAACTTATTAGGAAAACAAAACCTTGGGCTTCATCCCAGATCTGAGTCGAAAACTCTGTAAGTTGTCCCCCGGGTGATACTGATCAACATTAATGTTATCACTGTGCTAGGGCTTTCCCATTTTACAAGCGGGAAGCAAAGGAAAAAACCAATCACCTAATCTCAATGCTAAAGTAAACATGCTAAGAAAGAAGTAAACACTTGTATACAACAGTCTGTAGACCATGGGGAGAGAACATGGGACAGTGGGACACAATGAGGCTTTAAGACCAGAGACAACAGTGTTCAAGTTCTAGTCCTGCAGAGTGGGATTCCTTGGCAAGAACCTTAACCTCCCTAGGTCTTATCCACAGGGTTTGTGATGGTTAAAAGAAATGTTACCCGAAAGGTCGCATGTTGTATGATTCCATTTACAAGAAATATCCAGGGCAGGTAAACTATATAGACAGAAAGTAAATTAACAGTTGGGTTGCCAAGGGCTGGGGAGGGAGGGAAATGGAATAACTGCTTAATAATCATGGGGTTTCTCTGCAGAGTGATGAAAATGTTTTGGACCTCGACAGAGACAACGGTTTCAAAACATGGAGAATGTGCTAAATGTCACAGAATTGTGCGCGTTAAAGTAATTTTATGTTATATGACTTTTACCTCAATTAAGTAAAAAGAGAGCTATTATATGGAAAACGCTCCACACAGCACTGGGTATGATGTAGAAAGCAGCTATCATTATTGTAAAAAGTTGAAGTTTATAGTAAGAAAAACTGGAAGCAGATTATATGTCTAACAATAGCGGATTAATTAATGTTATGTTCCAGTTGAACAATCTGATACTATGTAGATATTAAGAATAATAATGTCCAGGTATATGTATGAAAAAGAACAATGTTCACATGTACCACAGAGTAAGATGAGCAAACCACAAAACAGTAACTGTGCATCATGTCGCCCTATTTGCACTGTGTACATAATTACATATTTGGGAGAGCTATATGCCAAAATATGAAGAACAGATCTGATAGTAAAATTATGACATAATAATCTTTTTTAAAGTTTATTTTATAATTTTCTACAACACCCACGTGATGTTAGTGTAATAAATAAAAATTTGAAAAGGAAATGTATCAGGGTGCGTTTTACTTAAAGACTGTGTTGAACCCTTACCTAAAAGTATTCTAAATATAAATTCCCTAAGTTATGGTTTTGCGTTCACGATTTTAACATTAATTCAGAGTAAGATTTAATTAATTAGTTAATTAATTGCTACTTTCACTTTCAAAGGTCTTAGCCACATGGAAGGACCATATTGCTCCCTTGAAAGAAATATCTAGCTTTAATAGAGTTAATACAAAGCCCACCCCATCTTTTTAAACACAGAGGATGAATGACCTGTAAGGTCCTGTAAGAATGAATGACACCTCAGGCTGGATGGCTAAACTGGGGCGTGATAAAGTGCCCTGTGGCTGA
The DNA here is from genome assembly GCF_000151845.1 of Pteropus vampyrus. Classification (NCBI taxonomy): domain Eukaryota; kingdom Metazoa; phylum Chordata; class Mammalia; order Chiroptera; family Pteropodidae; genus Pteropus; species Pteropus vampyrus. The sequence goes on along the minus strand of NW_011888976.1, from coordinate 1,851,539 downwards.
GTCACACACAGTTTATGCCTGATTCCTGGGGGAAAGAGAGTAGAGAAACTGAGTCATATACTACTGGAAGGACTCCCTGTGCAAAAAGGATTTCTTAGAGTCAAGAAATGACTTATGTTTTTGTTTCCTCAGTTTCCCCAAAGAAAAATCGCATCTCTTAGGAAAACTGCTGGTGTTTAGCGTGTTTCTGCAGCAAAAATTACTTTCTTGACACAGTTCAGCAGGCAAAGGCATCATGTTTACATCTGATTAAGCAAGCCAGTTTTTTCACTTTTCCTTGTCCCCTCCCCCATCCTCTGTGCTTAAGAGATAACTCCTGATGATTGCATAAAGCCGAGTTAGCAATTTTAAGAAGAACCAGGTTGAAAAACAGATCGTTTCTGATCGATAGTTGATGAAAATTTACCTATAGGGAAGGAACGCTTGTTTAATGTGGGGTTTTGTTTAGGATTTCTTCATAATTTCTTTGTGCACAGAAATGTTACACTAACTTCAATCCATTACTATTTGGGGTAAAATGGGAGATAGTTGACATTTTAAACTACAAGTTAGTTCTGAAACATTATCCATCCCACCACAGGGTTATTCTAATTAACTGTGCCATACATTCATTTATTGATTCGATTCATTCACTGATTTATTTATTCAAAGATTCATTCACTCACTCACCCAGAGTTCCTACACGGGCCCATCACGATTCTGTGCCTGGGAATATGAATGTGATTTCAACCCATTTCTTGCCCACTTGGATTTTTTTCTTGTTTTGTCCTATTCTGAATGGTCTACACCTGTTCTGAAGGCATGTATAGAACAACCATATGAGATATATATAAAAAAATTATGTGCTGGCCAACGATGATTTGAAGGAATCAGTCTGCATTATGTAGTCTTTATTCTCTCCCAGAAGGCCCATCCTCCAAGTGTTCAACATGAATTCCTGCTTTTAAAAATGCATAGCTGGCAGAAAGTATGCTTTATTTGATAAACAAATGACTTCCTAAAGAAAGTGAAGAGTCAGGATCAGAATCAGAAGGTTCAGAAATTTTATATTTAGCTCTTGAAAAAACTGGTGCTAAATTGTTGATTAAAAAGAATGGTGATGCCTATATCCCAGAGAATAGTCTAATTAAAACAGACTTTATTGAAAAGGAAGGGGAGGCAGTAAGCAGAGAATCCAGACATTTTCCTACTCAGCTACTATACTCTGAAAAGAGCATGGCCAACTGAGTTCGTGGGAGATCAAACCCTTGCCTCTGGGTCCAGCCTTAACACCACGGTCCCACCAGCCGAGCTAACTGGAATTGACTGCTCAATGGAATTAGTCTTCCATTTTTAATTGGTTAGAAAACTTGCCAAGAAGTTTTGCCTGACAGGCCACTAGGCAGAAAACATGAAGATAAAAGATGGTCCAGTAATTACCAATAGGAATTGAAGAGGATGACTATTCATTAAAGAGGCTATTTTGTGAAGCTAGTTGAAGCTGGCAGGTGAGGAAATGCCGTGAGGGGCAGAGCCTGTGGAAGCCTGCCTCTCATAAATGCTGGACTCCAACCTATCACCTCCGGTCGATGAGGTCACGACCAACTGCAACAGGTCTTGGCAAACAGTTTCCTCCCAAGAGTCAATAAGTCACCTGAAAAGGCTTAGTTCTGACTGTCCGAATGCACCCCAGCATGAATACACAAGCAGTGATTCTGGTGGAGGCAGGGCTGTTTCTTTTGCTATTGTGTGTGCACAGTCACTCAAACTACTCCACTCTGGAACTTCAGGATTCTAAACTTCCTCCAGCAGCTGGAAAATTGCATGTTTGTAACACTCTGCTAATGTGGGAATGGCCATCAACAGCCATCAAAGTGCACGTTTTAACTCAAAAATTTCACTCTTGGAAAGATGGCCTCTTGGATGTGTGCAGAAGTGTAGCTACAAAACTGTTCATAATGGGACTGTTTATATTTTAAAAAGTAGAAATGACCTAAATAACATTTTATATACAGCCATAAAACAGAATATTACGAAGTCTTTCAAAATAAGGATATAGAAAAAAATTTTCTTGTATATATTTCCCAACTTTTCTATAATAAATATTTTTGTAAAACACCATGCGGAAAAAATTAATTCAAAATTGTACACAGGTTAATGATTAAAGAGTTAAATGATAATTTAAATACATTAGAAAAACATAATACTGGGGTGAAATTTTTGGTAAAAATTTTTATGTGAGACAGAGTCACTCCATATTTTTAGCTATTAAAATCTGGATTCCATTTCTTAAATTATTCTAAACTTTGCATTGTTATTTATCAAAACCTAGTCAAAAACTAGGAAATAATAAAAAGTCTTTTGAGAAAATGTCATAAAAGCCACATGCTAATACAGCTCATGTACCTCATTTACAGGTATTTTTCCTTCCATAATTCTAAGAAGCCCCAGTACATGGTTATAAAATCTTAAAAGGTTAGCTGCTGAAGTGTACATGCGAGGTCTCTCACAGACAAAAATGCTGACAGCAGAGAAAAGTAATAGCCGGCAGCTTGGCAATGTGAAAGGAACTAGAAAAACTGTGAGGAGCTGAACTGTGACCTTAAAAAGCACAAATTCTTTGGGCCAAACAGCCCTAAAACATCAAGAGGCCAATGCATAATAACAGAGTAGTTCTCTGAAAATGGCAAATGATAATTTGTATAACCTGTCAAAGGGAGAACATAATATCTATGTATATCAACTAGATATATTTGTGTATTTGCATATATATGTTTTAAAAGTAAAATTTTATATATATTTATGTATTAGCGTATGTATACGTGTGTGGCATTTAGTTTTGATTTTGTTTTTTAAAGAAGAATGTATGGTGAAATTCAAATATAGCGTAACTTCATTAGTAGTACTGTATCAATGTTACTTTCTTACAGGAACTCTCTGTTCCATATTTGCAACTTTTCTATAAATCTAAAATTATTCCGAAATGAAAGTTTATTAAAAATGCAAAACGAAGAATGAGGGCTTGGTTATTTAGACATTTTCTATACCCTGCTCCCTCTTTCCAAATCTCAAGGAGTCTAGTAGCTGAGGTTTTACTGATTGGGTTTGCAGGCATCGATTCACTATTGCAAGGACCCTTTAATCCTAGAAATCTACCTTCTTTACAGTCTGGCAGCTCATAGCAAGGAATCACATTTACCCCTTTACCCTCCAAAGAAAGGGAGTGAGCTCCCTTATCAGAGGTTTGCAAACTCTGGGAAAGAAAGTGGTAGAACCCTGTAGGACTCCAGGCGCTCTCAGGCCCGGAAGTGTTTCATCTGACAGGAAGCCCTTTGGGGATGACTTCAACCACCAGATCCCAGGCATTATCTCATCGTGGAAGTGTGTCATCCTCTGCATTTTCCCTCAAGTGGCTATGAGGAAATGGGGATGAGACACAGCTCCAGCAGCCCACCTTGTTTTTCGGTGGATATTTTTAGCACCCTGAGGCAAAGAGGTTGCTTTTTAAGACCATCCCAGATATTTTGCAAAGGAGAGGTGGAACCTTTCTCTGCTACACTCTATAATGAAAAACCCAGGCTGTGCTTAGGAGAGCCAGCCAACAATGGTCAGCAACAGGAAAAAACACTTTGCTTCAGGGGGCCATAAATATTTACTGTGTCCTATGGTATATTTACTATTCAATGGTCATGCAAAGAAATGTTTTAGGACAAGATATGGTCTGTTTCTACGGGATCATAAAGTTTCAAAGCTGGAAAAGAACAGTGATGTCGTCTAGTTGCCACATTTACAGAAAAGAAGGTTGAGAGTCCAAGTAGGCTCCCATCAAATGTCTTCTTTTTAAAGTATCTCTACTACAACACACATTCCTTGAGCCGCAGTTCATTGTTTATATGTTTGTCTCTCACATGAGATTAGAATTGTGTGTTTGCTGAGAGACTTAGCACAGTGAGCATCATCAGCAGTCAATAAAAGTTTGAGACACCAGGATGGAAGCCCAGCTCTGCACTGACTCATGTTCCCCAGGACCTCTTCACTGCACCTATTTTTAAAACTGAGAAGTCATATCCCACTCCTGAAAGGCCAAAACAGCAGCTAGGCGTGCATTGGAAATTCACTTGCTGATATATTGTAAAATGATTACTATTTACTCAAAGATTTTAAAATTATTTTTTACTTATTTCATTAGATAAAGACTAAAATGTTTTCCTCTTTTTAAAAGGTAAGAATATCTAGGATGTTGCTTTATTAAATTTCACGGGTAAGAAGGTCTACTGAGAAAGAGAAGGCTTTCAAAAATGGTAAAACAAATAAAAATGTTCCTGTATTCACATACACACAGTGAAGCAGTGCCAAAGAAAGCCTCTTGCCTTAGAATATATCTACCTGATCTTAAGAATGCTGAAAACCCTTTCTCTTCAACTCCAATACATGAGTACCTCTAGTTCCTCATCTGTAGCTGAGGTTTTACTGAAACCTCAGCTTTTTTTCTTCTGTTACTCTACACTTGACTTTTAGAATGGCAAATTAAGATCCCTAGATATGCCACCCACTTGGCATTTCAACACAAGAGTGAGAAGGATCGACCTTGTCTTAAGTCTTTGTTTAGAGTAGCAATGGTGGGAAAAGCTCAGTCAATCCCACCAGCTAATCTGGCAGAAGCTCTAAAGAAGTGACAAGAAGGAGAATTTAGGGGCTTCCTTAAAGGTAGGCTTCCCAAACTAAATCACTTTTTCAACCACAGCAAACTCCTGTTTGCTCTGTTACACGAGATCTTTGAAGGCCTCCATTTAGGCACAACTTACCCAATTAGTTGCCATCAACTCTGTACCGCCTGTACCGTCCCACCTTCTCCATCAAGGCAGTCACTTGAAAGCCAAGTAACAACAGAGTAAACTTCACTTTTCTAAGTTCAAAGTTAACTAGCAAGCTGAGAGCCAGAGCAGATATATTTGACACAAAATTTAAACATAAGCACTCACATAATCTGATGAGATATTTCTAAGGCTTTAGTTACATAGTTTCATACTAGAAACTTCACCCCCACAAAGACTATTTAATTACAAAAATTCTTGGGTGTGATTCTATGCATTTCAGAGCAGCTATGTAATCACTTAGATAATATATTTTACCTTTTTCAGCTATCAGATTTATTTGAAATAGGTAATTTCACGAACGACAGCCAAAATGTTAATAAAAAGAGGACTAAAAGGGAACAGTTTAGTGGAAACCCCCCCACATACACATACAAATTTCCAAAATGAGAAGTTGAGCACCGAATCATCACCAAAAAATGGCAGCAGCTTTTACAGATGTTGTATTTAATCAAGATCTTGGCAATTATTCTATTATTTGCAAAGACCCTTCTTTCTTCTGATAACAATTTGTAAATACTACACATTATGCTTTAGACATTAGTTCAGGTAATCCTTACGACTGCTCTATCAGGTAGAAACCACAGTAAGTAAGCCCACTTTGAGGTAAGGAAATTGAGCCTAGGAAGGTTAAGTCCCCAGGTTACTAAGTTAATTGTGGAGGGCAGATTTGAACCCAGTTCCTCCCCAAGGCAAAGCTCATCACACTGCTGGCAATGTTTCCCCAAGTAGAATTCTACACTAGTAGAATGTGGCATATTAAGATGGATATGGATATATATGTTTTTAATAGTTATATATGTGTTTACTTTAACGCAGATTGGAAAAAAATTATTCAACTAGCAAATTGTATTTGATTGTATTGCTGAGGATATGGCTAATTTAGCATCAGTTACATACACTGAAAGAGTTAGAAAAATAGTCAAGAATTCTCATGCCACGTCTCCTAGGAATTAAGTGATCTGGCCCACCAAGGGATGGAGTTCATACCAGTCTCATTAGACTGGTACCCAACTGAGTTAATCAGCCTGGACATTAAATGATTCCCAGCAGATGCCTAGAACTCAATTCTTTTACCTTAAAAAAAAGAGTTTCTTTTCTTAGCCCTCTCTTCTCCTTCAAATAACCCCTTTGTCACCTCCCCTCCGCCCCCACCACTATACACACCCATCTGGCCCTGGAAGATTACCTTACATAAGGTGAAGTGATGGAGAGCACAGACGTCTGGAAGGAAGCCAACCTGCTCACTCATCCCCCTGTCCTAAACATGGCTCATCACAGGACTCTCTCTAGGGAGGCCATAGCTAATTCCAGAGCAAGCACCTTAATCAGACAATGGCCAGTCATCAAAGCCCTAGCTGATTTAGAAATCTCTGTGGGGATAAGTCCTCTTGGTGATGTGGTATTTTTAGTTCATCCTTTTTTCTTTATTGTTGAAATGACTTATAAATAACTGCAACTTTTGGCTATGGCTGTTTGTGAGGTGGGCTGACTTTGTGCTCTACACCTGACTTTTAGAAAAGTAACTTCTAATTACATGAGTAACACATGAATATTTTCTCCTTGTAAAAACTTAAGACATTAAAGATTAGAGAAAGTTTCCTTAGACCACCACTGGGGCCAATACTGGACCCATCCTCAGAAGGAATCATTTTAATGAATTTAGGATGTTATCCTTATAGACTACATTCCTTTATCTGAACCAAGAGGGAAATCATATAACACCAGCTCTCACCACTAAAAAGACACCAGAAAGCTACAGCAGTATTGGGCTGCACCAGCTCTATTTGATGATGTCTAAATTGAAATAAGCCTTATTCCAAAAATTGGTGCTATATTTTATTCTAAAAATTGGTGCTATATTTTGTGTTTCTCTGTTCATTGATTTTTTTCCTTTTTTGTTCACAGTGAGATAGAACAACATACATTTTAACAGATAGTAGAACTCTATAAGGAGATGATCTCCCTGGGAGAAATGACTTCCAAATTGATTTACCAGCTGCCAGGCCTCAATTCCATTAAGCCACTCTCTCAGTTCTCGACCATTGAAAAAACCATGCCAATCAGACCATATCTGTCTTCCAAGGTCTCCACTGCCTGGAGAATCAGAGCTAAACTCTTTGGCAAGGCCTCACTAAGGCCAGGTTTGCTGAGTGAATGAATAAAGGCATATGGTAGGACACTTACCACATTGCACTGAAATTGTTATTGTTCAATGGCTATGACTGTATCTCATTCATCTTCATTTCCCCAGTGCTCAGCATAGCTCTTGCCATGTAGCAGCTGCCCCTAAACTTCTACTGTGATGTAAAATGAAAATGCAGCACCACTTTCCACTGCTCTAAGGATCCCTGAGTTACTTTACTGGCCTTGGTTCTTGTAATTTGCACCAGTGAAAATGAATCCAGCTTTCCCAAGGTCACTAATATGTCCATTATATAATAATGTTTTTTTTTTTTTATTTTATTTTTTAGGTGAGGTAATCCTTGGTTGACCTCACAGATTGCAAGGACTTTGTCAGTTTACAATCCCCTATTTTTTAAATTTATTTTTTACGCCTATAGCACCTGGTCTTCCTAGGTGGTCTCCCATCCAAGTACTAACCAGGCCTGACCCTGCTTAGCTTCCAAGATCAGATGGGATTGGGCTTGTTCACGGTAGCATGGCTGTAGACCCACTATATAATAATGTTTAATAGCTAACAATACAACACATAATCTGTTTAACAGTCCTAAAATTCCCACTTGGGTCCATAACAATTCTTTCTTCACTCCAATCCAAGGGACTTTTATTTATTCCTTTCATTTGCTATATTTTACTTTCCTTCATATCTCAAAGAAGTGCAAGAACATAAGCACAATTATACAGAAATGTAGAGATTTAAAAATGGGGTTGGAGGAAGTAGAGATTAAATTAAAAGACCAGGTAATGGTCTTATGGCTTATGTTGATCAAACAACAATTAACAAGATTTAATTGTTAGGGTGAAAATGACTAGAGAAATTCCAGGCCCAGGTGTTGTTTATTCAAAAGGGACACATTTGTGGAAATCATTGTGAATGAGTTCAAAGTATGTGTAAGCTGCTGGATTTGCTGTTTTTGCTGCTTTGAATACTCTTCTGCACACCAGAAATTATACAGTGCTCTTTTAGAACAGAGCTTGCTCAAGGACTAACATCACAACCTTTCCTCATACATCACCCATCTTCGTATCCAGTCTAACCAAATATATCTTTAGTAAGCCCAGGGTTTCGTAGACTGTCTTCTTCCTCTCTCTGTCAAAGCTCTAAAAAGCTAAGAATCATTCATAAGGACAGATTTCTATTCAAAGTGTTCCTTTCCCAAGGCGCTTGAATTTTAACAAGGAAAACACCATAAATATTGCAGAATTATTTACAAATTATTTTCACATATGCCATCTTATTTGATGCCCAGTGCTCAGCACATAGTAGGCACTCAGTTGTATTTATTGAATAGCTAGATTAAGAAACAGAGGCTCAGAGAGCTTAAATGACCTCTCTAAGAACACACAGTGAATTAGAGGCAAACAGGGGAGAAGAACATAGATATTCTGATTCCACATTCCAAGCTTCCACTATTCCACCAAGTCATAAACTACAGACAGACTCCCAGGAATTTCAATTCGGGGTGGGGCTAACTTCCCAAATCCCCAGAATTTATTCCACAACAGCAGTTCCTTCTGCTCTATAGCCAACTCAACCTTACCCAAATTGAGGCATAATTCTAAGAATCAAACTTGCACATTCATACCATAATTTAGCCTCATTTTGTCCTTTCGATTCAGTTTCCCAAGCAGTTACTGGCCAACTGTGCTATACATGAAAGATGCTTTCACGATGAAGCAGTGAGGTTGGGGTTCTGAAGGAGCATTTTCTCATCTCTTCCTTCCAAGATTCTCTTGTTTTCCTAGGATTGCTTGAAAATAGTGAACTTCCAATTTTTAAAAAGTTGAGGTCTTTAAGAGCATTTACTCTTCGTTTTATAAGCAGTACTTGGACCAACTGACTCAGTGCAGAGCGAGGGGGTGGGAGGGTGGGAGTGAAAGTTAGCACAGCTGCTGCCCCCTCGGAGTTTATGAGGCACAGGAAACATCTCAGAGAGACATCATGATCACGATAAGCACCATGAACTAGAGAAAAGTTCGTTGTGGAGCAAAGCAAGACTTGAGCTGAGTAGGAAGTAGCTTTGAAGCAAAAAATGCTAATGTGACATTTAAACTACCTTTAGGTTTAATTTATGGATTAAATGATATGCTGCCTGGGATTTCCCTTAGGATGACAAAAAATAAAGAATGTGCGAATGAGAGAATAGGTAAAAAAAAAAAAAAAAAGGTAAATGATAGATAACTATTAGAGCTGGGTAAACCAGTATATAGGGGCTTCATTACACTGATCTCTCAAATTTTGTGTATGCTTGAGAATTTCTACAATAAAAAAAAAATTTGAGGAGTCAAGCCTAAGCTGTGCCATTTGCTAGCTCTGTGGCTTTGGGCAATTCACTTAATTTTTCAGAGACTCAGTTTCCCCAAACATACAATGGCAATGATACTCTCTCCTGTAAGGGCTTTTTTCAGAATTTAATAATAATAAAATATAGGTAATGGGCCTGGTACCGTTTCTGAAAAAATTGGAGGAGCTCAACAAAAGGTAGTTTATTGTGGTTAGTTATCATGTAATAAAAGTTATTTGGGGGTGGTAGTGGAGAGAACACCATTCAACTCTCCCACTAACACATCTTAATACATTTGACGTGGGGGTGGCTTTTTTAAAAGGCTGAACTGAACTCTAATTATTATCAGCAGGTATCCAGTTCTTTATTTAGTAAAACCACTAAAAGAGCTTTATTTTTATCTTAATCAAGCCTCATTCATCTCCTGCAGACATGGGAGCCAGCCTTTTGTGAAGTTACTTCGTTCTGCATGTTCCTGGGGGTTACAAAATAGCACCTAACTGTCCTGTACCTACAAAATCAGGAGGTCTTTCACCAGAAACTTATGTAACTCTTTACAAGTTTGCATGAGAAGCTAGAAGTCTGGTTTATTTAAAACAAAAATAACACACAGTCGAGGTTTTTTTTTGTTTTTTTTTTCATATGTACATAATAAAATGGTTTAGTGATAGTCTCTGGATTCATTCTAGCAATATAGAGTTACAGCCTTGATCAAATTTCTTCACCTGTTTCAGCTTCATTTTTTCATGTGTAAAATGGGGACAGTGATAGTAGCAATTTCTCAGGGTTGTTGAAAGGATTAAAGGAGAAAATATACATTAAGCCACACAGTAAAAGCTCAATTACTGTTA
>NW_011888976.1:1814924-1840696 GCF_000151845.1 Pteropus vampyrus | reverse complement strand
TAGAGAGAGACCAATTAAAACATACATTCCAAGTCCTCAAGGGGCTCAAATTCTTATTTCTATTTTTATTTATCAGTCATTATATAGAGCTTACTCATATCGGACACTGTGCTAACCACTTTACAAATATTAACTCGTTTAATGTTCGCAATAACCTTATGAGATAGATATTATTATTATCCTCATATACAGATGGAGAAACTGTAACACAATGGAGGTCAAGTAACTTGTTTAAGGTCAGTAGTAAGAGATTGGAGCTGAAATACCAGGTGGTCTGGCTCCCAGGTTCATCTATGTACTTATTTACCATATTGCCTTTCAGTAAGGAAATGCCCTCAAACTCCACCTGAGGTCCCCACTGTGTGCTGGAATGTATGCCTGTGTCCCCCATGTCCCCACTTCCTCTTGCCTGCTGGGCACTCTCTCTCCCTTCCTCCCTCACCCCCCGCTTCCTCCCCCATCCTTCTCTGCTCCAGTTACTGACACAAGGCCATTGAGCCATCACTAACGCCTTCCCTGCTGCCCCTCCCTCCCCCTTCCTGTCTCCTAGCACTCTGGATTCCACTTTAAAACTCACTTGCCTCCTGCCCTCCTTCTGCATCCCTGTCACTCCTCACCTGGACTATTTCCATAACCTCCTAATGGGTCCTCCATTCCTCAATCCCTCAATCCTTTCTCCAATACTTTCTTTTCTTAAACAGACAAACAAAAACAAACCCTGTTATTAGTGAGGTTTTTTTTTGTTTTTTTTTTGTTTTTGTTTTTGTTTTTGTTTTTAGTGTATAAGTAACACATAATCTTTGCGGAAAAAAGTAGAAGATGCAGACAAGCAAAAAGAAGAAAATTAAAATTACCTGAGGACTATCCCCAGAGGTAAACTTTTCATCAAATTATTTCAGATCTTGTCTCTCTTTATATATAATATATACACTAACATCAGGGGTATCCATCGTTTACCTATGAACTCTACTTTTTCACAATGATTCCAAATTTTTAGGTTAATCGGGTCACATCACGCATGGGGAAGAAACTTCCAGCAGTTCTAGGTGAAATCCAGCCTTGTAGATTTGACCCCTGTACCCAGTGTCACCTGACTCATCCTGGGAGGGTACAGGCAGCCCTGAAGACCTGCGAGTCTCCCTACACCAGCAGTCTCCAACCTTTCGGCACCAGGGACCAATGCTCCTATGAGAATCTAATGCCCGATGATCTGAGGTGGTGATGCTAGCGCTGGGGAGCGGCTGCAAATACAAATGAAGCTTTGCTTGATTGCCTGCCACTCACCTCCTGCTGTGAGGCTGGGTTCCTAACAGGCCACGGACTGGTACTGGTCCCGAATACTGGTCCCTGCCCTACACTATCTGACTCATTCTGCTCCTATCCCAGCATTTTCCAACCCTGGGCTTTGTTAGGTCTCTCCTATGCAGAGAAAGCCCACCTCAGAGATGTGGTTCATTGCAACAAAAAATGCCCTACTGTAGAAATAAGAAACTTCCTCCTGAGCATCCTCCAAGATGAGAATCTCTGAGGGCCCCACGTCTCCCTGCATGTTCTAATCCTACTTCATTACTCATTCATCTCTTCATATCTGGAGCGCTTTTATCTCACAGAATGGAGAATGTGAGTAAGTGTTCTCTTCTGGTTTTACCCTCTTGCAGTTTCATTGAATTGAATCAGAGCCAGAGGTGTTGGAGATCTGAAGAAAAGGTGACCTGACCCCCATCATAGGACTAAAACCCAGGAGGCACAATCTGACAAGCTGCCTGACTCCCCCTGCATGCTGACATCACCTCTAGAGAACACCCCCCACCCCCAAGGTCCAAAGTGGCGTTTTCTCAAATGCATAAATGCATCAGCAGAAAGCTACAGAACTTAGCCCCTTTCCCTTTACTTCTGCAGATAAAAATCATGTCTCATTCGCTTTTGTTTCATGGGATTAAAGGAAAAAGAATTGTCAGAATTGTCACAAGCTGATTCACATGCTGTTAAAAACCTCTGCTTGTATAATATATATGCTTTTCTTAATGGTCAACTTGGAGAAGAAAATGTGAAATATGTAGCTGGTAATCTTTCCAGCTTCAGGCTGGGATGGCTGATTCATCAAACCTCAACCTGAAATGTCCATTTTATCCTCTCAACCATTCCCCTGACTCACTAGAATTATTACTTCCCAAAGAGGAAGACTGGCTGCTCAATGGATGTATAGATCATGCATTGCATTTAAAAAATAGTGAAAGCAAAGGCTAAAAATAGCCAGAGAGTGCTTCAGTTGAGGGTCTCTATTTGAAGTTCAAAAGATTTTTTTTAAAAAGAAAACAAGACCTCCCAGAAACAGCAGATTTTTAAACATTGAATTTACTCCGTAAATGGAAATCTATGTACATATGTTGAAACTCATTTCTTATTTCTTTTAATGCTTTCTTCTAGTACCTGAGCAGCGGTAACAGAACAGATGACAGAGCATTATCAGAGGAAAATTTGGCAAAGATGACAAGTCAGACAACTACTGACCAAAAGGTCTGATGATTGTGTAAAATAAAGTCGACACTTTTTACCCTCAAAAATATAACTGAGTTACCTTGTGATTCAGGGTAACTGGTTGGTTGGTTTGTTTGCTTGTTTATTTGTTTGGTAGGCTGTTTTGTTAAGAACCAAAATGAATGAATGCTTTAAAATTTACACACTATGAATCCTCATCTTTTTCCTTTTCTTTGTTGAACATTTGTGAAGCACATACTACGTGCCAAGCATTGCAGGTACTTACATAGCAAGTGAAAACACAGGCTCCTATGGAAGCCCTGCGGAAGACACATCTCACTCTGTTTGAGGGTCAAGGAGGGTTTCTCAGTGGAAGTTACAGAGAAAGCAGAGATCTGAGGACAATCAGGCACAGGTGAGGACAAAGGAAAGAAAATTCTAGGCAGAAAGACCAGCAGGCAGACAGGACTATGGCTGAGAATTCCAGTCCGTTCAGCTAGTTTAGAGAGAGGGGGAAGTGGAATGGTGAAAGACGCAGGTGCAGGCAGGGGCTGGGTCTTGAAAGCCACATTTAAGAAGCAGGCTTTATCCTCAGGATTTCTCTAGAGGGAATATGAGGAGGCAGAGAAAGGTGTAAAGTGGCAGAGCAACAACCCAACAACTTGTATTTTAGGAAGGTCCCTCTGGCTTCATGAGAGAATGGATCTGAGAGGGCGGAAAGAGGCAGGGTAGTCTAGTTGACAGCAGGAATGCAGGCCAAGGACTGAGTGTAGGAAACTGGAGGATTCCAGAGATACTTAGGAGGCAGACAGGTCAAGACTTGGTGAAAGATTCAGTGTAGGAAATGAGGGAAAAGTAAGAGGCCGTGCTACCTCTCAGGTTTCTGGTCTTGGCAACTGTAGGTACTATTCAGGGGGATACAAATACCTTGAGGAGCAATAGGTTCGGGAAGCTGGGGAGAAGGGGAGGAGTTGTACCTTAGACGCATTAAAGCCTAAAAGAGACACTCAAATGCACCTGTCCAGGATGCCTAACTTAGGATCCTGATGGTTGTTCCCATTTAAGGGATGGCCACAGGAAGAGGAACCCACAAAAGAATCCAAGGCAGAGTGGTCAGAAAGGTGAGGGTGAAATGGGAGGTTGTGTGATCACAGAGGCTAGGGGAAGGGAGCACCGGGTCAGGAATGGTCAGTGGTGCCATGCAGCAGAGATCAGGAGGGAAAAAGAGCCATTAGAGGTAGCCATGGCATGACCTAGTGGCCAAGGCAGTTGAGTAATTTATTTGACACCAACATACGAGTATGGCTATAAGTTCAGATGAAGGAGGAATCCAGACTGGAGGAATACGGACTGAGTAAAGCTGAGGAGAGTGGAGAGGAGAGAGATGGAGGTGAAGAGCAGGATGGAGGGATGCCTGTGGTCACCAAAGGGTTTTCTTTGTGACGAGAAAGACTTAAGGCTGTCAAGCAAAATTACTGTTCCCGTTGTTATTGAAATGATAAAATGATTTCCCAAAGAAAGTGGAAGAACAGGATTCCAAACATGTGTTTTCTGACTTAAAAAAAGTCTCATCTTGGTAGCAATAATGGACCTTTATTAATATAAAAAGAAGTACTCTGGGCTGCCTGCCCCTAAATGACTTCAGCAACTACAGCACTGAAGGGGAAAAAAGTTATAATGCTGAACCAAAGCTTTCCAAAATTTGTGGCGTATATGGCACCGGTGATAGATGACAGTTGCCATTAGTAAAGGCATTCAAATATTTACCCTTAATGCTAAAATAAAAGAAAATTTAACTTTGAAAACTACACCCCCCAAAAAAGATAAGTGTCATTTTTCAATTTCACTACTTGGCTTTCAAAGGGCTTCTTTTCTTGTGCCAGCCATGTCATTTCATTCAGTTTTATTCTAAACACCACAGGGCTCAACAGTGAAGAGGAAGATGGTGGGTCTGGGGGCCTAACCTGGTGTCTGTTGGAGGTGTCTATCGGGGGTTAGATTGATCTAAATCCATAACCAGACCATCCTGGGACATGATCATCAAAAATGCACCAAGCCACATGAAATACACATAACTCAGGGAATACACATAAACAAAGAGTGGAATAATAAGGGGAGGGATAAGAGAAAGAAAAGAACCTATGTCTAATAAATGTCTGGAAGGACAATAACAACATTTTTAGAAGTTTCAACCTCCTTCTCAAGCCCTTTGCCCTAGAACCTTCAAATACCAACATGGGACTGAAAGATTCTTATCATCAAATATAATACTGTAATTTCACTTGTCTGTTTATTGCTGATGACATGACTATTTTTATTACTGTCTAATTACAACTGTAATTCATGAATATGCATCCTCCTTACACACAGGCTCCCTCTTCCCCCTTCCCCAATACTACACTATAACCTAACACGCATCCTCTACCTCCATGCCTGGGGAGCTCCCTTCTCTGCTGCAGAAATACAGGTGGCTCTCTTTCCAGATTTATCTACTTCTCTGTCTCTGTCTCTGTCTCTGTCTCTGTCTCTCTCTCTCTTGATATATATATATATATATATATATATATATATATATATATATATATATATATATACACACACACACACAAATATATACATATATATCTTTTGTTTTAGATATACATATATATCTTTTGTTTTAGAATTTTCCCAAAGAGAACCAAATTCTATTCCATCTTGAGTACTTTTTTAATTACATGGGATCCATCACCATAGCAGCTGACACTTCTGCTATAATAAACCTGGAATTAAAAAAAATCTAGAAGTTTTCCAGAGCTTGGTTAGAGGCTTTGCCCTGCCTCTCAAGATCAATTGACTTGCTACTTCATAATCTAAGTAAGGTCTAAGCAATGTTATTTCTTTGAAAAATTATATTAGAGCTTTCAAATCCCTGTCACACACTCTTCCCTTAAAACTAATTATGGAGACCAAAGCCTGTTATACAAGCATCCGAGTCTACAGCAATGGACCATATTTATTCAGCTGCCAGATCACATGGCTGATAAGAAGGCCAAGACAAAGGCAATAACTAAAAAAATTTTTTCTAGAATAAAAAAAGGCCCAGATATTTGAAAAAATAAAAACTGAAAAGATTAGAACTATTTCCATCAGAACTCATTCTAAGTGGTTATTACTGTGTAGACCAAAAAAAAAAGAGAGAGAGTTCTATAGAAAGCAATCTCACAGGGTGATCTGATCATAAATTTCAAACCAGGTAGGTCAAGGTGGGTAGTCACACCACAGACTTATAACTTTTTGGTTAAAAGTTTATCTTTGCCTTAAGCAAGCCCTGCCCATTGTTTCTGTGCATCTAGGTTAACATACGTTTGAAATAAACCTTAATTGTCCTCAAAATCCTACACAATCTCAACTACCCTGTAATTCCAGCCCCAGGCTGCTTCCTCCCACCTTCATGTAATCTTTCTTACATTCTCTCCTTCATCTTAAATGTATAAAAGAAACTGCAGGGAGCAGGTAGGTAGGTGGGGTAAAAGGGGCCAAATATGTGGTGACATTAAAGAATTAAAAATTAATTAATTAATTAAAAAAGAAAAGAAAAGAAACTGCAAACTTACTCTGTAGAGCATTTGAGGTCTTGCTCCCTGGCATATGTCATCAGTTTGGCTCAAATAAACTCTTACAAAAATTATCTACAGGCTTGGATGTTTCTTAAGTCAACATTTACTTGGCATAGTGAAGCAGGATTTGGAAGAAGCCCACCCAGGTTCACACTTTGGACCCTGATCTGGTGCCAGGTACAAGAAGAGGCCATTGTGCCCCCACCAGCTCACCACTTCACAGTGCATGAACTTGGGTGAATTTCTCTCAGAATCCTGGGCCTCCTTGCTTTAAGTAGCAGGCTATTGCTTTATTTGAGCTGTTTTTAGAAAACCCTCAAGGTGGATAATGGTTGAGATAACTTAGGGAAAGGGAAAAATGTATTGCTGCTTTTAATTTCAGGCTTTTAATTGGATTGCTTACTGAGAGTCCGAACAAAATCTTTGCTGGGTTAATGAGAAACTAAACTCTCTTTAGCTCTGAAAGATAAAGTACACTTGCTTCCCTAACCTGAATAGTCAATGGGGTAAAGATAGTTGTTCAGATCCCAGAATCTGGAGTGAAGGAGATTGGCACTAGGAGTCATCCAGTGCAGTACTGCAGCCCATGCTGGCAGGAGCCCCAGAGAGAAGGGCAGGGCACCCAGGAATGAGTTCACCTTAAGAGAGGGGCCTGAGCACTGGAAAGTGTAATGGTTCTGGCGGCATCCAGTAAATTCTCTCTGACCCTTGCTCTGGTATTCTTAGGTGACTAAGAATCTTTGTGGGGATGCCTAAGGAAAAATTTCCTCTCCTCTAGGGTGTGAAGCAATCCTATAGGGATATCCACAGCATTTGGCGTATCCGGAAATGCCTTGTCTGGAGATGTGCATGTAAGGTCTGGTTTTCCATGGAAGTTTGTTCAGACTCAACAGATCTCAAAATTAACACAGGAAATCGTGCCTCCTAGGCCCACAGGACCTACAGCTGTTAGCTTCCCATTTATAACTACGATGGCTGAGATGAGGATCCTTTGATACTTCTAAATTAATCTTTGCGTGCATAATTAGAAAAAGCGGGCTACAAAATTAGCCAGAATGAACAGAAAACATACTTCACTGGTCACTGAAGCTTCAAAAAGAGGATTTAAATAAATAGATCAACCTATGACGTCCTTAGGTTTCAACCCAATTCTTTGACTATTAAAAATGGCTGTCCTTATTTTATAAGGGGGAAGGTCATTTGGAACTTGACTTGTGAGAGACATAAAAATTATAAATGTCTCCAGGGCAAAATTTGGATCCAATTGTTCTTTTATAAACGAGCGAGTTTTTCTCATGGCTAAACGGTTTTTGTGTCTGTCTGGTATGTGTTGTAAATGTAAGATAATTTTCTACCTCCAGATGATATTGTTAAAATTAATTTAAAGGCAAGCGTTTGTAAGAATTAGGTATTCTAAAATTCTCAGAAACTCAAATGCTTTTCAAGTTCATGTGATCTAAGATTAATCCTTAGTAAATAAAAGCTAGCTTAAGTTTGTTGGTTTAAGTAAAACAGAAATGTCTTTATTTTGCCTGGGTTTTACAAAAATAAGTCCATGTTAATAGTTGACTTTTATGTCTATTTAAAAGGTTGCTAGAGGATGATCTGATCATAAATTCCAAACTGGGCAGGTCATGATGGGTAGCCAAACCTCAGGCATACAACTTTTTAGAAAAAAGTTTATCTTTGCCTTAAGCAAGCCTTGTCCATTGTTTCTGTGTATCTAGGTTAACATACCTTTGAAATAAATTTTACTGTCCCCAAAAGAGCAGATAATCTCAACTACCAACCATGTAATCCCAGCCCTGGGTTGCTTCTTCCCACCTTCATGTAATCTTCTTTTCATTCCTTCCTTAATCTTAAATGCATAAAATAAACTGCAAACTGTTATCCTCTGAAGCATTTATCTCAGTTGAGATCTTGCTTCCAAGCGTATCCTGGAAAAATATGGCTCAAATTTTTATAAAAATTCTCTACAGGTTTGGACGTTTCTTATATTGACTTTCCTCAACACTGAAATGAAAAGAAATTTTTTAAAAAGCTACACCTATCGTGGACACTGTGGGTTGCCTTCCTTGTAACTATTCCCTCTTTCTCCATCTTATGGAAACTCTGCTCACCCCTTGCCCACTAAGTAATTCAAGTCAATCTGCATGGCATTCCTTTGGAGACTGCTATTGGCACAGGGAAGAGCATGTGGCTTAACGTACCTAATTATATTAAAATGGAAGCACATTGCCCAGTGGTTATTGTCAGCCATCTTGCAACTATGAGGGGCACCAGCCTGAAGAGTGTAGAGAGTCTCAGGAGATGGAAAGGACCTAGGTGTTTGATGAGAGTTGAGGAACTGAGTCAGTCAACCACTGACCAACCTACCTCTGTACTTACTCTGTGACATAAAGCGTCCTTACTGTCTAAGGCTCTGTGAGTCAGGATTTCTGCTGCTTTCCCAAACTGATGCAACACCTGAGAGTAGAAATCTGGTGCCATTTTCCAACCTATAAATTATATTTCCTTCACTGTCATTCGCGTAACGCATTTGTTGTATCCACATGCATTTTTATAGTTGAATACATTTTCCTAGGTTTTGAAGGAACTTTTTAATGGTTTAAGCCTAGCGATTAAATACATATGATAACTGCCTGCTACCACAGAGAGTTAAAGAGAAGAAAACTTAGCTCTGATACTGAGCCCCTGCCAGTGTCTGTAAAGGTACTAGGGGCTGGGGCTACGGCAGGGAAGAGGACAATGGAAGTCCCTGTCTGTGTTTGTGGATCACCTTCTAATGAACAGTAGTAACTACCAAGAGGAAACACTGGGGGAGGGTGGGGCATACTTTAGATAAGGTTATCAGAGATGATATTAGGGAAGGCCTCTACAAGGAGGTGGCATTGAAAGCTGAAATCAGGACAAGATGGGAATCAGACCTGGAGGAAGAAGAAAGACAGGAATAAACCTGGCATGCTTAAGGAGCATTAGGAAGTTCTGGTTTACTAGAAGGAACCAAGAGCGGGAGGGTGAAGAAAATGAGATTGGCAGGTAGACAGGAGTGTAGACACATAGGGCCCTGTAGGCCAAAGAAAGTGGATCTGTATTTTATTCTAAGTCAAGAATTTTTCATTGTTTCTGTGCCATGGACCTCTTGGACAATCTACTAAAGCCTATGGACCTCTTCTTATAAAATAACAAAACAAAATGCACACAAAAAATTAGGAATATGAAAGACCACAGGTAGGGGCGAGGGGGCAGAAAGGCAATGGGGATGATTTATTCTGGCAGGGAGGAGTATTTTATCATTGACATAGTTTAGCGTTGCCTGTATATACTGATAATAAAAGCAGATAGCCTTGAAGTCCACTTTTGATTGCTTTTAAATTCTTCAGCCAATGCATCACCTTACTGCATGAAATCGGGCTATTGCTCTCATCATCCTTCTACCATGCCTTGGTACATTTCTGATTAAGGATACCCATTAAAATATAGTTATTGACATATTTAAAAAACTAATTTATCATATGGTAACACGGTTTCTTTGTTCGTGCTTTAAATAAAGTCTGGTGGTGGGTCTAACAGCTACTGTCATTTTGAATAATCATGAGCATATATGATATTTTGAGATATATGCAACTAGGATAATGTGAAAAGAAAATATCCATGCATTCTTTTGGTGACAAAGACACAAGTACTGATGAGATTTGTTGCCCTCATTTATAATGAAAGGAAATGTAAATTTCAGTTAGAGATCAGCGAAAATAAAGATATAATTTTTTTCTACTCTAAATTTATAGACCCCATGGAAGTCACTGAAGAGTTTGACTAAGGGGTGTAAAATGATCTGATTTATGGTTTTTAAAAAGATCAGCCTAACAGATGGTGGGGGGTGAGGCAAAGAAAATGCACCAGGGTGGCTTCCTGTTCAGAGCTGGCAATGGCCAGCTGTAAGGAAGGGTGATACCCGACTTCACTTGCTGAAAGGCTGCTAAAGAACAGAAGATCTGTCTTTATGAGCACTCTCTGGGTTCACAACGAATGCAGTAATACCACAGAAATAAAGTGTCTCCAGTCCTCTGCTGTAGGAAGAGGAGAGGAGGTTCATGGCCAGGAAAGACCCCCGTGCGTGGCAGTGAGGTTCAGAGCAAAGAAACCTCCACCTCAGTTTCCTGTAAGATGGATCTGATGATAACTACCTCCCAGGCTGGTTCTACAGACAAGAGAACCAGCCATACACAGTGAGTCTCAGTCATTGATGGTTAGTGCCCTGGTGGGACCATCCTCTTCTGACAACCTCTGTTTGGCACCTTGGTCATCAACTTCAGAGGGAGGGTGGAACACAGAGGAGTCTTAGGCACTATCTCATCTTGTTAAGGGATGGCCCCAGATGATCCAGAAAACCAGGAGCTGATGGGGACTGGACCCCAATTCTGTTATCTAGGGTTGCAACAAAACTAACAGAAGACCCTCAAATAACCAGAATTTAAAACCTAGACTGCAGAGGTGAAAACATGCAAAAGGAAATCTGAGACCAGATGAGAGTGTGGAGCAGTGGCTAAAGCAGGGGCTCCACATGGTTCTCCAGATCTGGGCTTTCTTCTCTTGATGCATTTGTAGAAGGGGGCCATGGATCACACGCTTCTTAAAGGGAGCCTATGTTTGTAATG
Organism: Pteropus vampyrus; assembly: GCF_000151845.1. Lineage (NCBI taxonomy): Eukaryota > Metazoa > Chordata > Mammalia > Chiroptera > Pteropodidae > Pteropus > Pteropus vampyrus. The sequence continues at coordinate 1,829,961 of NW_011888976.1, read as the reverse complement.
AAGTGGGGTGGGGAATGGGGCGGCCTAGACCTGCTGGGCCCCAGGAGAGGGGCTGCTTGGAGCCTCGCAGGGAGTGAGGAGTAGAGCCCACCACTGCCAAGTCCTGTCTCAGCCCAAAAGCTCCTGCCAGACCACACTCCCTCTCTCCCCAAAATGGAGAATGTGCCTCACTATACTTTTCCTCCTTTCTCACTTCTAAGGATCACTGAAACCTTCTAACCTCATTTTTTAGGGTTTTTGTTTTTTTTTTACTCTTTTCTTCCAAATGTCTCCAATCTAAGAAGCAGCAGCTCTACTTCCACTGGTCTAGACCTATAATAGTCTTCAAGTGTCCTCCAAATCCCTACAACAGTGATAGAGTATACTAAAAAACAGGGGGTTTCCTCTGGCCAATCCAATACAAAGTCAAAAACACAGATTCTCATCCATAACTTGAAATGGGGGAGCAAAAAGAAGAGTAAGTCCCTGACCTCCTCGCCATCCACCATTTGAGAGTTTACAAAGAACAGCACAGAAGCAAAGGCATGGTGAGCGGACCCGAGCAGGAGCAGTCTGTCCTCCTTTAAGTGTCAGGGATTCAACGAGAACCCCGAAAATGACCTAACAACCACCCGAGAACCTCTCTACATCACAAATCCTCCCACCTCCATGCCCACTTTGAATCTAGATCTGCTGAACCATGTTTGACGTTTGCGGAGCCAGCATCAAACTAGTTTTTAAGAGGGTGGGAGAATACTCCTTCCCTAAGTCCCTGCTCCCGCTCCAACCGCTAAACAAAAAGCTTTTATCAGGAGAATTTCACTGAGCTGCATGGCACAAAGAAAGCAGTCCGCTTGCAGTCTGGAGGTCAACAGTGCTGCACTTGTTTGAATTTGTGGCTCCTCTATGAGGTCAAGGCTAAACTGTATCCACCTCACCCGCGGGATCTCTGTGGCAGTGTACATTCATTTAAAGATTCACACAGGACGAGGCTGCCGTGGGCAGCTGACCAAGGCTGACCAGCAAATTATACCTCCTGCCTTTCCTTTGGCCCTGTCATTAGATTTTTTTTCTTAGGTCAATGAAATGTTATTAACACTCCTCCACTGGAAAATGTTTGTGGTTGCAGCAAAGCGTGCCTGTTACACCCGCTGACAAAGGATTCCAAAATCGTAGGACACAAGAGTCAAACGAAGCAAAAACAGCAAAAACTCCTCTAGCTTTTTCCACTTCATTTAGGGTATATACACTGGGCAGCTTTATTAGAATCTCTGCTTTCACTCCTACTCATATGAAGGGTTTTGTTTTGTTTTTCTAATGAATCACATCTGGTGTGTTTTAAAAAGGCATCCGTTATGAACTGAATGTTTATGTCCCCCCAAAATTCATACATTGAAGCCCTAACTTCCAGTGTGATGGTATTTGGGGCCTGTGGGAAATATTTAGGTTTAGATGAGGTCTTAAAGATGGTGCGGGGTGGGGGTGGGGACATGATGGGATTAGTGTCCTTATAAGAAGAGGACGTAAGATCAGAGCTCTCTTTTCCTCAGGTGAGGACACAGTGAGAGGGTGAGAAGTGGCTGTCTGCAAGCCAGGAAGAGCTCTCTCAACAGGAACTGAATCTGCTGGCACACTGATCTTGGATTTCCCAGCCTCCAAAACTGTAAGAAATAAATGTCTGTTGTTCAAGCCACCCAGACTATGGTATTTTGTTATAGGAGACTAAGAATCCTAATTAAACCAACACCCTTGCTTAACTACCTCCCTACCACCAATAGTGACTCCCTACTGTTCTTAGAATAACAATCTAAATCTTGAGCATGTCCTTTGAGGCTTTAATGGTCTGGTTCCTAGTCTCATCATCTCTACCACCTAACAACCATACTTGCCTTCAAAGCAGCATGCTCCATCCTGCCACAGGACCCTTGCACATGCTGTGCCCATGCTGCAACTCTTTTACTTTCTCTTTTAACCTAGTTAACATTCTCCCTTCTTTCATATCTCACTTCCCTAAAGAAGCCTTCCTTAACCTTTCATGACTAGGTCAAGGTTCTTGGTTAAATGCCCTCATAGCAGCATGCTTCTCACTTTCAAAGCTGTTACTTCCACTTGTGATTATATTTTTGTTCCTGTGATTATTAAATAATGTCTGCCTCCTCCATTGGGCTGGAAGTCACCAGAACCTTGCCTGGTTTGTTCACCATTTTAGCCTCTCATCACCAACACAATGCAAGTGTAGGAGATGCTCAATCAACATGAATATGATGAAGAAATAAATGAAAAAATGAATTTAAACATACATGCAAGGTCCTTGGGGACCTTAGAGTCTAGACCTTTCTTCCAAATCACTTGTACATTGGGCTGAGAAGCTATTCAGTGATCACTGCCACTTTACATAGACCTTTCTAGGAAGAAGAAAATTAAACTTGATATTCTTCCTATCTCAGGAGCATCTTCCTATCTTGCTTCTCTAAGACCACATCACATAAAATGTAAAAACATTTAAAGTCTACTCACTAAAATGTCACTCTTCCACCAAAAATGTGAGACCTTCAGTCAAACATAAGTTCCCAAACTAAACAAAAACTCCAGGTCCCAATGGCAGTTTTGCTCCTTACTGAGGTTTCCTGGGAGCCCATAAATCAAACCCTTCATTATATAACACACAGAGATAACCCTCCCTTCATACCATCCCTGTTTTCAGACACATTCTTCATGACTGTCTCCAGCAGCCAGCTCATTTCTCATTTCAGACACTCCTCCACTTCCCCGCAGGGACAGCATGCACACGGCAGGCCTATTTCCGCAATCTGACAATAATTTAAATTAAATTTCAGCCTCAATTGCTAGCTGTATCAGGGAGAGAGACCATCATGGAGGAATGCAGTAAAACTTAAAGCAGCAATGTGGCAGAGACACAATGTGCCAGATCACAGATTAACCAGAAGAAAAATGATTCTGCTATGGCAAAGAGAGCAGGGCAAACACAAAGTTGTCAACAGCTATGGAAAAGGCACTTCAGAAACATAATCACGAGCATACTTTCTTTTCCATGTGCAGGTGAAACAATGTGAACTATTGACTATAAAGGAAGATCATTTATAATTTTTTAAGCCAAAGTTTACTTGGCTAAACGTAATATTCAAATTTGTGAAAACCAAACCAAGTTAAGGTGTTTTTTCTCTCTTCGATCTCCTCTATGAAATTTAGTCAATTCCTGTGGCTTTGACATTTAGACAGGTGGCTGGTGAGGTGTCGTTTGAGAGCACAGACAGCTGATTCAAAGTGCAGCCTCCTCTGTCAGCTATCGATGAATCGTTATCTGCCTTTGGGTTATTAGCAAATTTTAAAAAGCCCACCTTTCTTTTAAGTTATTAGCATGATTAAGCTGAGGAGATCATCAGGTCCATTTTGGGGCCCATTCAGCACCTCTTATTTAGTTTTCCACTGTCCTTGAAGCTACTTGTTAATAAAAGGCATTTAAAACCACAACCTTATTTATCTTCTTCAAGTAAGATAAGCTAAACACACAAGGTAAAAGGGGTGCGGCAGCAAGGCAGGTGCTCTGCATCACTTTCCCAGGTGAGGCTCCTCCACTAACCCTGGAGGGCAAGTGGGGGAAGAATTCCACTCAGGTCCAGATGGGAGAACCTGGCACATTCTAGTCCCTACGAAGCTGGGTGTCTCCAAAGTAGCTTTCTTATTTTCTTCACAGTATTGAGAATGCTCATAAATTCAAGACACACTCACATTTCAATGTAATCACCAAGACACATTCCAAGGTGAGATACAAATGGTGGACTGGCAGTCCACTGTTTTTAAATGGCCTGGAATACACTCCTTTCCATTAAATGGATCGACCAGAGATGAGTGTGACTGACAGCTCCTTATATGCCTCTCTCCTTCTCTGACCACATGGTGGGCACCAGGAGCAGTGCTCTGCGCTCAATAAATACCAGTTAAATGGAGAGAAATCGAGACTTCAAAGGGGGACGGTTTTCATTTTAACAGAAAATTTCCATTCCTACCATTATCTTGAGTGATTCCTGCAGCACCAGCTGAGTTAGAGGCGAAAGCACTGGCATGAGCAACTCCACATCTGTAGAAATCATGGGTACATTCCACATTGCTTACATCCTCTTATCTTCAGGCTGATTTATTTTATTAGCCTGTAAAAGCCTGGTGTTATTTTCACTTATCTTGCCTTGTGCACCACAAGGTCTCTTCAGGTAGGCCTTGATTTTGCCTCTTGTTTTATGGCTTTTCTTTAAAAAAACGAGGGAATGCAAATATGTATATAGAGAAAGACAGACATTCTTAAAATGCTGTCAAGATAAGGCCAGTTTGTGTTTACAGTAACTTTCGAAAGACAGCATGAAGCATATGAACAATTAAGTGGCCATTCATTTCTTTATCCAACAAATGTTAATTGGATACACCCTGTGCAAGATACCATCCCAGATATTGGGAATATGGCAGAAAAACAAAATAAAAGTATGTTCTAGTATGGACAGAGACAAATAAATAGAAAATATGTAATGTGGCAGGTGATAGTAAATACTATGAACAAAAAATATAGTCAAGGAAGAAGAGCAGGGTGGGGAGGGGGTTAGGGGAGGAAATGCTGTTTCATAGAGGGAGACAAAAAAGGCCTAAGAACATCTGAGCAGACACCAGAAGGAAAAGGAAGAAGTCAGTCACAGGAATATCTAAAAGAGCTTTCCACATAGAAACAGCAAGGCCCTAGAGTGTGAGAGCAGAAAAACAGGAGCAGGGCCAGTGTGGTGAGAGCACAGCCAAAGGGGAGAGTAGTAGGTGCTATGACCTGACCGTACTGGGCCCCGAAGGCCACTAGGAGGATGAGGCAATTCCACGAAGTGAGGAGGGAGATGGGAGACAGGCAGCATGTGCTTTAGGCTTAAAAGAAACCCTGTAACTGCTATGTTGAGAGTGAACAACAGAGAGTCAAGGACAGATACAGGGAGACCAGGTGGGAGGCCCCTGGAATCATCCAAGCACTGATGGAGGCCTGATAAAGGTGGTCCTGTCAGAGATGATAACGGTGCAGTTCTGCCTCTAAAGGCAGAGCTGAAAGTGGCGTTATCAACCAGTCACCCACTGACTGCGAGTGCTTGGATCTGAGTCCAGCTTTGCAGAATAAAATCAACAGCTGAGGCATTTTATTAAATACATCTATTAATTATTATAGAAGTGGCCTATTTAAAAACAAACTTATTCCTCCTAAAAAGTCACAGAACTCCACAACTCTTTTGTTTTAAGCAACGTTATTTTATTTCCTCTTCCCTGGTACCATTTATCCTTTAATAAGTTACCAAATTCATGTTTGGAAAAAAAAAATACATTCAACAAATCTTGATTGAGGGCTGAATACATACCAGGCACTTTCTTGTCTCCAGGGAGACAGCAGTGACTAAAATAGTCATCATCCCTAGACCCTGTTCCATGGTCCTGCATTATTTTACAATATCAACAGTAATTAAGTGCTTAATTTCCCAGGCATTGCGCCACAGCCCTACTTGCCTTATTATCATCTGCATTTTCCAGCCAAGTAAACCATAACACGGAGATGTTGAATATGTTGTCACATAGATAGGAAGTGGTGAGGCCAGAATTTAAAACACCAGAACCAGAACTGTTAGCTTCTCCCCTCTCTTGAATTTTAGGTACAATCCAGAACATGAGTCTCAAGATTTGTTTTCTCATTCGTCCTCAGTCACTTTGGGCAGGACACTCGACTAATGTCAGCTTCAATTGCCACATCTGCAAAATGAAATGTGTTCAACGAGACAATCTCTAAGGTCCCTTCCAGGTCTAAAAATTCTAGAGATCTTGCTCTGAAAGCCAATGGTCTCACACCTTATACCCTCACTGTAAGGAGAATACAGATACAAAGTCCACCTGCCATATAGTATAATTTTTTAAGGTCACCTTTTACATAAAGTGAAGCACTTCCCTAGGTAAACCTTTGGGTTGACCAGATAGAAGAAAAAAAAGTCAATTTCGAGAATACTACTCTAAAGGAGAAAGATGTTAGCAGTAGATTCTATAGCAAAATCTCTTTCTTTCAAAACCAACCATCAATATAGAATTACTCCCTTACAGAAATGAATGAGAAAATCATTCCTGGGTGCAGCTAAGATGTCCCTTCTCTGAGCTTGGTTAACTTGTAACAAAATCAAGAGCAATTCCCACCTGTCTGCAGATGAGTCTTAAGTTTTGCTTCCTTCAGGGTCTTTGTTCCTGATACAAGGTAGAGGTCAATAAATACCAGGTTATTGAATTAGTGCATGAATGATTCAGTGAATGCACTAAAGAATAAACAAATGAACTCAATAATTCTGCAGTAACAAATGTGTTCTTGGATGGAATTTATATAGACTTGGCCAGCAAAAGAAAGCATTACTTTTCCCTGTCAAGTAAAGGCAAAGAAAACACTTTAGATTTATTGATTTTAGTGTTCCTAGAAGATTCCAATTTTAGAAATTGGTATTTTGAGGTGTGTGGGGAGTAAAAGAAATCTCATTTATAGAATCATAAAAGGAAAAGGTTAGTCTGCTCATGAAAGAACCACAATAAAACATAACAAAATAAGGAGTTAACCCAAAGCTGGCAATGTGACTGCTGAAGAAAAGCCCATGATTCAGTTTCAAATGCTTTACCACCAATACTGACCATGAATGTTGCTTATATAGAAACCACCTGCTTATACTGGGATAAGTCTCTCCATAAAATGGTCCACACATAGCAGGGTAGGTTAGATAGCATGGTGGAGGAAGACATACAAGCCATGAGAATTCTCCTCGACACCGCCTTTTTTGACATTTTTCAGAAGTTACTTAAAAATATAAGTATCGATCAAGTAAAGTAAGAAGTTTATGCACAATAAATATCAAGGGAAAAAGTGAACATACCACGTTTCTTCACAGAGAATAAGCATTAGACACAAGTGAGAAAAGAAAGAAAAAGGAAAAACAACTTCTGTCATTGAAACCAGGAATATATAAGCAGATCAAAGATGAGGCCTGATGCAATTACATAAGTCATTTAGGGAAAAACTCAATTAGCTGGAAACCGAAGCCTGGATGGAACTTTCCAACCAAGATTATTTACATAATTTGCAGGTGGACAGACCCAGGCTACATTTTAGAAAAACAAATCATAAGACAAAACATATGTTAACAATTACTTTCTAGTGACTTTTTACTGCAAATAATCTTGGTCAAAATAAAATTAATGATAAACTACAAAATGTTAAAGGCGGTTGAGATGCAAACTTTGTCAATATAACACCTTTATTCTTTGAATCCATGACTACAGATTTTCTTTTTTTTTTTTTTAACCATGGATGACGCAGAAGGAACATATTTCTGGATATATAAGTTTAAAAGTTGTATGCACTATTATTTAAGTGAAGCATATGTGATGGAGACAAAACTTTTCCTCTCCACTAATTTTAACAGCTTGTTCAGATCTGCATTTGGTAACAGTTTGGTTTTTGTTTGCTTTTCTTTGGTGTCCATGAATGAAAGCAGAACAAAATAGCACATGAATTTGAACTACAAAAATGGCAATTTAATACTATTCACGCTAACATTAAAAGAGCAAGTGTCCACAGGTACTGTTTTGCATCGGCATTATTACTTGTTCTGGAGTATGAGGAGGGTCATTTTAACTGGGAAATACTGGAAACAAAAAAAGTCCCCCTCAATGGAGAGTCATGGAAAATCATGTTAAAATAAACTATGACTGATTTGTTTTATGCACTAACAAGCAACAGTGAAAACAAGGAGACATAGCCTTCACTAGGTGAATGGATAAGTAAACTGTACTACAACCGTAATATGGGGGAATATTATTTCAGTTGTAAAAGAAAAGTAAGTTCTTGAACCACAAAATGACATGGAGGAACTTTAATGCATACAATTAATTGAAAGAAGCCAGTCTGAAAAGGCTATCTACTGTATGACATACTGGAAAAGGCAAAACTCTGGAGACAATAAAAAGATCAGTGTTGCCAGGGGTTAGGTGTAGGAGGGGATGAATAGGTGGAGCACAGAAAATTTTTTAAAAAGTGAAACTATTCTGTATGATACTATAATAATGGGTACGTGTCATTACACATTTGTCAAAATTCATAGAATGCACCAAGTGAACCCTAATGTAAACTGTGGACTTTAGGTGATAATGATGCATCAATGTAGGTTCAGCAGTTGTCACAAATGCAGCACTCTGGTTGGGGATGTCATTAGTAGGGGGAGGCTGCACATGTGTGAGGGCAGAAGAAACTCTCTGTACCTTCTGCTTAATTTTAGGGTGAACCTAAAACTACTCTAAAAAATAAAGACTACTTAAAACACGAGTTGCAAAGTAAAACAAAAAATGACAACATTTATGTCCTTAAAGCATCACCACAAACTAATTTTTGTATCTATAGCTATCTATATATCTAACTGTATCTAAATATCTGGAAGGAGACTAAGCTGATAACCAGGGTTATATCTGAGGAGGTAAGGGGGACGGGGGTTTGGGGTGCTAGGTCAAGGGGCTGTTAACTCTATATCCGTTGTTTGATTTTTTAAATAATGGGAATGTGTGCAATGTTACTTGTGTAATTAAAAATAATTTTTTCTCTTTATTCACTTTATGTTTTATATGAAAGTATTCAAAAGTAAATTACAGATATGACATTCTACCCCTAAATACTTCAGTATTCATCTCTAAAAAATAAAAACAATTTTCTACCCTAAAATTATTTTTCTAATAGAAGTAGAAAAGATCATCTACTAAACCACTGGGGTGATTCGAGTCATCGATTTCAAAGAGCTAAGCTGGGTTCAGAAAAATCTAAACGCCGAGTTTAGATTTTGGGGAATTGATTTAGTGGTTAGTGTTAGGTCTTTCTAAAAACATCATCATCATTATCCATGTCTCTTACTTTTATATAATGTTTTACATTCTCTCCTTTAAAATAGTGAAAATCTCATATACCAACAGGTCAAAATCAATTATATTTGTTGTATTTGTTTATTTTCGTCATTTGAATTACTAAAGTAATACAATACAAATCTTATCATAAGAGATTGAGTATCTCAAACAGGAATTTTTAATCTAGAATTCTCAGACCCTCAAGGAGTCCGTGGATAAATTCTGGGCATTGGTGAGCTTAGATGGAAAAAAAATACATCTTTAATTTCACTAAGAACTGAAATTTAGCATTTCCTTCCAGTATGAATTTGAGGCCTCAAATCACAGAAGCATTAGCAGACCTGTGAGTTTGTCGTCATAGAAATCACTATATTTTCTAATCAGCGTGTGGTGGTTGGTGTGAGTATTTCGAAATATCATTTAATCTTATCATCTCATAGATATATTAATTACTAGACTTGTTGTCAGATCTTGTTACTTAATGCATTGATTAAGAAGTACATATGTAACTCTTACTACAAATTTGTTTTTAAAATATTTGGATTACTGTATTTCAATACAACCGGGTTTTATAATTGTATATATTTTACTTTAAACACATATAAACAGTCCTCTGGGGGGAAGGGGTGTTCACAGGTTTCACAAGATGCCAAAGGTTAAGAAGCCCCAGAACCCAATCACCCACTCCCGTAATCCCATTCTCCAACATAAGCACTATCCACAATGCAGTGTTCTTCCATGCCTATTCCTTTGCATGGACAAATATATCTATAAACATCTAGGAGCATAATTTTTTTAATGTGGTCTGTAATTGTGTTTTGTACTTATATTTTACAATATATTTACAAGTCTATATGATTTGGATATTTATACTGTTTCCAGCTTTTGGCTATTATTAAAAAGTGCTGTAATAAAACTCTTTGTATATATTTCTTCATATACTTTTTTTTTTTTTTTACTTTTACAATCCGTTCTATTTATGGAACACTGGTGCCAACAAGAAATACCCTCAAATTTAACCATAAAGTTCATTTGATATTATGAAATCAACAGCAACAATAGCTAGAATTTTTTGTGCTTACTATGGGCCAAGTCCTAAGTGCTGTGCATGAATTAATTCATTTTAATCCTTACAGCTCTAAAGTGGGGCATGGTTACGATTTCAGTTTACAAGTGAAGAAACTCAAGTACAGAGTAGTGTTTGGTCCCTAAACTCCCAAAGTTTGTAATTGTTGACAAATTCAAACAAATAAGTATTCTTGGACAATAAGAACTCTCATTTAACATGGGCCCCATTGATGTCACTTTGAAGGGGAGTAATAAAACAGTGACTGACATTTTGTTACATCATTAACTCTGAGAGCATGTCCTGAAGCTCCTTGGAATTTCTGTCACTGTGCTTTTAAAGAGATAGATCAAAGAGAAAAAGATCACAGTGATTATTATAATCTACTACCTAATCAATTAGACCAAAGGCAAGATGAAATGTGACCGTCAACAGTGAGCAAATCTGCCATCAGAGATGGCAGCGTGAGAACAACCTTGAACTCAGCATAGGGTCTCCACTATCTTAGGCCCAAACAATTTTATAGGCAGCAAGAGCAGATCATAAATCCAAAACAGAAAAAATGCCAACGGGTTAAATATAAGCATTCACTAAATGAAGGCCCAATCTCAGAGGCAGGCCTGGTCTCCTCAGCGATAAGAGTGTTATTAAGATCTCCCACGTAATTCATCAAGGCTTCATGCTGGCCAGCTAAGGCTAATCCCTAAGTTAGCAAGCTCCAGAACAGACCAAGAGAAACAAAACTGCAGAAATGACATCTTTTTACATTATCTGGGCTCTGTTGAGCAGAGATAAAACGATCCTGCTGCTATTCCGTGTCTGGTTTCATATATCTTAGCAACGAAACGTCATTTAGCTTAATCGAGACAGGAAAGCCTTTTCTCGCATCTGTATCAACTTGTTTGCTTTGAGAATCCATGTAATAGGGTAAGTAATTGGAAAGCACAGGTAATGGAAATTTGGGGATGTATGACATAAACCTCAAAGGTAGTTTGCCAATAAGAGCAGATGAATGTCCTATACATTGTCTTACACCAGAAGCCGTGGAGCCAAATGTTTTCTCTTCCTTCCTGTCCTGGATGCAGTATGTGAAAGCTGTGGAATCCAACCACCTTGGGCTTGAATCCACAACAAGCTGGGACTTGGAGAGAATTGCTTATCTCTCTGAGTCTCAGTTTCCTCATCTTCAAAAAAGGTATGATAACATCTATGGTCACAGGACCACTGTGAGTATTAAATGGATCTCATCCCACCCCCAGTCATGGTTCAAACTGCTACCATGGGGAGGCCCCACCAGCATGCCCCACCACCAGCTCCACCACTACAAGACCCATCCCCACCAGGGCAGTGGGAAGGATTCCGCCTAAAGAGGGAGTGTCAGCAAATGTTCAATATAAAGTCATGGACTTAGCAAGAAATGAGATATATAGTTAAAAGAGAGCTGGGCCAGAGAAACCTGAAAATAATCCCCCACTCGGAGTTCCCGTACAAGCTACTCAAGTGCTCTGAACTGCATTTTCATCTCTCACTGCCAGAAGGGGTACAAACCTGTTTACAAGTTTCAACGATATTCATACCCTTTTAGCTAGAAATATATTTTATCCATTTTATCCTACTGATAAAAAATTTCACAGAGTTATTCTAGGATGCCCATCAGTGTTATTTACAATAGAGAAAGGTTATAACTTAACTAAATATCCAATGAAGGATTAGTTAAATGAATTAGTTAAGTGCATCCATTTGACAAAGTACTTTAAGTTACTAAAAATAAGGTTCTTGAAGACTATTTCAGGATGTGGTAACATGATCTCAATAGAGTAAATGAAAGATACAGGAATAAATTATTAAGTGTTATGATTCCAACTTTTAAAAATTGTGCTTATATAAATTTTAAAAGATGGTTGAAAATATGTTTTTTAGGGATACATGTACATAGCAAGTTCATAGACTGGCAAGGCAACAATAAACATTAAACTCAGTGGAGTAAGGTGTTTGCAAAGGCCTTCAGCTTTGTAGTTAAAAGCATATTTCTTCAACTGCATTGGTAGCTACGTGGAATTTTATATTATTCTTTACACCATTTTGTATGTCTGCAATATCTCATAATGAAAAATTTTTATAGTGAGTGCGTATATAATGCCAGAAAGGTAACACATTAAAATGTAGCGACTGCTTTGCAATGGGATTACTGATGGATTTTATTGTTGACATTTTCCAAATTTTCTACAAAGAACATATATTTCTTTTCATCTTTTACATTGATTTTAATCATTGGAAACTATTTTTTATGCCCACCCCAGAATTCTTTTGTTTTTTTGAGAAAGGATGCTTGGTGCTAAGCAGTAGCTTCCATCAGGGGCACACCTGCTCCCGCAAAGGGCCTTTCCTGGGGAACCATGAACCCGGCTCTTCACTCAGGCCTCTCTCATCCATTAGAATTTGAACTAGAAAACTGCTATGGGGAGAAAAGATGTCCCTGAAATTATCACACTCATATCCTCTGACGTGAGAGGAGATTTGTAGGTGGCAGCTGGAAGCATTCTTCACTCTGCAAATTGTTCTTAAAAGTAGGTTGCTTCTTTTTTTTAGACTAGTTCATGTTCTATCCCGCCAGAAAGCTGGGGGCTCAGCCAGTGGATTAGGTAAAGTGGTGGGGAAAAAAAATAGAGACCCGTTATATCATCAAGTAGTGTGGGCTCTCCAGTCACAATTCATTTCTCACCAAGTTCTGGGGATGGAAGGGGGGAAGATAATTCTTTGGTGATAATGTCAATGTGCCTTAAGATCCTCCTAATATTCTTTTTAAGAGGAACTCTTAACATGGGGTCTTGTCTTGGCTCCCTGGGACTCATGAAATCACACATCAATCTTGTAAAAGTTTCTGGAGCCCGGTGCTATTACCAGAGTCCCAAAAGAGTCCATGACCCTCTACACAACTGGGGATCCCCATTCTGTAAGAATAAGCTCTTTTCTTAGCTTACTCACTTCTATTTGGCTGCTAAGCCCAAGTTCAATAAGAAGTTAGAGAGGAGTTTAATAGGAAAACTCCCTTTCAGGCACCTATCAGAATCATCCTATGCGGCTTTAAAATAAAGCAAGATGTCAGTGGGAATGTCTGGTGTTATCGTCACTCAGATGCCATTCAGACTTTTTAATCAAAGGGGAAGATTTCATCTGTATTAATATTTCCCAACTTTATGTCACAGATACATTTCTTTAAAAGGGGTGTGTATGTTGAATTTCACATACACATTAACCAATAAGTATTTACCAAGAGCTCACTGTGTATACAGCATTGGGCTGGGGACTCAAGGGAAACTTGACCATGATCCCCCAAAGACTCCTGTCCCCTCATCTAGCATCTCTTGATCAAAGACAGCTGGTGAATGTATTTCCACTTATTAAATGGAATCAAAATCGAGAGTTACTAATATTACTTTCTCAAACCCTTGCATCCTCCGGTATGAGTCATCCACTGGAACCCACCTCTTTTTCAGATACTACTTTCCACTACACATAGAAATAGGTTCAAAACAGCTCTTCAGTAATGCTGCTGGTTAGTTAAAGGACTGTAACTCTACTGGATATCACCATTTAAAAGCACTTTTGAGTGGCCTATAAAGGCCATTTATTTATTACGACAATTAAAGTACTAGACTTAGATATTCAGACCTTGTTGCCTTTATGGCAATAATCTCATGATGTGGCTTCACCAACCACTTCATTCAATTCAGCTCGTCTCTACTGAGTGTCTGCTAGGTGCAAGGCTCTGAAAATCAGTACCACTTCCTCTGTGGCCACATCTCGATCTGTCACGCATCCTGTCATCTCCATATGACTCAAATTGTCAGTAAACCTGCAAAACACTGGTTTTCATGTCCTCCAACAGTTCCTAGGATTCTTCTAACTTTTACAATTATTATAAAAGTAACTGACAATATCTAGAGGAAACTCTGCCCAGGTTCTGAAATCTGTTTGCGAAGATTAAAGGAAAATGTCAGGCAGATCAGAAAGGAGTTTGGCCATAGTTGAATCCCTAAGCATAAAGGCAGATTTATTTTTCATAAAAGTCTCTTTACTATGACAAAAAATGACATGAGATGGTTAAAAAGAGAGAGAAACAAACGACAACTCATAATTGCAAATACTCATTTTTTCATATAAGACAGTTTAGTGGCTCTTTGATAAAAAGCTTCTAGAGACATGTTTTTCTAAAAAAAAAATAAATATGGTTGAGGAAAAATGTATAATGTGGCATGATCTTAGAAATGACCTAGATTAAAGTCTTGGCTAAATCACCACGCCTCCCTGGGCTTCTATTTCTTCATTTGCGAAGTGAGGGAATAGGAATATATGATTGCTAAGGGCTTTTTAAATTCTGGAAGTCAATGATTCTTATAATTTCCACAAAATTTAAAACATTCAAACATAAAAATACTTGTTATTGGTAAGAGAAGTTTCATATACTTTACTTGTCGATAATAAAACATTCAGTGAGTAAAGTAAAACCCAGAAGAACATCATCATTTTTGTCCTGTTACCATGGCAACAAAGTAAACTGGTCCAACTCCATCAATCTGATGGCTTAAAGACTGAAACAAACACCATATGTTGAAATAAAGATGTGCAAGTACATTAATTAGATGACAGCTCAGGCTTACTCCATCATGGCTGCTTGCATCACAGAAAACTGTGATAATTAAAAAATAACTAAAAGAGCATTGTTTATACTGAGAAATAAATGTCGTCAGATGAAGACCCAATAATCTGTGTTCTATGAATATTCAAATTTTCACAATGGTTGTAGAAGACTTGATCTCAATCCTTTTTTAAACAAATGAGGAAACTGAGGCCCAGAGAGGGAAAATGACTCGCCCGAAGTTACACCATGCATGGATCCAACATGCGCAGTGTTTAAACTCCAAGGAAGCGCAAAAAATGAATAGACTTAGAGAGTCCAAGGAGAGACTGAATCCCTACCCCACTCCCAGCACCCGGATAATGAGGGCATGAAAGACCCAGGTAGGATTCTCACTTGTATCAGTG
>NW_011888976.1:1804150-1814874 GCF_000151845.1 Pteropus vampyrus | reverse complement strand
AAAATAACTAAAAGAGCATTGTTTATACTGAGAAATAAATGTCGTCAGATGAAGACCCAATAATCTGTGTTCTATGAATATTCAAATTTTCACAAGGGTTGTAGAAGACTTGATCTCAATCCTTTTTTAAACAAATGAGGAAACTGAGGCCCAGAGAGGGAAAATGACTTGCCCAAAGTTACACCATGCATGGATCCAACATGCGCAGTGTTTAAACTCCAAGGAAGCGCAAAAAATGAATAGACTTGGAGAGTCCAAGGAGAGACTGAATCCCTACCCCACTCCCAGCACCCGGATAATGAGGGCATGAAAGACCCAGGTAGGATTCTCACTTGTATCAGTGGGGAGACAAGGAGGCTATGCAAAGAAAGCTGCTAAAATTAAGTATTCAAGGACATGGGCCTGAAAAATCCGAGAAAGATTTTTACCTCTATCATCACTAGCACTCAATAACTACATTACTTAAATATCTTTTGCAAACTTATGCTTTTTAAAGGAAAACACAATGAGGCTAACATCCGGTGGGTACCTAATACATACCAGGTAATGTGCTTGGTATTCTCATTTTTATTGTTTTGTTCGATTCTCACAAAAATTTTGCTAGGTTAAATCTTTTTATTCTCATTTTCTAGATGAGGAATCAGAGGTGAAGAATGGTGTTACACAAATGCTAAGTGTAGAATCTTAATTCAAACTAAGATCTACTGAATCCAAAGCACTTACTCAGCCATGCTACTGGAGACGTCTTCCAGCCTTTGGGCCACCCTGCTGCCTGAGCTGGGCCAACTTGCTAACTTCCCCCAAAGGGAGACAAATATCTGGTCTATCTTCTGGAACTAACTTCTAAAATAGCAAAGTAGTGTTTATCTAGAGTCTACCCAGATTCACTGAGTTCATAATACATTTTACAGAGAAAAGATAAGGGCAATAAACAACTTGGCTTGAAAGTTTAAATTGGCCATACAGCTTTCTCCAGTAAAATGAAATACCTTTTTAAAAAGAGTTTTCCTCCAGGTCACAAATTCTATAGTTGGGCCGTGGAAGCCCACTTAACATGCACAGCATACTAACAAAAAGATTCAGAGATGAGAGGTGTTCTAAGTAGAGGCAGTAGGAAGGACTGTACTTACACTTATGTCAAGACTACAAAGACTAACAGCATCTTCATCTTGGGTGCTCTGCTTCCGTTTTCGCTGCAAAACAAATGATAAAACAAAGTTCAGATGTAAACAGGGATTATGGCTTTGATTAAGGAAAGAAAAAAGCAATCAAGTAGCACATGCAATCCTCGTCATTTCTATCTTGTTGCTCAAAACCTTTAATCACGCTATGTAAATGAACAGTTCTAAGAAAGCCTAAGAAAGTAGGAGAAACAATTAAACTCTTGGCTAATCCGTTTGCATTATTATTTGTACTCATATTGCTAAAATTTATGGTTTTTTGTATTTCTTTTTTTTCCCCTAAATGTCTTCATATATCAAGGCTTAGAAATTTAAATACAAAAGCTCAGATTCTGACTAACTTGGAGAAAAGAACTAGACTGGAAAGAAAATCTAATTCACTTAAAAATATTCCATTTTTCGAGCTGCTTTGTACTTGGGTAATTTGAATTTATTCTAAACCTCATCCAGGGTTCTGATGTAACCACAGAACCAGAATGCTGGAAAGAACATTAGACACCATCTCTAATCTTCCTATTTTATAGCCATAAACACTGAGATTCAGAAAAGTCATTACTCGAACTGAAGAAAATAGTATTTCAAATGAACTTCTGACCAAGGAAGTCTGCCAGGTTAGGTGTAAAACAATGTGTTTTCTTCTTTATAAAAAGAAAAGAAACTCCATCTACAAACCACAATAAAGCTCATCAAAGATACATTCACTTCTCTTCTGCATCCCAGGTTAACGAACCAGGCAAGTATTTCTTGAGTCCTCAATTTGTAACTTGCTAAGTCTCCCTATCCTACTTGGCAGAGAGCTACCAAAGGACCGGAATCGCTGGTGCTGAAGTTACAGTGGAGTCCAGGGCCATCTGGAGCCTTCAACCCCCAACGTCTTCTTCCTCTATCAGATCTCAAATGTGAACACGGGCAGAGATTGGAAAGCAACCAGAGCTGTCCTTGTTTGCCTTACTATAATTGTTCTATTTCTTTACTTCAGTTCAACAAAGATTTGTTGCACATTAACTATATGCCAGGCCCTGTGTTTGTTCCTGCAAATGCAAAGATCAATAACTCCCACTGTTAAGGAACTCACACACCTGTAGGAAGGACAGATTCTGATATGATTTAACTATAATACAGTAAGATACAAACATCCTAGGGCAAGTCACTTCATTTCTCTGAGTCACTCTTTCTCAACTCAAGTAGGGCTGATGACATTAGCTGCTATTTTTAAAGGAGGAGGAGTAAATGTGATAATGCATATTAGAGCTTAGCAGAGTGCCTTGTACAGCAGATTCTCAAATGTGTGTGAAGTAATTAGTTTAGACTTGGTGGGGATTGGGGAAGTCTCAGAGAAGGAAGTATTTGAATAAGCCAGAAGGATAAATAAGATTTTGCCAGACAAGTTGGGGAAGGGATTGGGGCCTCTTATTCCATAGTCAGCTACTTAGATATTTAAAATCCCAAAGGTGAACATAGTTCTATTCAGAGGAGTGGAGTTCTAGAGCCTATATATTATTCCACTTGAGTAGTGAAATAATTTAGAGATCCAACATCAGGAGCCAGGACTCTAAATCAGCTATTCTGGGATGGTGCCCAGTAATCTGCATTAACAAGTTCACCAAGTGATTTTTAGGGAGTCAAATATTTCACTCAGGGGCTTTGTGGAGAGTCTTAAGAAGATGCTGATAGCCACTTGCCATGTTTGAGGATGCTTCATGTTTGTATAGGGTCCTGACCCTTATTGACTCATCATCCTGTTATAATTAAAGGTGAAACGGTGGTGTTGGTGAAGCCAATTCACTGGCTTATATTTATATGGTGACCTTTTGAGGCAACTACAGTAAGGGATCATTTCCATTCTACAGGGAAATAAACTGAAGTTAGGGGAGAAAAACAATTTGCTCGTTACACAGCTACAATGTAACACTCTGCAGCTAGGAATCTAATTCCTAGGGCAAAACCCTTCACACACACCATTTAAAGCATGTTTGGCAAACAGGTTACAACTCATCTGCCATCTGGAATGCCTGGTAGCATCTGCCTGGAATGCTGTATTGAAAAGGATTACACAGCACAGCAAATGGGAGAAGGCTGCAATCAGTTTGTACCATGTGCTGGGGTATAAGAGTGGGGACCAGTTGTGTAGGTGTCCTGAAGCCCAGGACAAACCAGGTCCTTCCTGAGCCCTGCTTCTTTTGCCTTAAGTATTATACTGGGGATCTTGGGAAATGCCAAGAGGGGTCTGAGGCTCTGGGATGTTATCTGTAAAGTGGAAATATTGCCTACCAGGCCAGGCTGTTGTAAGGATTATAGGCGATGTGTGTATAAGTGGCTCCTGGAATGAGTCCTGGCACATAGTAGGGGCATAATAAATAGTTATGTATTACCCAAACTATAAGCTGTGCAGATGTATGCTACTATCTGGAATTGTCAGATTATGGATTATTGTCAGATTATTGTCAGATTTATGCTGCTATAGTTCCATTCCTAGGGCTCAACAATGTTGTCAACATGACTCTTTAACAGTAGTTTGTTAATCCAAGAAGCCCACCTTGGTGAAGGAGAGGAGAGTATAAGAGGCTCTTTTCCTCAAAAGCATGCAGCCCTCTCCACACCAACTCATCACACTAACCAGCACTCGAACTCAGTCTTCTAAGTACCTCTAACCCCAGAGGCTTTTAGGTAGGTGCCTGAGTGTCAAGTCCAGAAGACATATGTCCTCTAGTGGCCTTTTAAATTAAGACATAGCCAGTTCTAATCTGGAATAGAGTCATTTTAAGAAACCCACACATTTTATAAAATAAAAGCTGCATGGATCATGAAAGTGGATTTCCTTTTCAATTTCCATTACATAGGGTGGTGACGGCTCACTGCCAGCAACAAAGAAGGAGCCTGAAGTTTAAACACTGGGCCCAAAGCAAAAATCTCACAAGGCATTGCTCAGTCACTTGTCCTTTTGCTCTGTGTTCACCAAACACTTCTGATGTGCAAAGCCCTGCTCTAGGTCCTGGGGTACATTAGTAAATGAGGCAGGAATGATCCCTGCCCAAGAATTGGGAGTTAAAAGAAAACAAAAAATTACAGATTGTGATCTCCACTATGAATGAGTCAGATGAGGTGCTGAGACAGACTAGCAAAGAGACCTAATTTATAAAGATGATTTATTTTAGTGTTTTGTTTTCTGGTTTGGAGTTGACCTTCTTATGAGATGTAAGACCATGAAGGCAGGACTTGATCTGTCATGGTTACCTTCCCCAAACCTAGTACAGTACCTGGTATATGGCTAACTGCATCCCCAGAAGAGTCATTCTTGGTATTTGGTGATGCCTTTAGTCCCACTCTCTTTGAAAAACTTGTCCATTTCACTAATTACCTAACCCCAAGAGGGGCATAGGTTGAGACAGTAGAGGGAACCAGAAGGGCACCCGTGCCACCAGCCCAGCCAGTCCAGTCGACTCAGGTGATAAAGGGTATGCTGGTGAAACAGACCCAAGCATGTGCTAAACATCTAACCCAAGAACTTCTAAATTTCACACAAGAATTTCTAAAATATTGGGGAGCTCATTCATGCCAATGATCTAAAGAACAGTTCATGGAGGAAAGCATCAGTGGGAAATTTAAGCCCTGGAGACACAGACAAATGAACCTGTTAGAAAATAGAGGGCGTGGCAGAACACTGCTCTACTCACCAGAGTAATAACGTTAATACTCAGACTGATAATAATGGCTTTAGCCTATTAAATACTCACTACACATCCATCACAGAACTAAATCCTTATATGCATGATCTCATATGATCTTCCTGATCATTCCATGGGGTAGGTAGAAACTAGTATTATCTCCAGTTCACAGAGGAGGAGTCAGAGGCTCCGAGAGGGGCAGGCACTTGCCCAAAGTTCTATAATTAGCAAGTGACAGAGCCCGGATTCAAACCTAGATCTATCTAGCTTCAAGCTATGTGCTTACCCACAGTTCTGTCCTGTCCCAGAGTCTGAGAGAGCACATCACACCTGCAGGGAAAGTGTTGAGCATGAAGACTTTGTGAGGAAACACCTTTATAATGTTTATTCTACTAGAGAACTGGCCTTGAAGACAGTCTACCTGTCTAGACTAGACAAAATTCTGTGGTTCTTTCTAGTTTTAAGAGCTATCACTGCCTGTTATCAGGTCAGCCAGGGATTGAGCCATTTTATTTCCCTTGTGCATCAGAAACCATGTACAGCTTACCTGGGGAAGTTCTTAGGCAGGAAGGACACTGTGTGTAAATTCTACACTTGGTCTCACAGGTTTTCAGCTAATTTGAGGAGCCACAGACCCACCCTGTTATCCTTGTCAAATTTACTGAAGCGAATGCACAGTAAATTTCAACCATAAAAACAAAGTGCTTTGGATAAGCGCAATAATTGTGCACATGACTTCAAACCCCAGTGCCCTGTATAGTAGGTCAATGAATAATTTCTGAATGAGTGACTCAAAAAAAGAATGAATAAAGAAGGCCAGTGTTCTTGGGGTGACGCCCTTCCCTTCCGCTATTCACCTGGCTGCCAAAATTAAATCAAAACCTCAAAAGCAAAGATCACTGAAGGCTGAAATTCTTTAACCTCGCATTTCCTTGGAGACTCACACCAGCAAATATAAGATACAATTGTTGCTTTTTGAATAAGAAAGAACATTTTCCTTACATGTGGGGGCATTTATTTTCCTTAAAATACATAGACATGTTAAAAAAAGAAATCACAGCTGTTCAGACATTGGTCCAAATGAGACTGTTGTGACTTCCTCTCCTCTTATGAGTAGGAATGTTAGATTTGTTTAAGGGTGAGACACACCCATGACCAGGGCATCTATCCACATACTGTTCTGAGCAAGAGTATGGAGACTCATACTAGGAACAAGGAATCTAAGACTGATAATATCTCAATTGAAAGGAAACAGCCAGCTGAACCAAACCATAAATAAACTTAATGCGTACCTGAGCCTTTGTCTGAACATCTAGGTGCCTGTCTGGGGCGGGAATGAAAGGCAGTTACGTAGGGGAATTTATGGAAACAAATGGTCTGAATGTACTAGCTGATTCCTTAGCCCTATTCCTTACATATTTGATGGAGACACTTTCTAGAAGTGCTTGGGTGCTGGGAAAATCCTCTCATGCTTCTCAAATCAAAACAAACAAACAAAAAATTAGAAGGCTCCATTGTTAATTTGCAACAGAGCAAAGCCCTTTGTATATTCAGATATGAAATCTGATGGAGATACAGGTATCTCTGGATGGATCAGGTGGACTCTGTCTGGGACTCATTACTGGTGACTCCATCCTGCTGTCTCATCCTTAAACTGTCACCTGTCTTCCTTCTAATCCACTTTCATGATGTGTCATTGTTCCCCGGGCCACTCCATGGCTATCTCCTTTTAGGCTTGGCTACCTTCTGATAGCACAAGTCAGACATCTAAATCTCAGTAAATGGTCCAGGAACAACTGCTTTTTCTGTTGTTCTGGGTGAGGCTGTCTGTGAAGAACACTGACCCTGATCTCGGCTGATCCATTTTCAGAAGAGCTGGTCTTGGTCCAAACCTGAATACCTTACTTTTAATGGACTCAGCTTCCATTCTCTCCAGACCCAAATCCTGGAATCTTTTGAGATTTTGAGTCTTAGAATCAAAGGAGAATTCTCTCCAGGTGCCTTCCACTATACATGCAGAGGGAAGTAGATGCCAGAACTGGGTCCCTGTGATGAGACAAGCATTGTGCTCATAGTTTAAAAACTTCCATTTAAGCTTCCCTTTAACCCAGTTTAAGTAAATATTGTTGTGCCTATTTTACAGAGGACGATCAGGCTCAAAGACTTTAGTGACTTGCTCAAGGTCAAACTTTGTAAATGCTAGAGAGGGGATTTTTCTCTAGACCAGCCTGATTCCCAAACACTCATCTATCTGCTGTACAATGCTATTTCTCTTTTTATATTGTTTAAAAACAATATATGCTTTATTTAAATAAATATACTAAGATAGTATAAAATAAATTTAAAATATTTGTTTAAGACAATATGTGTTTTACAATATAAAAAGGCATTTACCTACACAACTCAAGGAAATTAAGAGCATAAATGAGACAGACCTAAGTTCAAAATCCAGCTCCACCATTTGCTACTTGGGCAAGTTACTCTTTTATCCTTTCATTCACTCAACAATTAGTTATTGAGGATCTACTACAGGTCAGGCAGGGTCTGGGTGTGTGAGATGTATGTGTCTATAGTGTTCTATAAGCTTTGGTTTCTCCATCATAGTTATTTCCATGATTAAAGGAGGTAAAATATGTACAACAGGGCCAGGCAAATGGCAAGAGATTAAAAAATGGTAATTATTATTGCTACTGGGTTATAACCATAATTATTATTAGTACTGCTGTCACTGCTGTTTTGTTGTTTCTGACACTGAGAGGCAGGCAGGGTGGCTATTAGAAATGGGGACCTTGTAGGAAGATGGATACAAGACCTGGGATGCAGCCCGACCCTCCTCTAACTACCCACATCACACAGGGTTATAAATGGGTGTTCTCTGGATACCTTCAGTCACGTTTGCAGCATGTTGTTCCCTCTTCTTTCACAGAGATGGGGCAAATGCAAGGCCTGACCATTTTAAATTGCCGAGATTGAATTGATTAGTGTTGGAAGAGCCCTGTTATTTAATCACAGGACTTTTCTATTTAATAATCAAGTGACTAGAGTAGCAAAGATGCACTGATGGAGAGAGCGCAGCTCCTGACTTGACAGCAAATGGCCCCTGGTTAGTCATTTATAATTATTAAATTCAAACCAGATCTCAAATCTTTTTGATTTATCTCTTTGCTGTCAAACAGCTTTGGTGGTTTCAGAGGCTTTGATGCCTCGCCTTTAATCTGCACTTTCTATGGGGTGAGATTATCAAAAGGATTTTGTGTTCTTGTAGTTGCCCTTAGCTGGAACTTGACTCGCTAAACTCACATTTGAGCAAGGAAAGGATCCATATTTGGTTTCTCTTCTGTCTAAAGATCCAAGGGTGAGCAAGAGAATTGAGAGAGGGACCCCTACTCCATTTTTAATACACTGCTGGGTTTTTTTTCTTATTATTTTTAAGCATCCCTTTTCTAGCATCCAGGAGCCATGTTCCTTTTTTCTAGACTCTTCAATGTGCTCACAGGGTAGAGGCCCTGAAAATCATGGTGCTCTGTGGGCTACTGGTAGATAAATCTTAACTAATATAATATGCAATTTTGCACTCAAATGCCATTAACTGCAGTCCAAAGATGCTATGGACTTGATGGGTTCACATCCTAGTTATGCAATTTGTTGTAGAACCCTAAGTACATTACTTCTCTGAACCTCAGTTTCCTCATCTATAAAATGGGGATACAAAGGTTATTATGAGAGTTAAATGGATCAGTGTGGGTAAAGGGCTCAGCACAAGGCTTGGCACACAGTAATACTCAAGTATTCACAATCACGAGTAGTAGTAGCAACAGCAGCAGTAACAGCAAGTGAGAACAGCCACTAGAGGAAAAAAATCATGGAGAAAATACTTGAAATGTATTGGGCAAGTTACTTTATACTGAAATGTATAAAAGTCTACCCATTAACTTGATTTTGGCAAGCCAGGAAAAGCCTCAATTATTGATTTTGGCCACTGAACACGGGGCTCATAGCTTATGTGGAAGCAGAGATGAGCTCGTCTTGGCCAAAGAAAGGTCTTACTCTTCTGTAGGAAAGAAAATATATTCAACCAGGCAAATGGGAGGAAAAGGAGACCCACCTGTCCCCACTCCGGGTGCCACCACTGGCCCTGACAACCAACCAGCAGCCAGGGTCACTGTCATCCCACATTTATAGACCACTTTTTCTTCAAAAACACTCAAGGCCTGAGGAGCAGGAGAGAAGACAGAAAACTTGTCTATTCAGAGCAGAGGGCTGGCAGGTATATTTTTCAGAAATATTGTTCCAGAAAAACTCCATTATGGGCACCAATCTGAGGTGGGGGAAGGGTTTCATATTCATAAAGATTTTCGATAATGGAATGTGACAAAAGCACAAAATAAAATTAACCAGGACACTTTTTTTTCTAGGCCTTCTAGTAATTACAATTATTTTATATTTTTTTCCTACTGGATCTCAGGTGCACTGAATAAAATTAATCATAATTATCACTGGTGCTTCCCTGGCTCTTTTATTTGTTTATTCACTTATTTTCACCAATACAATGAACTCCCATTTATTAAAATTCTTTCCACATGGAATGGTTTGAAGCCCTTATTATAAAAAACATTATCTATATCGTTTAGGAAATGTCCAAATAATCACTTAATTTCCATGGAGTACAAGTCATTTTAGATAGTCTAACTGCACAATTTAGATTCAAACATACTTATCATGCACGATAATACTGGGAACCTGATTTTGCAAGGCAAATTCTCAGTTCTTCACTCATTTGTGTTCCTGCCTTTTCTTATCTATGAAGACCTCAGCGCCTTGGCCATGGTGACCCCTGCATTCATGAGCAGTTCCCCAGATGCTAACAGGCAGGCATTTAACCATAGGAAGAGCAAGGTTTCCTTCTGGCCACCGGTCTTTGGATCATCTACTCCTAGGGGCGACTTGCCACACAAACAGAGATGAAGCATGCTGGAGAAATAGGCTGCACCTACTTGGCCACTCGGTAAATCCTGACAACTCGTCAGGACACTCCTTGAAATAAAGAAAAGGTTCCCTGGCAGAACCATTTGGTGTCGTGTACCAGATTAGAACTCCCAACCCGAGTTGCTAGAGTTTACTTTCTTTATGGCATAATCTGGCTTTTAAGGTAGCCGTTTTTGTTTGTTTGTTTATTTGTTTTTTTGCCCTCTCCTTCCCTGCTGTTGTCATGCTGGGTTTATGACAACAGCTGTCTATGAAGAATCTAATGTATACGGGATGCTTTCCATATATTATATGTAATCTTTATAGCTGTACAGAAAAGTTATTACATATGAGGAAATGAGTCTTAGAAGTTTAAATGGCTTGATTAAGTCTGCTCTGCGAGTAAATGAACAAAGCCAGGATTTCATATCAGATCTGGCTAACTATGTAGCCAATACTATCAGCCCATATCCCTCAGCAATCACCAGTCTCCTGCATGCTTTGGCTTTCTACAGGCCAGAAATCTTGGAGGGTCAATGTCCCCAGGAGCAGCCCTCAACGTATGATGGACTGGAGTTGACAGATAAATACCTCAGGTTCCTAAAGTAGGCAGGTGAGAGAAAGGGGGGAACAACTCTGAGGCGTGTTCTCAGTCTTGATTTTACATTGGAGATCACCTGGGGAATTAAAAAAAGCTCCCTGTGCCTGGCTCCCACTATTTAGAAATTCTGAACATCAGGAGTTTCAAAAGCTCCCCAAGTGATTCTAATGCACAGCAAAATTTAAGAATCATTGTGTCTATGGCCATGCTACCTTGAACACGCCTGAATCCAACTGATCTTGGAAGTTGAGCAGGGTCGGGACTGGTTAGTACTTGGATGGGAGACCATCTAGGATGACCAGGGGCCGTAGG
>NW_011888976.1:1801496-1804100 GCF_000151845.1 Pteropus vampyrus | reverse complement strand
TGCTTTCCATATATTATATGTAATCTTTATAGCTGTACAGAAAAGTTATTACATATGAGGAAATGAGTCTTAGAAGTTTAAATGGCTTGATTAAGTCTGCTCTGCGAGTAAATGAACAAAGCCAGGATTTCATATCAGATCTGGCTAACTATGTAGCCAATACTATCAGCCCATATCCCTCAGCAATCACCAGTCTCCTGCATGCTTTGGCTTTCTACAGGCCAGAAATCTTGGAGGGTCAATGTCCCCAGGAGCAGCCCTCAACGTATGATGGACTGGAGTTGACAGATAAATACCTCAGGTTCCTAAAGTAGGCAGGTGAGAGAAAGGGGGGAACAACTCTGAGGCGTGTTCTCAGTCTTGATTTTACATTGGAGATCACCTGGGGAATTAAAAAAAGCTCCCTGTGCCTGGCTCCCACTATTTAGAAATTCTGAACATCAGGAGTTTCAAAAGCTCCCCAAGTGATTCTAATGCACAGCAAAATTTAAGAATCATTGTGTCTATGGCCATGCTACCTTGAACACGCCTGAATCCAACTGATCTTGGAAGTTGAGCAGGGTCGGGACTGGTTAGTACTTGGATGGGAGACCATCTAGGATGACCAGGGGCCGTAGGCGTAAAAAAAAAAAAAAAGAACCATTGCACTATGTAGTCTCCCAGAAATCTCCAGCAGGACTCAGAGGTCCACAGAGCTAACCTGTTCATGACCACACCCTGTATTGGCTTCCTTCTCCTCCCTCTCTCTCTTCCCTGCTCCCTCACCAGTGCTTCTGGGGATCATCTCTCAAAGAAATTACTTGTACTTTCATCGGGGTCTGCTTCTGGGGAACTG
This sequence comes from Pteropus vampyrus, assembly GCF_000151845.1. Taxonomy (NCBI): domain Eukaryota; kingdom Metazoa; phylum Chordata; class Mammalia; order Chiroptera; family Pteropodidae; genus Pteropus; species Pteropus vampyrus. The sequence continues at coordinate 1,803,265 of NW_011888976.1, read as the reverse complement.
AACCTAAGACAGACTATGGCTCTGCGCTTCTAAAAATGGAAGTGTATTAGGAGCCAAGTGAAGCCACGGAATAAACACAGTCCATCAACTTGACTTTGTGGAAAGCCATGCAAGCCATTATTTATATATTTAAACAAGAATGGAATGTCAATTTACATGAGTTTTTAAAGATAAGGCTGGGAGAAATTTTAAATCGAATGACTTCCACATTGATCTTCCCCTGCCTAAGACCTACAAAGGGCTGAGTCAGCTTCCCCTCCGCTCAGGAGATGAGAAGTGTCCTGGAAGGGAAACAGTCACATCTCCTTCTCCAGGCTTCATGGTCCATCCACAGTTCTCCTCCAGCAGAAAGGAGTCACAGCAAGACTGTAATAGGAGGCTTCCATCATTTGGTTATTAATTAGAGACCAAATCACTTTAACTATAAGCCCTCATGGCTAACAAGGGTAGCACCATTTTTACAATATTATTTTTTTGTAAGTCTATTCACCAAAGTTCATTCTTGCATGGAAAAATTAGACCTGCAGATTTCAAATTAAGGTGAGAAACAACAACTCAAATAGGGATTTAATTACAGCCTTAAGATGGAAGGCTGGTTTGAATCTTTCGGTCTCCATGACTGATGGGAACATTGGTACTGCTGGAAACTTGTAATCGGGAGCCTTAGAGGTGTAGAGGCAGAATGTCGTTGTCATTTAAACTGTCTCTAGATACCGCTGGTAGAGCATTAGGTTACAAAACCAAAGCAACTTTCTGGAAGACATTCTGACAATATCAAAACTAAAATGGCTTCTAGGAACAACCATGGGATAACCCTGGATATACTTTCACCAAGATCTATGTACAAGAGTGTTTACTGTACCACTGTTTATAACAGCAAAACACTGGAGACAAAAATGTGCACCAAAAGAGACTGGTTAAATAGAACTAAAGTCCATCATATAATAAGAAATATCATATTATTAGAAAGAATACTGTAGAGCTATACGGTACATGGAAAGACCTCCAGGATATATTGTTACAGTAACAACAACAACAACAGCAACAACATTTACAGCATACTTCCTGCTGTGTCAAATTCTTAAAATTGGAAGACAAAAAAATACACACACACACTTCCTGCTATATATATTAAATTTCTTTCTGTCAGGAAGCACATAAAACCATTCATTGGGGACAGAGCCTGAGTTAGGAGAGAGAAAACTATCACTTTTTATTTAGTGTCTTCACATACTTATATACTCTTTATATACTTATAGGCATGTGTATATGTCACTTATCAATGCCATTATAGGTTAACTAGGTACTGGGACAACTGTCCTTTTCTTTAGTAGCTATTTTCCTCTTTATGTGTCTCTGTATTAAAGTAAAAAGACATACCCCTAAATTTTTAAAAACAGATACATATAGATAGATTAGAATTGAGGGCATCAGAATGAATTCATGGTTATACATTCCAGATCTTGGTTTCTAAATACTATTCTCCACTAAAAGATCCCAGGATCCTTGGAGAAAAGGATGATTCTGGGGCTAGGGCAGGGAAAATACAAGATAAGCCTGGAACATCTTCTCATATCAAAAAGTAATGAAGTGTTCTAAAAATGATGGATACAGGCACCAATTTATAGAGTTCTCACTAGCCAAGTCTGAGCATCAAAATTAATAATGATAGTAATAGATTATAACCCACTGACTAAAATAGAAATCCAAGGGCCCATACTGATATAAATAAGTGAAAAATAAATGATGGAGAAGGGAAATCTCTTCTG
>NW_011888976.1:1773479-1801446 GCF_000151845.1 Pteropus vampyrus | reverse complement strand
TAATAGGAGGCTTCCATCATTTGGTTATTAATTAGAGACCAAATCACTTTAACTATAAGCCCTCATGGCTAACAAGGGTAGCACCATTTTTACAATATTATTTTTTTGTAAGTCTATTCACCAAAGTTCATTCTTGCATGGAAAAATTAGACCTGCAGATTTCAAATTAAGGTGAGAAACAACAACTCAAATAGGGATTTAATTACAGCCTTAAGATGGAAGGCTGGTTTGAATCTTTCGGTCTCCATGACTGATGGGAACATTGGTACTGCTGGAAACTTGTAATCGGGAGTCTTAGAGGTGTAGAGGCAGAATGTCGTTGTCATTTAAACTGTCTCTAGATACCGCTGGTAGAGCATTAGGTTACAAAACCAAAGCAACTTTCTGGAAGACATTCTGACAATATCAAAACTAAAATGGCTTCTAGGAACAACCATGGGATAACCCTGGATATACTTTCACCAAGATCTATGTACAAGAGTGTTTACTGTACCACTGTTTATAACAGCAAAACACTGGAGACAAAAATGTGCACCAAAAGAGACTGGTTAAATAGAACTAAAGTCCATCATATAATAAGAAATATCATATTATTAGAAAGAATACTGTAGAGCTATACGGTACATGGAAAGACCTCCAGGATATATTGTTACAGTAACAACAACAACAACAGCAACAACATTTACAGCATACTTCCTGCTGTGTCAAATTCTTAAAATTGGAAGACAAAAAAATACACACACACACTTCCTGCTATATATATTAAATTTCTTTCTGTCAGGAAGCACATAAAACCATTCATTGGGGACAGAGCCTGAGTTAGGAGAGAGAAAACTATCACTTTTTATTTAGTGTCTTCACATACTTATATACTCTTTATATACTTATAGGCATGTGTATATGTCACTTATCAATGCCATTATAGGTTAACTAGGTACTGGGACAACTGTCCTTTTCTTTAGTAGCTATTTTCCTCTTTATGTGTCTCTGTATTAAAGTAAAAAGACATACCCCTAAATTTTTAAAAACAGATACATATAGATAGATTAGAATTGAGGGCATCAGAATGAATTCATGGTTATACATTCCAGATCTTGGTTTCTAAATACTATTCTCCACTAAAAGATCCCAGGATCCTTGGAGAAAAGGATGATTCTGGGGCTAGGGCAGGGAAAATACAAGATAAGCCTGGAACATCTTCTCATATCAAAAAGTAATGAAGTGTTCTAAAAATGATGGATACAGGCACCAATTTATAGAGTTCTCACTAGCCAAGTCTGAGCATCAAAATTAATAATGATAGTAATAGATTATAACCCACTGACTAAAATAGAAATCCAAGGGCCCATACTGATATAAATAAGTGAAAAATAAATGATGGAGAAGGGAAATCTCTTCTGTATGGTAGAAAACTAGCTAGTACCATAGAAGGATGATGGAGTTAAAAAATCATCAATGGATGCTAAAACTAGTAGGTTAACATTTCATGAGGAATAGGACTCTTACAGTTTCAATTTATTTTTTACTTTAAAAAGGAAATTTGTAACTTTACAATGGAGAAACTGTGAAGATGTCACCTGAACTAAGTAACCTAAGCCAATGTCACCAGTACTGGGTCAGACTGATACCATGTATCTTCTAATGTGATGCTCTGAAAAAGACACTAAATCTATTCTGTCATAATCTTGTGAAAAATGAACAGCCTAAAAAACAAATTCACAAGTAACCTGCACACATATCCCCCTCCTGATCTCAAGAAAAAGGTTGCAAACAGGTCTGTGTGAATTTGTTCCTCTTGAGGGCATCCAATACGCACTCAATTAGCTGCCAAGAGCTCAACTCTGTAGAATCTGCTAACTCTTGGTGCCTGTGAGCCCCGTGCTCCTACAAGGCAGCGATTCTGCCCAGGCACTTCAGCAGAATTTGGCTGGGTATTACCTGGAGCACAATTTCTTAGGCCTGAGAAGAATATAACTTAAGGATTAGTTGATTGAAAATTGCTCTCTTCCAAAAAAAACTGGACACTGTCATAAGAGGCCGTTTATCCTTAAAGATATTCTTCTTTCTCGGTAAGAAGGAAACACCATAAAGAAAAAAACTGTGTAATAATTAATACCCTTCATCTCAAAACAATGTACCTAAATATGCCAACAATGTCTCTTAATATAGTTCCTCAGAATGTTGCCTCTGGAGGCCATTCTGGAGAAGCCATGGACTGTCCATGTGACAAAGATGCCTCTCCCCATCCAGCTAGAGCTCATTAGTACGAAAGAGGCCACCAGTTTTCAGAGTAGTAGTCCTGACTAACGTGAGAATAACACTCTCGGCAATAGTCTGCAGAGAAGCAATCAGAACAGAACTGTGAAAGCCAGTTACAATTTCGATGCGGTGTCTGGAGAGATGTCAACTGTGATTACAGGGACATTTTCCTTCTGCAGCTGTCTTTGAAAGTGGAGGAGGGCCTCGCCACAACTCCAAATTACAGGAGGGAGGCAAAGGGCCCCCAAATACCAGGGACATGCAGGTATTCAGGGCATCCTTTCTTTAGTGGCACTATCATGTCCTATCAAGTTTTGAGTAAAAAGCAAAAGTTGCGGTGAGCCACAAATGGGCCGCAGGGAGGGGGAATGTACTTTGTGCTAAATTTTCTAATCCTGAATTTTTGCTTCAAAGCCCATCCCAGTCACTTTTATCCTGAAATCTGAAACTGAGGTCTGGATTTTAGAGAATCAAAACATATTTATTCAGCATGTAATCCACTTCCCAGGAAATCAGAGTTTTACTAAAAATAGAATTCTTTCATGTCTAGAACTTTCCTGGACATTTCTAAGGCCTAACCCAGCCCATAGAGAAAGCTCAACAAATGTCTACTGACTGACACATATGAACAAATGAACCCTCTTGCCTCAAAATGGCATGTATAAAGCTGTAGAATTTCTTTTCAGGAAAACTAAAACATCAAGACATGCTATTAATAAAATTACATTTTTTTCCCTCCGCCTTTATTGAAATATAATAGATAATTAGTTGCTCATATTTACATGGTACAATTCAATGAGGTTTTTTTTTCAATTGTAGTTGGCATACAATAATATATACATTTTAATTGTACAGCATAGTGATTAGATATCTCTATAACTCACAAAGTGATCACCTCACTAAATCTAGTACCCCCTTCCCTTTACATGTTTATTACATTTTTAATTATTTTCCTTATGCTACACTCTACATCTCCATGTCTATTTTGTACTTCTTAATCCCTTTGCCCTTTTTCACCACCCCCCTAACACCCTTCCCACCTAGTAACCCTCAAAATATTCTCTGTATCTATAGGTTTATTTTCATTTTTGTTGTTGTTCTTTAGATTCCATATGTATGTGAAATCATGATATTTGTCTTTCTCTATCTAACCCATTTCATTCAGTGCAATACCCTCTAGGTTCATCAAGGCAATATCTTTTTCCATTCCCTTCCTTTTAGTCTGTGTCTTTTAATCTGAAGTGAGTCTCTTGTAAGCAGCATATGTAGGGGTCTTATTTTCTTATCTATTCAGTCACTCCATCTTTTGGTTGGAGCACTTAATTCTTTTCCATTTGAGGTACTTGTTGATAGGAATGTAGTTATTACCATTCTTTATTCATGTTTTTGATACATGTTTTATCTTCTTAAAGAAGTCCCTGCAACATTTTTTGTAATACTGGCTTGGTGTTGATAAATTCCTTTAGTTTATTTTTATCTGGGAAGCTCTTTATCTGTCCTTAGATTCTAACTGATAGCTTTGCTGGATAAAGTATTCTTGGTTGTAGATCCTGGGTCTTCGCCACATTGAATATTTTGTGCCAAGCTCTTCTGTCCTGCATAGTTTCATTTGAGAAATCAGCTGCCAGACTTATGGGTGCTCCCTTGTAGGTAACTAACTGCTTTTCTCTTGCTGCTTTTAAGATTCTCTCTTTGTATTCAACCTTCCACATTTTAATTATGATGTGTCTTGGTGTGGGCCTCTTTGGGCCCCTCTTTCTTGGGACTGAGCTTCCTGGGGTTGTATGTCCATTTTCTTCACCAGGTTAGGGAAGTTTTCCATCATTATATCTTCAAATAGCTCAGCTTCTTGTTTTCCTTCAGGCGTCCCTGTGACATGGATATTTTTACATTTAATTTCATCCCAGAGGCTCCTTAAATTATTATTACAGTTTTGGCTTCTTTTTTCTTGCCATTCTGATTGAGTGTCCTTGGCTTCCCCATCCTCTATATCGGCGGTTCGATCCTCTTCTTTATCTACTCTGTTTATGCCCTCTAATATCCTCTTCATCTCATATAATATGTTCTTCATTTCTGACTGGTTTTATAATTTCCATTTTCATTTTAATGTTTTTTTTATCTTTTTGTTAAAGTTCTTACTGAATTCATCTACACTTCCTCTAAATTCATTGAGCATCTTTATAACCAGTGTTTTGAACTCTGCATCTGTTTGTTAGATTGCTTGACTCCATTATTCCTAAATCTCTGTTCTGTTCTCTCCTATAGTTTCTACTTCTTTGTCTTCCCTTGACTGCTTTCTATGTCTTTTTCTATGTACTAAGCAAAGCTCCTAACTTTCAGTCTTATTAGCATGGCTTTGTGTGGTAGATGTCCAGTGGCACAGTCCTGAGAGAGGTTCAGCTGCGGGCCAAGTTTAGCCCCAGCCTGTGACCCTCCAGGGCCACCTGTTAAGATTCAGCAAGCAATCCACAGATGCTGTGCTTATAGTTGCCTCAAGAGGCCATGCCGGAAGCCAAGGCCGGCTGCCACCGGTGTGAATCTTGGCTCTATTCAGCAAGGCGCATCAGATTTGCCAAGGACACAACTGGATGTGGCTTGGGTGGGGCCGTGAGTGGGTGGAGGCAGAGTTTCAGGAAATCCTCTGGATGGAGCGACTTCTGTCATCCAGTTTGATGACGTCTCAGCTATGGTGGTGCTGCATTCACACACTGGGAGGGCTCAACAGAGGAACAATGGATACCACTGGCACTTCTGCCCAGGAGAGATCCTTGCCTCCGGCTCTTGCACTAACAACTCAGTATCCTCCTGTAAGTCCCTGGTGCCCCCTGTGCAGCTGACCCATCGCTGGTGCTCAGAGCAAGCAGGTCCATCACTGCAAAAGTCTGCTCATGGACATGGCTCCTTTAAGAGGTACCTGCAGCTGCCGGCTGCCGCTACCATAGCCTCTGTCCCACTCAGCCACTCAGGACCAGGCAGCCTCGTGTCCTCGCCCCCTCCTACCTCCTATTGTGGCAGGTTGATTAATTATTTACCTTCTTAGTTGTAGTGCTCTGTTTATCTAGATCCCTGGTGACTTCGCTTGCTATTTACTTCATGTTTCTGCCACAACTTTGATTTGGTTGCAAGAAGGATGAACAAAGCCTCCCTCTATTGTCTATGTCATTTTTTTCCCCCAGAACTCTAAAATTTCATTTTTTATTCTAGGGCCCACAGTATTCCTGAGTTTTGACAATGGAAACCCAGGAACAACAGGAGACTCAGAAAAATGAATTTCACTAGATAAGTTCGTTCATTCAAGAAATAATTTGAACTTTAAAGAAAGAAAAGTGATAAGTTGCTCTTTGGGGTATATAACCTTGGGGTGGTGTTTTTCAAAGGACAGATGTGGTACTGCAGTGGTTTGTGAGATTTCAGGCAGTATGCTTACCAGCTGTTTTAGTTTGGGCTGTGCTCAAAGGAGATCCTGAGGTAAGGATTTAGGTGTACCTGTTTACACGGGAGGTGATCACCAGGAAGAACTATGGGAAGTGGGGAAGTGAGATGGGGAAAGAAGGTAGCCATTAAAGGGTGTACAGCCAGTAGGTTATAGCCATGAGTAGCTAGAGTCCAACCCACTGAAGACATCCTGATAGACTGTGTAGGATACAATTCATAATTTTCCATTAAGGGGTGAGGAGGTGGAACTATTAAATCCACCAATTCCTGCCTCTCCTTGATGGAGAGGGGCTCCTCAGGATGTTAATCCCATTGGCTGGACACCCACCTAGGTAGAAGGACACAGGAAGTCATAGGTGGGTACAGGGGACTCTACAGGTAGCATGCAGAGTGAGCCTAGGCTATATGGGTGGGGCACTGGGAGAGTTGGCTACAACAGGATTTACCCAGTATCAGATCACATAATAAGAAAGTTATGTCTTCAACTTGCTATCCATCTTGAAGGATAGCCATTTTTAACACCCATCTAATGCTTACCAACTTCAGTCTTTCTTTTCTGGATGCAGAGGCTCAAGCAACAGCATCTAGCTAGGATTAAGTTATATTGTTTTGTGTATATTTATTTATCTTCATAGTTATATTCTGTTTATGGCAAGCATATTGGTTTTCCGTTAATCATGGTAATATAAACTTTCCATTAAAGATAAAGAAAAAATTATTTTGTTTTGTAGAAAAATTTAAGTATATTTCAGTGTTAAGGGCATGGTAAAGGTGATTCACAAAAGTGAGGCCTAGGAAACAAACTCCCTCCCATAGCTGTCACACAAAATAACTGTCCCATGCATTTTTGTTGCTTGTGACAAGCACAGAAAAGTAACACTCTGATGCCCTCTCCTCTGGGATGACTGAAAAGGGACTCCTCCTTTTTCCGTACTTTCTGGAGAGGCTTTGTAGCCCTCTGTCTGCCCTGTCATGGATTAAAAATGAAATTCGTATCTAATAGGTCTAACTTTAGCTACAGGAAATAGGAGTGCTTGGGGGACCCAAAAGGTTAGCCTTGCTTTGTTTGAGGATGGGCAGTTATCTTTACTGGGCACGTTTTCCTTTTTTGGGAGGGGAGGGAGTGGAGGCTAAGGTTTGGGGAGTGAGAGGGAAGTGAGGTCTGCTGAATCTGTTTCCTGGTCAGCACTGTGGGAGATTTCTCCCCTCTCTGTTGTCATGGTCCTGGCTCTCAAATTTCTGCTACACAGCATTAGGACCAAGTGATGCCCACTTTAGGATGTATTATAAAAGATATTTTGATGGTGAAAACCACCCAAATGAGGAATTTGTTGCAAACATATCTATAAAATGCTTCTGGAAAAAAAAAAAAGTTTAAACCTAAATCATTTTCTAAACTGTACATTTGTTTTCTCTGGCTCTATTACAACATACATGATTTGGAGAAATCTGTTTTAGAAATTTTTATCAGAAGTTGCCAGATCACAACTGATGTTATCTTTCTCTTACCTGACGCATAAGCAGTAAAATAGAGCGACTGGGGAACAATTATTACCTGGTTGTTATCTATTTTTTAAGGCTATAGAACTAGCTATGTGACCTTGGAAATTTCACTTTGCCTCTCTGGACCCCGGTTTCGTTATCTATAAAATAAGGGAGTTGGACCAGGTGACCGCTAAAGTTTCCTTCCAATATTGTTTGTATGTATGACAACATGTGGCCAAGGAGATTGCCGGGTCGGGGGGCAACGTAGGCAATGAGAGTGGCAGAGATTGGGAAATATTTTCTAGAAATAAATACGAGATTCTAGATTTGTCTCAAAATCATGGATTACAATAATCCTATCTGTAGGTGACACTTTTGAAACACAAGGTCTACGTTCAGGTCTCAGCCTGGCGCAGTGTACTGGACAAAGAAAGTGAACCACAAATGTGTACTGAATGAATGAACAAAAACTCTTTCCCTGGGCACCTTTTGAGGCCTCAAGGCTAATGCCAGAAGGACCGACAATCAATGAAAGAGAACAGAGAATTCAATGTATTAGGAGAAGAAAGAAAGAGAAGGAGAAAGGGAACATGATCAAGGAAGAGGAAAGGAAAGGAAAAGATACATGTGAATACAGTTGATTATTGTTATTTGTGATAGTTATGTTCTATAAAGTCTCTGTGAACAGTTAGTTAGTGAGCACTGAACTATTGCTCCTAGAGGAAATACAGGGTTAAGTTCCTGCAAGCCTCTGGTCACAGTATTTTTGTTGACCAATTCAAGAAATAATCTTATTTTGTGTTTATTTAATCATATACATTGTTGAGTCACTAATATTGAACTCATGACCAACAGTACTATAACTTGTATCTGAAGGAAAAGAACATACTTATTTTCTCTGTAAGGCACATCGCAGCCTTTTGCTTAGAAACACTGGACAGTACTTCGTCACTATATTTGGGGGGCATTTTAAATAGTGAAATCAACAAAAAGCATAAAAATGTGAAAAACATGGCATTAAACAGACCATGAAAGACACTTGTTTACAGTATGAGAACTTGAACCAAGAAGTAGAGCATTGCCTTGTTTGACCTCAGCTGGGAATGTGCACATCAAGTACTCACTCCTCACTCCTCTTTCCATGTTCAAGAATGACTGCAAAAGTGCTGCACTGATTTGGGGGTTGCAAATAAATTTTAGCAATTAGGCAAATATATATGTATATATACACGTGTGTATGTGTGTGTGTGTGTGTGTGTGTGTGTGTGTGTGTGTGTACAGTTAAAACAGCCAGATGCCATTTCATACCCATTGGACCACCAAAATTTAAAAGTCTCACAATACTAAGGGCTGGAGAAATGGGGGCTCTAATACAAGTCTGGAATGAGGGTCATAGATTAGAGAGCAATTTGACAGCATCTAGTCAAGCTGAAGATGTGCAGGTATTATTGTTTAGTATTCTACTTTTAGGGAGATACTTTAGAGTAATTCTTGTACCTGGGTAGAGATTTATACATGGATGCTCAAGATGTTTATAACAGCAAAGGGCTGAAATAACAGAAATATCTATTAGTACGGAAATAGAGTATAAGACATGCACCAATGTTCCCACTAGTCAAAACTGGTCCATCAACCACGCTCCCTCTTTCATACAGCATTTCATTGTACTCAGACATATAAAATGCACATCAGTTCCAGCACTGCTAACTCATGCCTCCTACCTGACTCATGTTTGGATAGCTGCATTTGTTGCCCTATAGTTTATTTTGATCCAACCAGAAACACAAGCACACAGGGCCTCCTGGCTCCCAGACCAGCAGTTCTCAAATTTTTATTTCAGGACCCCTTTATACTTTTAATTACCATTGAGGGCCCCAAAGAGCTTTTGTTCCTGTGGTTTAAATCATTATTTGCAGTATTAGAAATAAATATAAAAATATTGATTCTTTTAAAAGTAATAAGCATATTACTTATTGATCTAATTACTATAGTTTAAAGAAAAGTAACTATTTTTTGAATAGATAATTCAAATGCATGAGACTGAATTCCAAAAGGGTATACTGTACAGTGATAAATAGGCCTCTGTCCCACCCCAGTCATCCCTTTCTCCCTCAGGAGGCACCACTGTGATCAGTTCCTTGTGCATTCTTCCAGAGCTGCTCTAGACAAAAATAAGTAATGTCTTTTACCACAGTGGCATCATACTACATACACTGCTCTACATGTGCTCAGCATTATAGATTGGACAGCCTTCCACACCATCAAATAAAAATTGGCCTCATTTTTTCAATAATTGCAAATTACATTTAAAAAATGTACTATAACTTATTTGTCTAGTCCCCTGTCGACTGGCTAGTATGTGGTTCCCAATCTTTTTCTGCAGCAAATATCCTTCTACATAAACCAGTCTACACATGTGAAAGATTGCAATATCCAGAAATAAAACTGCTGGGCCCAAGAGAATGTATATTTGTAATTTTGATGAGCATTGCCTAATAGTCTGCCATAAAGATTATTCTTATTTATGCTCCCACTGGCCATGCAGGAAAGGTCCTATTATCCTTGTTGGTGTTATTCAACTTTTTAATCTCTGCCAATGTGATGAATGAAAAATGATACCGTGGACAAGTTTAAATCGCTATTTCTCTAAGAAAGTCAAACCTCTAGAGTTATATTGTCCAGTATGATAGCCACTAGGTACATGTGGCTGTTTATATTTTGATTAATTAAAATTAAATAAAAATACAACTCAGCTCCTCAGCTGCACTACCCACATTTCAAGTGCTCAATAGCCATCTGCAGCTAATAGCCTCAGTAGGAGAGAGCACATATATAAAATATTACCATCATCACATAAAGTTCTATTGGATACGGCTCTAGACCTGCACCATCCAATGGCTACTAGGAGCCACGTGTGGGCACTGAGCACATGAAATGTGGCTAGTGAACTTGGATATGTTCTAAGTGTATAATGCACACTGGATTTTGAAAATTTAGTGGGGAAAAAAAAAGAATGAAAAATGTCTCCTTACTTTTTATATTGATTACATGTTGAAATGCTAATATTTGGATATATTGGGTTAAATAAATCATTAAAATTAATTCCATCTATTTCTTTTTATCTCTTTTGATGTGGCCACTAGGAAATTTAAAAATACATATATATGGCTCACATCTTACTTCCACTGGACAATTTCTGAGGGAACAGTGCTTTGCTGAGACCTGGATTTTACCATGTTTCCTTTTCCATAGAAGTAAGTGTAGCTACTATAGCTAAAAAGAAAAATACACCCCCTGGAATCTCTTTTTCCTTCTCACCCTTCCCTGCCCATGCAGACAGGGTGGGTAACAAAAGGAGAAAGGGTGGCAATGATCCTGATGACGAAAGACCAACCCTGAAACAAACCAGTATACTTCCCACCTGGGCGGCCACAGGCAGGAACCAGTGGCATTGCTGACCCCAAGCGGGGACCAATTTCCTGGTGGCTGTTAAAACAATGCACCAGAGAACAAAGTGCTTTCGAAACTAAGAATAGAAGAATGGCTCCAAATACGATTTCCAGGACTCTGCGGGAACAAATTTCTCCCTTGCTCCGACCCTAAGCCGCCTAGCTGCCTTCCCCGCTTGGCTTGACCTGGCCTCTTGGCTTGACAAATGTCCCTGTCTCAGGCCCAACTCTCCTGCCTTCTCAGCAGTCTGTACATGCAGTTCCAGGTGAGGACTGACAGAGTGGGAAGGGGAGACCCAGAGGAAGAGGTGACATGGGCTCTGACCTAAAGGACTCACACCACAATGTTTCTACAGTTAAGACTTGGCATATATGTTTCTGCCTTCCATGTCCTTGACTTTGGCTATGAAGATCAAGAAAACTCAGCTTTGCAACATGATCCAAAAACTGATAGGTCAGAATGGGCACTTTTTAAACCAGGTACTGAGGGAATGAAGCCTAACTGTATCTGAGCATAAGACATCTGCTTGGAGGTAAACAGTAGTAGCAGCAGGCACAGCTGTGTGCCTTTGGGTAAGTGAACTAACCTCTCTAGGTCTCAGTTTTATCATCTATAAAATAAAGGTGTTGGATTATATGAGCTTTCCTATCTCGACCAGTCTAGAAGTTCTGTACCCTACACATAAGCAAACAAGATGTGACCAACACACTCATCCTTATTTTCTCACTCATTTAAAAAACATTCATTGGAAAATTAATGAGTCAGACCCTGAGCCCGACACTGGCATACAAATATAGAAAAACATCTCTTCCATTGGGTGACGAAAGATCAAGTTCTTAAGAGAGGGAAGGAAAGAGAAGGGGGAGGAGATGGAATGAATAATTAGAGTGAAGTTCTTCACCTCGGGTTACAGGTCTGCACAGAAATTTTCACAACTCTGTATAGTTTTCTGAAGAAAACATTCAATACATGTGAGCTCAAGAAAGTAAAGGGCTAGTGACTTAAAGAAACTATAATAGGCCAGGTACCATGCTAAAATCTTAGTGCAGGTGGGTGCTTGAAGAGTTAGCACCCAAGACAGTGCACAAAGTGTACATGGGAATAGACACATGACAGATGTGAATCTAAGTCGCTTTTGTATAATGCCCACCTCTTTCCCCCACATCAGGGATGATCTCTATGAATGGCTTCTCCTGCTGCTATGCCTTCACCAACTCTCCCCTTCCTCATGTCAGAATGTTATAAGCATTTAAAAAGCCAAGAGTGTATTGCACTTGTCTGACCTGGGATAATTGTACCTGCTCAGTGGTGGGAAGAGGAGCGGATAAAATGAGATAACCCATGTGAAATACTCGCCGCTAGTCAGCACTCCAGAGATACTAGCAGATACTCATTCATCACACATTCATTTAGAATCTAGTACATGCTGGGTCTTGGGTTAGATGTTCTCATCATCTTCATCATTTATCGTTACTGTATTTACCCTCCCTTAAGACAGCAGAGTGCTCCCCATAGTAAGCACTCAATAAATGTAGGTTGAGGGAATAAATAGTAATGATCTCTGTGTTAGATTAATTTACTCTTCAGCAAACTTTTATGACATTTCCTGACCTCCATTGCTCAGGACTGTGACTTGCTCTGGCCAATGGAATATGGCTGGGACAGTGTACCAGTCCTGAACCTAGGCCTTGAGAGATATGATGTGTTTCTGCTTGCTCCTCTGGGACCTACTGACTTCCACATGAAAAGAATATACACGTGAGTAGCTAATGGACCCATATGGAGAAGACTGCCCCAGCCAACCAGCACACCTGTAAGCATTAGAATAAATGCTTATTGTTTGCCGCTGAGTTTGATGTAGTTGTTACTTAGCAAAAGCTGGCTGAGATAGATTCCTTTACTCCTAGAGATTTCAGGCCTTGGCTTCTCTTTCTTCTCATTAAGCTGGGATTTCAGCAACTGGGTCATTTTATAGCTCTTCCTATTCCACTTTTTTCTAGGTTGGTAATGTCTTATTCGAAGAAAAAAGCGGGGGCTACAAATACCCATATTTTGGCCATCTTGGCAGGCACCTGGCATAGAGTCTAGCACAAAGCTGGTTCTCAGGTAGGGCATGATGAATGAAAGAATGGGCTAACTGTTCATTCTGGTGGAACAAGCATTGTCAAAATCACTAGAAGCAGCGACCTAGGCCTCAGATGCTCAGAGCCACTGGTTCTGCAGTCTCCAAAGTATGGGAAGTGGACCTGGTGGTGACACATCATCATTTCAGACCATATGCAGTAGACCTGGATGCATTTATTACAACACGTTTTAGGAAACACATTATAGTGTTTAGTGATTTCAGGACTATTACTGCTTAGAATGAGCTTCAGTTTTTTAAAAAGAAGACAATTTAAAGAAAAACAGTAAGTGAAAAACAACAGTACAAGCGGTATGTGGATATGGGAAACATGACTGAAGTTTAGGAAACACTGATCCATTTCAAGTGTCATTTTCCTACAAATCACAATCATGATAGCTAGAATTTCTGAGCACTAACAAGATGTACTGTTCTAAGGGTTTCACAGATATTATTTTATAAGCTCCTCATAGTATCTGGGGCAGATACTACTATCATTTGCATTTTTGATTTTATAACTGAGGCCCAGAGAGGTAAGAAACTTGACCAAATGAAAGTGGTAGTGAGGATTAGAACCCAGACTGTCAACGTCCAGGATCCAAGTTCTTAACAGCCAGTTCTTAACGGGAGAATGTGGTACTCTGGGAAGTTCAGCATTAACAGCAAAATCTACAACTTGAACCCCAAACTCCTAACTCCCAAGCCCAGTGCTCCCTTTGGCGAGAGCGCCTGAAGCTTATGGCAGGGGCTGGATGGGGTCTGCAAGAAATAAGAGGGAGGTGGTAAACTCCACAAGAAAGACTTGGAAGGGACATAATACCTGGGATATAAACAAAGACTTGGGACATAAGCAAAGCTACCAAACAGAGGCAAGTATTCAAGGGATGAGGAGAAGCTAGAATATGGACAAAGTTATTCACAAAAAGGGGGCTGACAGAGCAAGGGTTAGTACACAAGGGCTACTTCTTGAACTCTTCCCAAGAGACCCACCCACCCTGGTCAGCATCGGGAACTGGTTTCCCTGTGACATTCACACAGTCTATAGTTAGGTCCTAAGTTACCCATTGTTTCTGTCCTGGTGGACACTCGGGGTCACCACCCTGACCTTGCCCTCTCCGAGTCATACCTCTGAGTGTTGTATTAAGAGAGATCTTTTTAGGATCTGGTTAGAATCAACTTCCCCTTCCATGGCTCCCGCTTGGTGTTCTGGGCAAGCTGTAAAAACATGGCTGGAATCGGGGTTTTCGAAAGAAGCGCTAACTATCTGTGGTTATATGCTGCTTCCTTACCTCCACAAAATCAAACCAGGACCATGTTTATCACAGAATATAAGATGTTTCACAGTTTTGTTGTTGCTAAGCCCTTACACATTGATTCATTTTTCTGGTAGCTACCAACACATTCTGTAATCAATAAGACCTGGGACATGGATCACATTTGCTGAGTGCTGCCTCTGTGCTAGGCACTATCACGAGTCACTTCATTTATTTCTCATGGCAACCCTATAAGGTAGACACTGTTTATTTTCACCATTTTACAGAGGCAAAAACAGATTCAGAGAGGTTTGGTAACATGTGTAGGATTGCATGGCTAGCATAAAGTAAAGCTGTGACTCAAATCTACATCTATGTGGTTCTAAAACCCATGCCATTAGCCATTATATTCTACCATTTCTTCACAGTTACAGAACCACCTTGGCCAAATCTCAAAGGATGGATTTATGAGGTCTGTAAAGGATTTCTCCCCTCGCTTTCTCTCTTTCCACATCCAGTTACCAAGTGCCCCTCCCATGCCCAGGCTCAATTCCTCCAGATCCTTTCTCTGGAGACTCTCAGAGCCAAGAAATAAAAATTCATTTAATAATATTTTCAAGAGCAGAATAAAAGTTAGTAGCTAGCCGGACAATTACAACCTGAGCTCCAGTTCATATGGGAAACATGTACTTAAAAGCACTCATTAAATCCTTTGCCTTTGAAATAGGGAGGATATCAGAACTATTTTTGACTTTGAGGGTGAGATATTTGCATATGTAATATTCATATCAGAGCTAAAAGAAGTCTAGAGACATCTCCGTTAGACACGTGGAGAAACTGAGTCCAGAGAAGGCAGTGACTTGTCATAAATGCCTCTTTTTTAGGTGCTAATTGGACTACAGCAAGCATCCAGCAAAACAGGCTGATCTGTCAAAAGATTGGAAAGCAAAGTGTTACTGAAGATGCTACATGTAACAGAAGATGTGAGAAGGACCCCCATCATTTAAATCATCATGTAGTACCTAATGGTTAAGAATGTCATTCCTGGATCCATTCTGAATCTGAAGTCTGATGCACTACTAACCAGCTAGGTAACCTTGGGCAAATTAAATTACTTATCTTCTCTAAGCCTCAGTTTTACCATCTGCCAAAGTGGGGATAATAATGATAATAGCCAACTCCTTTAGTGTTGTAAGAATTTCATGAGCTAAGGCAAATGACATGCTTAGTAACATGAAAAGTATCTAATAAATGTTAGCTATTGTGTTATTTTCTATTACTGTTGCATTAACTATCACTGAAACGTATAAATCATTTTAAATGTTGTCAATTCCACATCTTAAAGGCTCAAAAATTACCTTTATCAGGTGAGCAAAGAGCTAGGTGAGTGAGATAGGAAAGGAGTGAGGGAGTGAGACCACCCAAATCACATGAAAAGACTGAAACTTATGTCTATAATGGTCATGTACAAGAGTTGAAACTCACATTACAAAAATCAGTTACAGAAACATAATTCTGATGAGAAAAATAGAAAAAGCTCTGGGCATTTCCTTTAGAAAATAGTTTTGGCTTATCCAAAGCTTTAACACCTACTACAAACAAACAAATGAATAAAAGGGACAGAGAGAGTGAGCTTCAGGGCTCCCAATCATTCTTCAGCCCATAGAAACATATTTCCAGCCGCTCCTTCCAAAATAACCCAAACCAGGCACTAACATTCTTAATGAGAACAGCAGAAAGTTTGAGTCTCCCCTGATTTGATCTGACTTCATCTTCTCAGTGATGAATTCATTCGCAACACCAGGCTTACTTTAAGGAAAACTAAAAAAGTTGCTCCAAGTAGAATGAACTTCTAAAACCGAGTTCAGCTATTTTCCAACATAAAGAAGAGATCTGAGAAATCCACTTTGTGATCAAAACAGAACAAAACAAAACAGAAGGCAGATGCATCCTTTCCCCTCTCTTTTCCTTCCCATTAACTGAAAACAGGTCTCTTATAAAAATTAATATACTACTAGCATCATGGAGCAAAGAGTGAAAGACCCACCTCCCCTAGCTCTCCTCCAATCACAGATGTTAAAGGACGCACTAACAGCTAGGCACGCCACTTAACTCATCATTTCCATCAAGCACAAGCTTTTGTGGTCTTAAACACAACCACACAGCTCTTTTTTGATTCATACTTAAATGAGGCAGAAGTGTGCCTCCATCATGCTAGGTGTTTTTAATAGCAGCTCCCTACTCAGTTCTTGGGAGATACAAAGACAGCTGCGCTCTCACACACCTCAGCTCCTGACACCACCCACCCAGGTTTGAGTCGTATGTAGGAGCTGGTCCACCCCTGACTCAGCTTACCTGAGCACGGACAAAGAAGCAGCACCACACCATGGGGCGCTCCGACCTCATCCACCCGGAGTCCCCCGCCCCTAACTGTGGCGGAGCCCTGTAGACGGGATCCTCTGAGCAGAGTAGAGCATAGTTTCCCTGAAGGAACTCCTCCCCCGCCAACTTGGGCTGCATGACAGGAAGTGACAGGGGGCCATCAGTTACAAGTGTCATAAGCTGAGAACCACACCAGCCAAGAGCTCCCTACTTCTGGTGGTTTCTTTGCCTGCTGTGGCTGCTTTTTCAGGGCACCCAGTCTTTTGGCATTCAAAAGCACACCAGAAATTCAGTTTTTGGCTGACAATCCCCAGCCTGTAAGAAATAAACAATGCTCACTGGGTCCCCACCTAACACCACGCTGGGCATTCTGGCAGCTCTAAAGTATTTGCTGCTAGGACATCATGCCTCAAATCTGGAGCTTAGCAGACCCACACGTGGGGGTGAAATGAAGAGAGAACACTGGGAGGAGAGTTGGGGTGTTCAAAGGGGAATCAATTGTCTACTTGAACTTCATCTGGGATACAGGACCCACAGTGAATCTCAATAAATGAGAGTGGTGGTAAAAACCACACCCATCCGTTTCTTTCTTTTTTTTCTTAGTCAAATCTTCTCTTCAGAGCCCCTTCAAAATAGCCGCTTCTGGAAACTTGCCTTTCAGCTTTTGACTTAATTAATAAGAGGCCTTACTACTCAGAGTTATAAAAATAACTTATGGCTGATATTTCTCATTTTATGAAATGGGGATCTCACCAGACTGAACACCTTGCCTCAGTCCCCTGCCTTTTACAAAACCCAGACTTTTTGGATGAGACAGAAGGTGTTACAGTGAACTACAAGGTTTCAGATGAAAACTATGCCCTGTTCAACCCCTCCTAAAAAAACAAATCAACATTCTCACCCTCCTTGCGTAGTGGAAGTGGGTTTCGAACCCAAGGAGACAAAGCTCCAGTGTAGCTTTCAATTACTCACTTTTATTTTTCAGTTCTCTAATGGGGTAGTATTTGATTTGCAAAAATCTTTCTAACTGCAACTTACAGTTGCAAAGATTTAGCCCAAAGTTTCCTAAAGAGTTCTTATAAATGTACAGGTTTTTAAGAACCTTTGCCTGTCTCCTTCAGTAAAGTGGGGGACTCAGCAAGGAGAGTTCATTTGAACAGGATTCAATCAAAGACACCAGAACTTATAAGAAAGCAGCTCTTCCGATTCTCTCAGGCCAGTGGCCGGGCCCCTAACACAGGGCCTCTGAAGAATGCCTTCTGCCCTGTCAACACGGGGATGCACCAGGCTCTGGTAGTACAAAGATGAACTGATGATGACCAATAATAAAATAAATGCTGCCAGGAACTTGCATAAAATGTTTGGGATTGGATGGGGGCGGGGAAGGGGGATAAGAAATAACTGAGCCTGGCAAGTGCATTTTGGGGGGGATAAAGTCTGGGAAGGCTTCTCAGAGCAAGAGACACATGGGCAGAATTCTGAGGGGTTTTCTAAGCAGAAGAACTGACAAGGACAACATCCATGAGGTGCAGAATGACAGGGTGCTTTGGAAGAAAAGCAAATGCTTTGAAAGTACTGCTCAGAAGGCTTCGGTCTTGCTTCAAGGAGCATGGGGGCAGGAGGTCCCATCTATTTGGAGAAAGAAGGAACTGAAATCACTGTGAAAAAGTTCAGTCTTTTCAGGCAAGCATCTGGGTCACCTCAAGACCCATATGTGGTACCTACCAGGTCTGGCATCCAGGAAACACTGAGTAACACGTGCAGGTCAAACAACTGTGTCCACCAAGGTGGGTTTCAGCTCATTCTTGGGATCCCCTATTTTCCAAAGCCCAACTCCCAACAAAGCAAGGGGGCCAGTGTGGGGGTGGGGGAGGGATAGGGAAGACATTCCTAAAAAGGCCTCTTGCTCTAGCCTCCCACATAGAAAGGATCCTGAATTTGAACAGGCCTGTAAACAATCTGAGATTAGGCAGCTTTGGCGGCAGCTCAGCTAATAAAGAATGTCAATCCCCTGAGGACCAAGGCACTCATCTCCTGGAGGATTTTCAAACACACCACTTCGTGGAGCCCTAGCAGCCAAGGCCAGAATCACCCCAGTGAAGATATATATATGTGTTAAATGACCATGGCACACTAGAGTTGTTCCTGCCCCCTACCCCTACCCCCACCCCCAGGGGAAGGAGAGCATATTCACATGAACTAATCCTAGAATGATTAAGCCTAACTTCCGGCTGCTGACTGTGAATGAGAAAGAAGAATCGAAACCTGTGGGCTGCAGCCCTTCGTGGAAGAGGTGAAACTTGAGTGGGCTCGGGGGCAGGTAGCAGTAGAAGAGGGAGGAAGGAAGGGAGATCCAGCAGACGCCCTGGCAGGGGAAAGGGGTGCATCCTGCAAAAAGGAAGGAAAGAATAGGGCATGGCTGTTTCCTCTGATGCCCCTGCTTTGACCAGAGGCAAGAACTCCAGTAATGAAATTGGTCTATGCACAGGCATCTCAGAGTAGTATTTCAATAATAAGGCTATTGCCCTGCAGGATTCAAGTCCATTTTGAGCTTTATAATGGGAGTTTATAAAGGAACAGTGATGTGGGTTTTCTGTGTGGCATCTAGGATACTACCAAGTAGTCAAACATGTTTTTCTACTGATATTTAAATTTTAAAAGTCACATAGTATCATTATAATACACTCGAACCACACAGAAATGTATAAAGTAAAAAGTGACTCCTTCACTTTTTTCCCCACTCCAGTCCCACTTGCCAAAGTGGGATTTAATACCCATGTTAAAACCAGATGTAGATAAGGGGGTAACAAACCCCAATGCTTTTCAGGGCTAGGGGTAAGGCACCTGAAGGAAAAGGCTGGTAGACAGTGGCGATTAGTGACAGCACTTCCTTTAGTTAAATTCTTTTTCTTTTTTTTTTTTTTTTTTTTTTGTTAAGTGAGGCAACCTCACTGATTGCAAGGACAGATTGTTCAGGGTGCCATGGCCCTAGACTCTTTAGGTCAATTCTAGCTTATCGGGGTCCCAAGGGACCACTGGGACCAGACATTACAGTCTTTTAAAAGAAGTAAGAAATTTCAGGTTTTACATAAAACCTCTCAATTTTTAAATGCTGGCAACTACTTCAACATTTTTTAAAATGCTGTACAGGCCGCACAGTTGCTGGCTGGATTTGACCCAAGGGTCGCCAGTTTGCAGCCTCTGGTGGCGATCCTTCTAAACATTTCCTTCTAAACACATGTAAGTTGCTGGTGTAACATTTTATTTTCAAAAAGGGAATGACAACATAATTCTACCTGTTACTTTTTCTCATTTAACATCCAGCACATCCTTCCACATCATATACATTTTAGACCCACACTACAGAGCATCCCATGATATGGAATTACCTTAATTTATTAGCCCCTGCCTGTGAACATTCAGCAAATATGAAAGATGCACTTGAAATGTTGCCTCTCAGTTACTCATTCCTCTTACCTCTACCAACGTTGAGAACATAACTCATGATGAAAGTGCACCTGTGAGCAGATATTAAAACACTCTAAAGCCACAATTACTGAAATCATAAACAGTGACTGCAGATCTTTGATGTTTTAATGTGAGAACTTACCACACATTTTTTCATTCGATCTTCACAACTGTCCTGAGATAGGTCATACTGTTATCTCTACTGTACAGATTTTTAAAAACTGAAACAAACAGGTGGCGTGAACCTGCCTAAAAGAGCCTAGAGGTACAGGGAAAGAAGTGGAGCTTGGGTGGGTTGACTTCAGAGCTCCTGCTACATGCATATAGCCCCTAGAATAGCCAGCCAGAAACCTGCCCTAGGATATTCAAGAATTTGACACATGGCAAATTCTGGACCACAAACCATGGGAGGAGAGAAGGATCACCAACAAATGGGACAATTCATTCACTTGGGGGAAAAGTACCTCATTTTAAGGCCCTACTTCACATTTATCCAAAATAAATTCTACATAGATTAGAGGGAATGTTAAAAAGAAAAATATAAAACTATGAAATTTGGGGTGCATAGGTTCTCAGAGTATAATACTTTTCTTTAAGTGTATGGAGCTGAATCATTATATATTTATACATGGGAAACTGCCTATAAGGTACCTATATAATGCAAAAACTGGCCCCTGTTCTCCCCTCACCTGATGAAATAACCACACTGGTTGTCTAGAACCAAAATGGGGACCTAGCTAAGATACCACCACATGCTTCCTTGTATCACTGGAACTCAAGTTATCTATTTCCTGTGTTGTTATTCTACATACCTACAGAAATTTCTGTTGAGAAGTTTATAGCAGTTTTCTCACCAAAAATATTATTAAAAAAAAAAAAATCATCAGAGTTGTGGTAAGTTCATTTACCTAAAACAAAATGGTGAGATTTCATCAGAATTACTTCTGCATTAAAAGTTGGTGATCAGACTTGAATATAAGACCTGAAACCATAAAACTCCTAGAAGAAAACATAGGCAATAAACTTACATAAGCCTTGGCAATGACTTTTTAAAATCTGACACGAAAAGCAAAAGCAACAAAAGCAAAAATAAACACGTAGGACTACATCAAACTAAAGAGCTTCTGCACAGCACAGAAAACCATCAACAAAATGAAAAGACAACTTACTGAATGGGAGAAGATAATTTTAAATCATATATCTGATAAGGAGCTAAGATCCAAAATATATTTTAAAAAAAGAACTCATACAACTCAATAGCAAAAAAAAAAAAAAAAAATCCAATTAGAAAATAGGCAGAAGATCTAAATAGACATTTTTCCAAAGAAGACATACAGATGGCCAACAGGTACATGAAAATATGCTCAACAGCATTAGTCATCAGAGAAATGCAAATCAAAATCACAATGCGATATCACCTTACATCTCTTAGAATGGCTATTATCAAAAAGAAAAGAGATAGTCTGATCTCCTAAGCTAAGCAGGGTGGGTCGGGCCTGGTTAGTACCTGGATGGGAGACCACCTAGGAAGACCAGGTGCTGTAGGCATAAAAAATAAAAAATAAGGGAATGTAAACTGACAAGGTCCTTGCAATCTGTGAGGTCAACCAAGGGCTGCCTTGCCTAATATAAATAAATAAATAAACAAACAAATACATACATACATACTACATACATATTAAATTTAAAAAGACAAGAAATAACCAGTGTTGGCAAGGGGTGAAGAAAAGAGTGCACTGTTGGTGAGAATGGACATTGAAAAACTATATAGTGGAAAATAGTAAGGAGATTCCTTAAAAAATTAAAAGTAGAACTACCATATGATCCAACAATTCCATTTCTGGGTATTTACCCCCCCAAAATAAAAACACTAATTCAAAAAGATATATATACTCTCATACTCATTGCAACAATGGATGAATGGATAAAGAAATTGTGTTATAATTAAATATTATGCAGTCATAAGAAAGTATGAAATCTTAACATTTACAACAACATAGATGGACCTCAAGGGCATTTGTTAAGTGAAATAAGCCAGACAGAGAAAGACAAACACCATATGATCTCATCCATATGTGGAATCTAAAAAAACAAAAACAAAAACCAAACTCATAGATTCAGAGAACAGAGTGGTGGTTTCCAGAGGCAGGGGTAATGGGGAGTGGGGGAAATGGATGAACTGGGGTTTCTTTTTAGTTTTAGAAATCCAACAGAATTTTTTTAAGTTGGTGACTAATGGTTCCTCAATACCTTTCCTATTTGTACCCAAGAAGCCATAGATTTCCAAAAGCTCAGAGTTGGCTGGAAATTTGAGTCCCTTACCATATTTTATTTGGTGCCTTACATTTTAAATAATTCCACAAACTGCGCTGAATATTAAACGGCAAACAATCTCATTAAAGTTAGATTGTAGCAGTGAACAAATTAAAATAGTATATTACGTATCGATTTAACCAAGTTTCCAACATTAGAAAAGCATTATTTCACAGGTCTTAGGTTTCTGAGTCTGTTGTCAAATTCAGGTAAGATTAAGAAAACAACAAGAATTTATGCTGTGGTGGAGAAGGGAGGTACGGTAATACTCTTTGGTGTTAGCAGGTTGGCAGGAAGAAATAATGCACAGCAAGTCATAAATAAAATAAAGAGAATTTATTTATGAGAAATAAAAATGAGAAATAAAAAGAATTTCAAAGTATTTAGGACCTGGGAGCATTTACTTCTGGTCATACACTTTTATTGAATGTCTATATATACTCTTCAGTGCTAGAAGTGTGGCTAATCCAAGAAAAACCTGAACAACTACTCTGCCCCTTCACCATGAACCATGGACAAAGGAGGTGGGGGTCCAGATCCCTTTCTAGACCTGGGTCAGCTGGATGCAAGGTGGTTTAACTCAAGAGGCTTCAACCATTTGAAAATGGTGATGTTCCTCTAGAGCCCTGCTTAATATCCCAGCTCAACAAGATTACAAAATGATGGGAAGAATGTGGGAGCAGACCTGGCTGCCCAAGGTCAAGAATGAATAAATAGAAAAGTCTTCATCTGTGGTTTCAACAGGAGAATTAAAAATAAATGAGGCTTGAACATGGAAGTCTCAACAGATTGCTAATCACTGCTGATCTTGAGTGCTTATCTTGCAGGTTTTCTTACGAGCAGTAGTTTGAGCACTGTTATTTTTTTCTCTCTAAACAAATCTGAACTTTTATAATCAAATTCCTCACATTACTTTGGCAACCGATACACAGACGGCTATTTTAAAAAGCAAACAAAAAATAAGGAAAGCCGTGTTCTGAGGTGCACTGTGAAGAAGCCACCATCCTGGCCTTCTTTATGAACACATCAAGGGCAGCCTAAAATATTTATATATGGAGCAGACTGGGGCACTTACAAATAAGCTCATTCAGTTTGTTTCTTAGAAACATGAACACCCTAACTACAGCTTTTTCAAAAGACTGTCACATCCTCTTCATTAGACAATCCGTTAAAAGTGAAACCTCAGTGGGTTGGTGACCTCTGCCCAATTCTTAGGAAAAAGAAAGGTTTAAAAACTGATTGGCTTCTATCTATCAGCCAAAGAACTTCCTTATTTAGAATTGAGACTATTTAGCATCTTACTGTCAAAGTTGATTAGAAGTGGAAAATCTGAATATGAGGGGGTGGTATTCCCAAGGCTTGAATACTCAGGATTTTAAAAGTAATTTGTTTATACCACAAAACAACTCTTGACAAACTGAATTTCTGAGTTAAAATATATGTAACAAAAGCAGAAATACTTTTTATTAAAAATTTTCTCATCTTTATTTTGACTCCAGATACCTCCTGAGGGATAATTTCTGGGAACAACTGGCTGGCTGGAATAATGAACAGTAAATTAATATGGGAGCTTTGTGATTTTTGGCTCTGGCATTTACTAGTTGAATGACCTGGTAAGTCACTTCTTAACTTCCTTGACCCTTAGTTTCCTCATCTGTAAAACAGGAAATATTGACTCCATTATCCCTCATCGGGTTATAGAGAGGACCATAGGAATCTAACTGATGTATGTGTTTAAAAGCAGAACAAGAGATGATGGGGACTTTGAGAGTCATTATACTATTCTTTCTATTTTTATATAAGTTTACATTTTTCATAATAAAATATTTTTAAAAGACAAAAGCACAGCAATAATGTCTTTATTTTTTTTTCAAGCAGAAAAGGAAGTCTTTTGGTGTAATTATGGACATTAGTTCAAATTTTCCTCTTAGCAAGTTGAAGTTTGTATCAAATCTGTAATAGTTTGATTTTTTTTTACCCTGATTTGAATGAGAGCTATCAACTGGGCATCTAACAAGAAAAGGCAATGGAAATTTGTAATTTCCCATTTCTCCTCTTCCTTCCAAAAAGGGAGAAAAAATGGAAAGGAGGTTAAAACTTAAGTCCTATTTATTTTTGAAATGTTATAATGCTGACTTCCTTGAAACCCTTGTGTCCATCTAAAAAGTTCAAGACTTTTATGAAAATACCCCAAGAAAATACCAAGAGATTAAAAGGCGTGTGTGCACTCATGACTCAGAGCATTCTTCTGCCTGCACAACAATGAAAGTGGGTTTTTTTGTTTTACTTTGTTTGGTGCGTATCCATGCATACTTGAAAAATAAAGAATGTATTGCTACTTTTCCCCCCTTAATTTAGAATCAGAAGGGAATCAGCAAAACATTAGAAACCAGCAAATGAACAGGAGTATACTCAGAAAAGGCTTCTAGCTCCCACCTGAGAGAAATTGACTCTGCTTGGAAGCTCAGTGCCTCCTCCCAGTTAGGGCTCTGCCCTGGAGGCTTGTCCCTTTAGTCAGACTTCCTGCTACAGCTAGGAGATTTCCGCATGGCGCTTCCTGGAGACAGTATAAAATAAACAGTAAACTTTGCAGCAAAATCTTGGACAATAAGCCCCACGTGGCCATAACAAGAAGTAATTATAAGCACTGACAATAGCCAGGGCATTTCCAACAGGGATGCAAATCTATGATAAACACGGGAGAAACATGCGACCCCACACACCTGCACAAACTAATTAAAAAGAAAACTTCCTAGCCTCTCATCAGATTGAGAAATGGTTGCTTCAAAATTTGGCACTATATATTTTTTAATCATTGTCTAAGAGGAAAGCAATCAGATCTTTCTTTACAATACATGTATAACTTGTAGCTATAAACATTTTGTGCTATTAAAGCTCTCACAAAACTTAAAAAAAAATTTCATGACTGTTGCTGAGGCCAAGTGACTCCATGAGTCACTTACTCCATGTGTTTCTGTGAGAGACATTTATCACCTTCTTGATGCTCTGCAGCTCAACTCCCTTTCTAGGTTTGGGGAAACTCCAATTCATGAACCAGAGCTTGCATCCACCAAAGGAGATGAGGATGGTACACATTTCTTCTTCAGTCTCCCCTGCAGCTAAGGCACAAGAGCGTGAGTGAACTTTAGCCATTCAGATACTTTCATCCCAGACCTGGCATCAGAAGCTGGCATGGAAAGCAGCAGAGCATGCTGCAGACTCTGTTCTGGTGAAGGTGACAGCAGCTCACAGAGGCAGCACTAAGGGCTGAGTGGCTATGTTCTGTAACTAGTGTTGGTGGTGCAAACCATGGTATCAATACCCACCCAGCAGTGGCAACAATGGTATCTTTGTAGGAAATATTTGGTAGTATAAGTTGGGGTTGTTCCTGATTCCTTGATTCTTCCAAAATTCTCTGAGCTTCCTATATCCCTTAATAAATTCATTTTCTGCTTAAAACAATCAGAACTGGGTTTTATTGAGAGCGCTTAGTTCATGTACACAGAACAAAGGATGGGCTAAAGCTGGAGTAGTCCAGGAGTCAATCCCACAGAATAATTCTGGGCATAAGGACAAACGGCTTCTTTTGCAATTCTATTTCAACCCAAACACTGTCCCCAGAGGTCCTGCATCAATTGGCCTCTGTCTCCCTCCTCGACCTCATCTCATTCTTCTCTCCTCCTAAGCTCTGGTCACACTTTCTGTTCCTCATCAGGCCTTTTCCTGCCTCAGGGCCCATGTGCTTGCTTTCCAGAAAGCTATCCAGAGAGCTTTCCTCCAGCTCCTCACATCGCAGCAGTGCCCTTCTCATAGTTCAGTCTCAGTTTATGGGAGGCCTTTAATGACCAGGCTGTCTGAGAGATCACACTGCACACCCTGCCATCTTATCTTGTCACAATACTCTGTTAATTTCCTTTCAAGCACACATCTTGTGATTAATTCATTTTATTATTAATAACAACAGCAACCACCACTGACTGGAGGCTTTCTATGTGTCAGACATTAGGCTAAACTCACTTAATTCTATGACCACCCTATGAGATAGGTACTTTTATTATCCCTAGTTAATAGATGAGGAAAAAGGTTTAGGGGGTTAAGGAAGTTGTCCAAGGTGCAGTGATACAATAAGAATTTGAACATAGGCCTTCAGCGTGAGCTCATTACCTTAGTGCTCATTCAGGCAGTGGTCTGACAGTGATTGAATGAACATCACCCACGGTGCAGGCTCTGGGTCCACAAGACAGGACTGGCTCTCATAGAGCCTATATATAGCCTGGTATTCCAGATCTCCCACTTGGTATTCTACCTACTATCCACAAATTCTCCTCCAGGAAAAAAATGCAGTCAGGCATGTGTAAAGACAGGGCAGTGGTCCTTTATTCAACAGAAAAGTGCCCAGTTCTAGTGCTTAAAGTATCTAGCAAGCAAAAATACCACAAAGGAGCTCGCAGTCAGGAGGGGACACGGACCTGCAAACAATGCTTTCTGCTTAACCTGCGCTCTGTTCCACAGCCTTGGGGCACTGGGAACACAGAGGAAACAGCCAGGGACAACCCTCATGTCTCACCAGTGAAAGTGCCATGCAAGCAGGTTGTTGGGGATGTGTTGGAGTTGCCAGGCCGAGGGGAGGGAGGGCAGAGCAAAAGACAGAAGTGGGGAACAGCATGGCCCACTGGGGGAAGTAAAGAGATGTTCAAAGGGCCTGTGGAAAGGACAGAGTGGAAAGGCCAGGAGATGAGATGGTTGGAGCCAAGGAAGGAATTCCAACTCCATACTGTAGAAAATGGGGAACAAGAGCAAGTTTTTTGGCAAGAATAGATACATGACCAGATATAAATTCTTTTTGTCAAGAACAGGGGCAACTGCTGTATACCAGTGAGATATTTTGGTATCCTATTTCCTATGTATTTTAAATACATCAGCTAAAAGCGAGGAATTATAATAACAACAAAAATTCCATGTCTATGCTTCCCAGCTCCCTCTCCTTACTAAATGAGAAGTGAGATAAATTTGCCCTTCCAGCAGAAGTTAAGCACAGCCATTCTCTCCTGTAATGTGAAATTACACAGAGCTCTCAGATTTATGGAGAAAAGAAGGAATTCCCCCTGCAACTCGACTTTACAACTCCAATCACCTCTGCCCAGATTCCCCGAATGCGATAACAAGAACCTCACCTCTGGGTTGTGTCATCATTAAAATGAAAGGCTGATTTTTTTTTTTAAGAATGTAGCAGGTTGAGGCACAAAGGGCCTCCTGTGTTGAATGAGCATGTGGGGACTGTGGGAGGAGTCCCCAGAAAGACCCTCTGAAGCTAGGTTAGACCAGCACATAGTAATAGGCCCCAGGAAATGGTATGTTAAGTTTACAGCCAAGGAGGTCTGGGAGCACTAAGGCCAGCCAAGATGGCAAAGGCATAGCATCTGGAAAGTTGATTGGAAATCAATAAATGTACTTTAGCACAGGGATTAGGAAGAGAAATTGAGCCAAATGACCTGGATTCAAACTTACTGTGTGAGCTCTGACAACTTAGTGAACTTCTCTGCCTTAATTTCATCATCAACTAAAGGGGATAACAAGAGCACCTGCCACACAAGGTTTTTGTGAGGATCTAGCAAGTCACTTGGAACAATGCCTGGCATATGGTAAGTAACAACAGTAGCTTCCTGGAAACTACATAAGATAAACAAAGGATTTTGCAACAAAATCATGGACAATAAATTCTCGCATGGAACAACAAAAATCAATTATAAGTGCTGACAGTGGCCAGGACATTTCCAGTAGGAATGCAAATCTATGCAAA
>NW_011888976.1:1724112-1772379 GCF_000151845.1 Pteropus vampyrus | reverse complement strand
ACTATAATTATTACAGACAACAATTTGCATTCCAAATCTGAAATGTGTTCAGGACCTCACTTGAGCCCTGTAATCAGCTTAGCCTCTCTGCACAAATCTCTCTTAAAGTGAAGACATAGTCAAACTGAGCCACAACGGGGTTTGGAAAATATGCCTCTGCCCCCAGCGAACCGCCACCGGAGGAAAAACCATGCTGAGAAAAAGCCAAGATTGAGTGGGATTTTAAACCCCAGAAGGGTCAAATTCCTCTGTTGTAGAACAAAGAAAACAGCAGCCAGGGCACTGAACGGGCATGGCAAGACCGGTAAATAATTAAAGGCAGGAAATGCATTATATAACACATGAGCCTTGGCGTGAGGTGGACTGGACACCCTTCCCTCCTTAGTGCAAGTTGCTGTCTTGCCTATAAGTCACACATCAGTGTGGTGGCCTTGCTGCCTGGGACTACACAGGATACCCACAAGATCAGTAAAAGGCCTACTATATACATACTGTAAGAAAAAAACATACATCCTCTGAATTAAAGAATTTCAGGAAGACCTCTCCATGGACAAAGAACTCTATGACTTGTGTGCTCCCAGGTGGGGAAGGAGGGTTTAGAGAGGAGTGTGGGGGTGAATATACCAGAGTTTTCAACACTTCCGGTGGCCTCTTTTACTATTCCTCAATCAGAGAGATTTCTACTAATAATTGTGGTCTAAGTGGCCGGAGTCCTGGGTACTGGTTAACTGGAATTCACCATAGCCCTATTTTCTTTTACTAGAGAAAGAGGACTAACCACATGTCAATTTCCATGACCCCAAATTCTGACTGTAGATTTTCACATGAAACCTCTACTGAGTTGACAGTATCTGCACGCTGAATCTGGACTGCCCTAAAAATCAGAGTGTCTCTAAAACTTTAAGGTGCCACAAATTACCCGGGGACCTTGACAATATGCAGATTTTAATTCACATTGAAGTTGGGCCTGAGATTCTGCATTTCTAACAAGCTCCCAAGCGCTGTTGCTGCTACGGTCCCATGGACTGCACTTTGAGTACCTTTGCTAGGAGACACGCTAGTGGTTTAAATAGACTGAAAATAAAAATTGTTATCCCCTGTTTCTATAGTCATGATGTGAAGTGGTGACTTCGTTCTAAGAACGAAGAAGTAAACTTAAATACTGTTTATCTTTAAAGTTCTATCTTTAAAAGTTCTTGTTTCCAAGTTATCCCATTGGTAGTTAACAAGATGACTGTTCTTGAAGGAAAAACTTGCTTAGATGCTATTAACTAAGGAAAATCTAGATCTTCCCTTGGCCAAATTGTTCTTTTATTTAATTTTATTTTTTTCAGTTACAGTTGACATTCAGTATTATATTGATTTCAAGTGTACAGCATAGTGGTTAGACATTTATATAACTTGTGAGGTGATCCCCCTGATGAGTCTAATACCCACCTGACACCATATATAGTTATTACAATATTACTGACTATATTCTCCATGCTGTAGTTTACATACCTGTGACTATTTTGTAACTGCCTTGGCTGAAGTTTCTGGACTAGCCCTAGATCTTTTGACGTTCAAAGAACCTGAAGCATCAAAGGACAACGTAGCTGGGCATCTTGTCTTCACCAGCGTTATCAATCACTGATGCTTCTCTCTTGTTCAGCAGAGTAGCCAGCTCACTGCAGGTGCAGCCATGTTCTAGAGGCTGAGTAATCTGCTAACCTAGACCATCAGCTATACCTGGGGGCCTCTTAGGGACTTGAGTCCTGCCTCTCAGTTGCAGGCTATACCTTCCAAACCAGACAGGCACCTTAATAAAACTATTCAACTAACTCGACACATTTTTTTTAAAAAACTGGCTGGAGCTGGATACCATGTCCCATTATGCAAACAGTACACAATGAATTGCTGATAGCATCTCCTCACCATTGCCAACATAAACATTGCCAGGCCAGCAGAAATGAACCCAGTGACTGTAAGCAACAATAGTTGCATGAGTTTGTTTTAATAAACACAACTAACAACAGGTGAAAATGTTTTTATCTCCTCCTACTGTTAAACTAGAGACTTCTGACATTGAGTTCTTCTAGAAATAAAACCAGTATCCAGTATAAGAAACAGAAGGGCAGCTGAGTGGAGAACACTCAGAAAACCAACTTCGTGTTTCTTCCAGAAACACACATGTAGACATAGATTTTTTAAATAAGTAATTAGAACTACTAAAAACAAACTAACTGATTTACTTGCACTGTTGTTTATTGCCTCTCAGTAAGGATTTTATTTCCTATTCTTGTCCACTGCACTTTTTGACATTTGCCCTTTGAGTTATGCAGCAGAAATATTTTTTAATATATTAAAGAAGTTTTATACTACTAGATAACATAAAATTACATGAGATATATATATACATATATATATACACACATATAT
The DNA here is from genome assembly GCF_000151845.1 of Pteropus vampyrus. NCBI lineage: Eukaryota > Metazoa > Chordata > Mammalia > Chiroptera > Pteropodidae > Pteropus > Pteropus vampyrus. Next base: position 1,769,961 of record NW_011888976.1, on the reverse strand, counting down.
GTGTGTGTGTGTGTGTGTGTGTGTGTGTGTGTGTGTGTATAAAAACGCTTTGGAATATTAACTTCTTTTGGGATGATGGTTTCAGAGCTGTGATTTCTCTTTTGGCTGAGTACAAAGTCTTCATTCTTATAAAGGTATTTTCCTCCCCTCTCAAATATCCAAGTAAGGTTTATGGATTTTGTTGTTGTTGTTGTTATTAGAAAAGACCAAATTCTTCCAAATTCATCTTTATGAAGTTATCATATCTGAAACTCCCCCACAAACAGATGCCATATTTTTAAATTCCATCTTAAGTAACCATGGAATTTAGGCCAATTCACTGAATTTCCAACTTAGATTTATTCCTGTTGCCTACTGGGAATAATTTTTATTCTTAAACCTTAAAACCCAAAACTCCACTTCAAAACTGCAGTTCAAGTATCTGTCTCAACTCAATTTTTCTTCTCCTCAATTATAAAAATTATGTATATATGTACTCTGTAGAAACTTAGAAAAGTCAAAACAAAACAAAACAAAATGTCCCCTCACTTACTGAGAGGAAATTATTAATATTTTGGTATATTTATTTCAGTCCTTTAAATAAGTTTTTTTCACAGCAGGATCATTACAACATATACAATTTTATTTCCTGCTTTTAAAAACATAACAATGAAAATTTCCCCTAAACTAGCACTCTTCCTCAATATCTCTTTATATCTGTATAACATGGACTCATGAATAAAACACAATTTACACAAACTGTCCCATATTATTAGACATTTAGACTTTTTCCATTTTTTCTATCATTATAACTGCTGCAGTTAACATCTCTGTGCATAAATCTTAATCCACATGTCTAGTGACTTCTACAGGATAGATTCCTAGAAGTGAAATTATTAGGCCAATAACCATATATACGTTTATGGTTTCTGACACAAATAGTTTTCCAGAAAGATGATCAAGTAACAATGTCACTGAACATTTATGAGAGCATTCATCTTACTGTACCTTCTCTAGCATTTTAAGTTATCACTTCTTAAAAAGCTGATCAATTCTGTAGGTGAAAAAAAAAAACCACTTTGAAAAATTTCTAATCATTAGACTGACCTGCGGAGGTCAATGTTCCCTCAATAAAAAAATAATCTTTTATCGTTCAAAACAAGATATTAAATTTTCCCACATCTAAAATGCAATCGAAACCACAAATATGAAAAGAATGTAGTCATTTGTTGAATGTTTTCATTAGGCAACTAAGGTACTGTGGTTAAGAAGCCAAGATCAGCCAGTTCGATGTACCAGCCTGTGACAGTTCAGAGAGACGCCCAGGGCAGAGGGATGTGAGCAAAATAAATTCAGAGCTAAATCCATTGCCAGACTTTACAAGGGACGTAAGACTTGAATTACCATAAGTCAACACCTACCAAAAGGAATACATTAGAATATTTGTTAATATATCCAGACTACACTTAAAATTCATTTAATAGCTTTTTAAACAAGAAATTATCTTTCCTCCTTCTAAATTGGTGCATATTCCCATATATATCCACCATCTTTTTTATTTAATGGCACATACATGCAAAGAGCAAATGGTCCAGACTCGGTCTCCCATAAACCAGGGCCTGAAATGATCACTTTATAACATGGAAAAATATTAGATAAATGGAAAGTTTTTCTGCTATGCTGGAAATGTTTTGGGATATTTTCCCCACATTCTCTTTCCAGGAAATGGCCCCGTTTTTCCCAATGTTGCCCACAGTTTCTGCTGAGTGGACACAAGATACTAGGAGTAGGAGGGGAAAGTACTTAATGAGCACTTATTATGTCCTAGACCCAGTGTTAAATACTTCATATGGGTTATTTAATTTAATCCTCATAAGAACCTAATGAGCTAGATATATTTTTCAGATGCGGAATCTGAGTCTCGGTGAGGTTAGTTACTTGTTCAAGTTGGTGAATGGCAGATCCATTTGACCCTGACTCTGGCCACAGATAACTGAACCAAGGGAAAAGGAAGCCCTTCTAAAAGCTGGCAAGCATCCTGCCCACCACTTGTGAGGCCCAACACAAGAAAGGAAAGCTGTTACAATCCCAGTTTTTTTAGGGATTTTGGAATGGGGCAACTGAGATTATTTTAAGCTATGGGAGAGAGAGCTGTTGAAAGGTCATGTCAATTTGAGTCAGAGCTGGCATCACAACCAGCCCAACAGTGCATCACATGCAAGGAGAGTACAGGAGTAGGCCCTACACATTGTAAGGTGAAAGCAGAGAGAGAAAGAATGAAATCTGCAGAGAGAAATACTGCATTCCTGCAACTATATATTCTCATTAAACAGCCTTTTTTGGGAGCTAATGAGAGCAAATGCCTGCTTTTTGTCACGCGCTCCATCGAAAATATCCACCAAGGAATCTACAGTGGATTCGCTTTTCACTCAGGGATTGGACTGTCATCAGCATCTCCCCTGTACAGTAAATTAATACCACTAATAACAAACAACCCACTACTGTGTGCTCCTTAGTGGGATGCAAGAAGCTGGCATCCCTTAGATGTTTTCCTGTCCCAAAGTGTTTAACCTGAAACAAATCAAGTCTTTAGACTGAAATTACCAGCTGATAAGAAATATAAAGAAGAGTAAGTTAAATGACATCATAGGGAAGCAATCAGATAAACTCAAATGTGAGACACATTCCATAAGCAATGGTCTTTTCAAAAAGTCAATGTCCTTTGAATAAAGAAAAGGAGGAGGGATGAGGTGAGTATTTGAGAATAAAAAAGACTTAAAAAAAAAAAACCCATGGAAACAAAATTAAATATGGTCCTAAATTAGATAAAAACAAAAAATCCAATCGGATGCAATGCATGGTCTTTGAATGGTCTGTGGGGAAACCAACAGTAAAGACAATTGGAGAAATATGAATATAGACTGAATGTTGGGGAATTATTGTTAACTTTCTTAGGTTTGATAATGATTTTCCTAGGTTTGGTAATGTAGGAAAACGTCCTTATTCTTACGATGTATATGTTGAAGTATGTAGAAGTAAAGGGTCATGATATCTGCAATTGTATTACTTTGAAATGATTTAGTAAAATAAAGCCAAGTTGTATATACACCTAGAGATGGATAAATAGAAAAATGTTAGCAATGGTTGATTCTAGATGGTGGATGTTCACTGCACTTTCAACTTTCCATATGTTTGAAATTTTTCATAATAAAAAGTTGAAAAAATAGCACACTGTAAAAATAATAATCATGGAAATCCCTTACAAGGATACAAGGTGGAGTATGACATCCCTTCTCTCAATAAACTATACTCGCTAGTTCCTCCTCCACTGCTAAAACAAATATTGTACGTACATCTTCAGTTTGGCCCCAGATGAAGCTGTTGCTTGTTTTTAAGGGGCATGTTGCACAAAAGGCCCATGTCAAGGTTTCAAATTACCATCACCCCACTGGGATCAACAGAAGGAACAGCAAGTTCACCATCCCATCTAATACTCTTGCATAGTTATAAGTTCTCTCCCCGCTCCCTTTTCAATGAGCAGGTTTAGTTGAACCTGCATCAATTAAATGCATATCTGATACAACTCCACTGAGCCTTCCTTAAATCAGAGCTACGATTTTAAACAAATCCTCATCTGTTTATAAAATGTAATCAGCCTCATTCCCCTTTTTTTCCTAAATGGATGTTAAGTCAGCCCTGACGATACAAAAACACATTTTGCATTAGCAGCATTCTGAATGCAATGTTTCTTCCTCCCTGAACGTGTGTGAACCAGGTCAGGGCACTGGTGGTCCCTGTTAATGCTACAGCATCTAATCCCACTGGTTTCATTACCAGCACCACATAGAAGTCAGCAGTACTAGTCATGCACAAAAAGGTTGGTTCAGGAGTTGTGTTCATTGAGATTTCCAGAGGTGGATGGCAGAAGAAGAGTGTTTGGGTAATGTGGAGGGCCCAAAAATCAAGTAAGAAAAGAATTTTCATCATCGGTCTTACATAGGAAAATCCATTTAAAATTGGGCCCTATGTAATCAAGCTATAATGAGCATCTGCTTTTAGAGAATATTTATTTTAATTATTATTTTAATTACTGATAATAGAAATATTCTATCAGTAAGTAGAAAATGTGCTGAACACAGATAGGAAAGGGTGGAAGGAGAAAAAGAAACCAAATATTTACAAGGGACCTGGTTACTAAATGTTTGTTATGCATTAAATATGTTTGAGACTTTAAGGCACTAAGTATACAGAGGCACTAAATATATGTGAGCACTTAATACGAGATCTTAATTTGGCCACCCATTGGAGACACCCATTCCAGTTTCATGTGTCCTCTGCCCAAGAAATACTCATGAAATAGAAATTAGCCAGTTGTTCAGTTGCCTAACTGACAAACTGCAACCATTGACCAGGTATACTTGACCCTGATTCTTTCTGATAAAGCAAGTGTGTCTCATTGGCCCAGGGCATCTTCAGTCTGTAGGCCTCCTGCTTTAATTCAACTCTGGTACTTGCAATCACATCATCAGTTGGGAAGGCTGCTGCAGTAGAGAGGGAGGGGGAGGAGGAGAGAAAGGACATACCAGCATTGTGAACCCCAGAGTTCAGGTGGGATCCTTCCATCCTGTCTCCGTCCTCTCTGTAGTATGTATGTTAACTTACCCCATCTTTTCCCCCTTGCTTCTCACTGTGGGTTTCAATTTGTTTAATGAATAGTGTCATGTGAGCATTTAAAAGGGGGCGGGGGCTAGAGTCACAATTAGCTAAACCCAGTCTTATTCATTAAATGGGCCACATTATGTGAAGAAGAAAAAGCTGACAGGAGAGAAGAAAAGTCAGTGACAGAACCTTTACCCAACCCCCATGCAAGAGGCTTCAATTTCCATCCACAGCTTCTGACATGGGCAGAAAATAAAGAATATAAAAATCCAACATGGAGGGAAAAAAGAAAGCTGAGGGGAAGGTTTAGCTTCAAAAAAGGAATTTTCCAAACTGGTATATCCCTTGGGTTCTCAATATCATCATACCCTCCCATGTCTTCAAATAGCATAAGGACCTTTTGGAGATGACAAAATCACTGCCATGGTATCGTTTGTGTAATCAAGACTAAATTTAAGAAAAAATTTAAAAACTCCATAAAAAGTCAAAAATACAAAGCAACACTGAGACTGATTCTCAGGCCACCTTCTACTTAAAACTCCTATGCTACAAAACTTCCCATTATAGAAATAGCCTCAGCCATTTCAGAATGCAATTTTCTAGGACCTGATATTTTTTGATTAATCCAGAGGACTATGATGTTTATGTCTTATGAGCAGTCTATTCTTGTTCCCAGACCAGACAGTTAAGGATTGAAAAAATATATATCAATAACTAAATGCACTATTTTAAACCAAACATGGAAGAGGAGGAGTCAGGAGTTTTGTCCACCTGAGAGTCGAGACTCTGGGAATCAAAATGATTACCCTTTACTATGGGACAAGAGATAGGGAAGCCTTTTAAAGACAAGAATTGTTTGTCGCACAGAAACTTCATTTCTTTAATAGTTTTTTTTCTCTGATTCAAGCTGGTTTTGCCAAGATAATGGCATTGTGACTCACTAGATTTTTTCACCCACCCTTATCCTCAGTTTGCCTGCTCCTTTAATCATTAAGCCTTAGGACAGAAGATTAACTGAGCCTCAGGTCTATAATTGTGAGGACAATAAGTTTTAGTTGGACTTTAGACTAAGGATAACATCTTGGCTCTAGATGTGTTTCAGCCCCAGGCCCATTGAAGCAGAACAACCCCACCGGGAGGGACCAGGCCAGGGAACAGACGGGATGGCACTGTGGCTGATTCCAGAACTGGACACGATGATCAATTCCCTCGTCCTCCTCCAATCCTCCAAGCAGTAGCACCCAACTCCCTTAGTTTCCATGACTACTGATTTTTCCCTATAAAATCTGTACTCCTGAGATACCTGAGGACCCAGGCCTTTGAGCAATAGCTCGCCTGTGTCTCCTGGACTTGCAACTCATTAATAAACCTTTCTTTGCTGCAAAACCTGTACATATCTCTACTTTGGCTTAGACACATACAGGCAGAGGGACCCTTTTTTTGTCCTGATAATAAGTGCTTCTCCCCTTCTTCTAGAAACTAAATGTTACTATGTTACTCCATGTTACTATGGTTATTATATGGGCCACCATAGTGGTGTGGCAGAACTCTACTCCACGGCCATTGCTGATTGGTCAGGAGTATCCACCTGACCCAAGTTGGACCAGTCAAAAATCCTTCCTTAGTAACTTTGGCTCTGAGAGAAAAAAGGCCATCCTTCTGCAGATGACTGCATTCCATAGTATGGGGAAATGGAGGAAGTCAGTCTGCACAGAAAATGTAACAAATAACAGGAGTTGGGAAGCTTCATAGGCTCCTGGTGCCCGGTTCCAGGGACTTCTGAGGCCCTGCTACATTCCACGAGATATTCCCCAGACCTCTGTATATTTAAAAAACTCTCCTTGCTTAAGCCAATTCGAGTTGTTTCTATCACTTGCAACACAAATTCCTAACTAACCCAAAAGACCAAAGTCAAAGTATCTTTTACCCTGCAAAACTCTGGAACAAAAAGGGAATAATTGAATTGATAACTGCATAAAATAAACAAAGGCATCTATAAATTCTACCACAAAAGTACAGAATTGCACAGCTGACATACAAGCCAATATATATCCTCAGAGACCTTACATGTGACTAAAAAAGAAACTATTTTTGAACCTAAAAATGAGCTTCAGTGTGCCTGGCATATTTTTGGTGTCAGCAGAATGAAGATGACCTGTGCTTTTCCTCACAGGTGTTAGCATTTACTCACAGGCTGGCTTCTCTACCACCTGAAGGGAAATGAGATAAAAGGATGAAACGGAAACCAGAGACAGTTTTTCCTTTTGAAGGGGCACCTCACATGGAAAAGCCATCTAGTAAATACACATATTTAGAAAACAGTCATTTCATGTAGAAGAGCACCCTAGGTATAAGAAGCTAATATTTTCTGCACATTTAACTACAAGAGGCATTATTCAGATCACTTTACATGCATTATAACCAAGTCTCATGTTTTGAAAAGATGGCATTGTTGTTCCCATTTTGCAGATAAGGGACTTGATGCTCTGAAATGTGTCTTGTCTGAAGGTTCTGGTTGACATTCTGATCCCAAAGCATGTGCCTTTTTACCACTTAAGCTTTGGTTATAATGGCCAAAGACTACCCATCAAACTCAGAGTCTGGGATGTCCAGGGGAAGTGGACAGGAAACTCTCCACTCTGAGAGTGCATGGAGCAGCCTCTAGACTATCAGGGAGGTGTAGGGGGAGGTATGGGGCAAGGGCAAATGTCTTGCGGCCTACCATGGCATGTGCCAGTGTCTTCTGTGCACCCAGATTTCATCAGTTCCCAGATGTTTTGCCACAACACACGTTGCACGTGATGCACTCTGATGTTCTCTAAGCCCCAGAAACTTCTAAAATAAGCATCCTCTTGCTTGTGGAAGATTTTGATGGTGGAAGGAGTTTGTTTTCCATTATTACAAGTTTATTGTTTTTGCTAATTATAAAAGCATTATATACTCTCTAAAAAAATTCGGGCATTACGAAAATATATAACCCAGCAGCAGTTCTCTGGGACCTCACCAATCCCATGTTGTTTGTCCTCAGCGATATTCATTCAGACTTTTTTCTATGTATATGTTAATATATTATCTCCCTACAAAAGGAGATTGTTTTAGTTTTTGTTCTTGTTTGCTTTTCTTTACTTACTGGTTTAAACTTCTAGATATATGTTTTACTTTATACACTTCTGTGTCATTTGCACTCATTCAGCAATCACATGGCTGAGAGCATAGGCTCTGAAGCCAGGCCACCTCGTTCAAAAGCTGTATCTACTACTTTATTGCTGTGGGATTTTGGGGACATGTAATTAAGATTCTGGGCCCCAGTTTGCCCATCTGGAAACTGGATAGAACAATAGTATCTACCTTAATAGGGTTGTTGGGAGGTACGATAACATACAAAGCACTAGAAACAGTAGGTAATGTATTGAAAGAGCTAAATAAATGAAATAGTTAGAATGAACAATTTGACATTGTTTACTGATCATATGTATTTTCTCTTCTGTGCTGCCTATTCAGATGCTTCAACTATTGTCCTATTGAGTTTTCAAATTTGTGTTATTGCTTTGCCAGAGTCCTTGGAACTGGGCTCTTCCTCAAGTTAGAGAGATGTGAAATCTAAGAGCTATTTGGTGTGAGGGAGATTCTCTATTGCTGGATTTGAAGATGGAGGGAGCCACATGGCAAGGACCTGAGAGTAGCCTTTAGGAGCTAAGAGTGACCCCCAGCTGACAGCCTGCAAAGAACCAGAGACCAGTCCTACAACCAAAAGGAACTAACTTCTTCCAATAACCTGAACAAGCTTGGAAGAGTTCCCTGAGCCTCAGATGAGACCCCCACTCCAGCCAGATAAAAACTTTAAAAATGAAGTCCAAAGGAGTTAGAAGGCAATTAAAAAGGATTCTGGGTGGTAAAAGTTTACCATAGAATACTCCCTGTGTCTAGCACTTTGAAAAAGATCTTCATGTCTAATCTCCTTTGAAGAAAGGTATGTGTCATCAACCTTGTTTTAAAGTCCTGGGTTTAAATGGTGGCTCTGACACTTACTATGGCTGTGATTTTAGGCAAATTAGCAGACGTGGGGCTCAGTTTTCTCATCTTTGAAATAGAAATAAATACTATCTGCCATGCAGGACTGCCATAACCCTGCCTGGAGACAATGTTCAATAACTGGAGGTAAATGTACAAACGAAGGCCGGGAGAGAAGAGAAAGCCATGCCGCCTTCTTCTGCAGAGTAGACATGGTAAGGACACAATAAACACTGACATGGCCGGGTACATCTTGGGTTAAGAGACTCTATACTCTCCTGAGTTGTCAATTTCAGAGCATTTTAGTCTGACCTTCAAAACACGTTCGGCTACACTGAGGGTTTGCCAACTTCTCTCCAAACATGGGGTCTGGGACGTGTCAAGGCAGCTGTGGAGCAGGCACAGGACCCATTATGTGAAGACGCGGTTCTAGTTCTGATCTCTGATCCTAGGTGCAGTCACCACTATTTCCTGTCTGTCTAGAAACTAGACTCCCTTTTGGTTACAGTATCAAATACTTCCTTGGTGCAAATGTCCCTTCCCCACCTCGAGTAAATAGCTCTAGTGGAGCTGTCAATCATAAAACCCTGTCTACTCAGCTTCCTCAGAGGGAGCATGTGACCAAGGCCTATCCAATCCTCTTGACCACAGTGACTGGCCAAGGTACAACCACATGACCTGAGACAGGGCAATCAGAATCCTAGGCTGGGATTCCGCATGTGGACCCTGGAAACAAAAACTTCTCTCTTCTCTCTGGGAATGTGCGGCTGTTTGTGGTCATCTTCACCCTTCAAAAATGTCCACATGCAGTAGGTGGAAATAAGCCCAATACCCCAGGAGTGGCACAGCTGAGAGAGGGAGTAGCCCTGAATACCACTGTGCCTGAAACTCACCCATCTCAGTGTCCCTCAGTTATATGAACCAATCAATTCCCCGTTCCACTTGAACTACTTTAACTGAGCTTGTATCACTTGTGAGCAAAAGAGTCCTAATATATTAGGCCTTGTTTTCATCATTCAAACATTAAAAGGTTGAGTCTACAATGTCTAAAGTCTCTTCCAAGGCCCCAGAGTCTAGAAATTCCTCCCCAAATGGACTAGGCAAGAGTGAATACCAGGCGCTGAAAAAGAGACAAGATAAGCACAGCCTTGAAATTTGGTTGATATTTAATTGAAACCTCAGTTCTGACACTTAATACAAAACCTTACACACAGTACCTCTTGCTAAGTGTTTCCTAGTTAACTAATAGGCAATGGCAGAAGTTGTGCTCCTGAGATTTTCACATTTCTAGGGTTTCCTCCCTGAGTCGGCCTCTGCCTCCCTCCTTCCCTCTTTCTCTCCCCCTCCCTCTCCTCTCTGTCACCCCCACTTTCCTCTCACTTTCCTTTTTTCTCCATCCCTGCACCCCTCAGCTAACTGAAGGAGCTATAGCAAATATTTTCACAAGGAAGGGTGGAAATTCTGAGCTCAGCATTGCCCCAAGCAGATGGGAACCAGATGTGCAGTGAGCACCTGACGGAGGAGCTGTCTCAGAGCAAGACACCCCCCAGGGCCCCGCCTCTCTCAGGGTCCTGCCTTCTTATCCCTCCTGTTCTGTTCTGGTTTTACTCACAATATTCCCACCATAACTGCCCCCAACCAAGACCCTCCTCTTGGCTTCTCTCCATGAATGTATCTGCAGCACCTCTGGGTCTGGTGACAGGCACAGCACCTCCCCTTGCCCAGGAGGGTGGGGAAGTCCTGGAGGGTTGGTAACACCCAGAGCCTCTGTATCCTTAGACAAGCATGGGAACCGAGGAACACCATATGCAGTCACCAATGACAACTCGTGAAAGGTCTAAACAGCTTGGTAGGTAGAACGGATGTGTCATCCAAGAGTCATGAGACCTTCCTGAGCCTCTCCACAGTAAAAAAAACTCCTCCAAAGGAAAACCACAAATGCTGCTCCTAATGCCTTGAGGAGTAATGCGAGTCTGCAGCGAATGTTTCCAGGGGAGATGAGGAGGGGGTTACAATACAATTCACTCAAAAACACTTTCCTTAAACTTATTTTGAAACTCTTTCCCCAAAACGTCTACTCCTTAAGCTGCCAACCACTCCCCTCCTCCCTTGTGCCCCATCCCCCGCTCTTTCCTTAGCCCTCATGTGTCTCCCTCCTCACCTCTCATCTAGAGCAATGTGGTTCCTTCTCCTCTTGCCTCTCCAACCCATTTCTCACCTCTTCTCCCCACCGCGCTGCCAAACCCACAAATGCCCAGGACCTGGGTGAACTAAAACAGGATCCTTTTTCTTTACAAGCTGAAAAGGATGGAATTCGAAATGCTTATGGTGGTTTTTGCTGTCATGTATATAAACATGATAAATTTGCTAGCATGGAGATTCTAAAACCTTCCTTTCTTAATAAAGAAGGAAACAAAGCTTTTTCACAAAAACCTTGCCCTGCCTGAGGACAGCATGCAGAGCTCAGTCTAATAGGCCTGGGAGTCTCTTTTCATTATAGAAAATGTATCAGCTAGAGAAGGCCTCGGTGTCTTCGTCGTGGCATTCTGCATCCTCCTCCTTCTTCAACTACGATTACCATAATGATGGTTACAAAGTGTGTCCCGGCTGAGAGTGAGAGTGTTCCCACTCGGTTGGGTTCTCTTCCATCCCCATGTCATGGAGGATTATGCTCTGAAGAGGCAAGAGATCGCTTGGCCACAGAGGAATCTGGCAATCGACTAAGACCCCAAACCACCTCCCTCTAGTATATCTTGATGTCAGTTTGTTTAACTTCACCCCCAGGGACCAGAAGTCAAAGTAAGAACAAGAGACTACAACTGACCTAATCACCTAACAGACTCTATTTACTCCAGTAATTTTAACTACTTGGGAAAATCTTATAAGCTGGTGAAGAATCTGAGGGCTGGTGTGAAGCTGAAGTCAACAATGCATTAGATTCTGACACTTATTTGGTTCCAATTAGCCAGGGGCAATTAGTTTGCTCTCCGGAGGTGAAGTACTAACTAGAAACGTTACCATCTCAAGGATGAGACCGACAAAGATCACTTAAACCAAGTGCGTGTCTAACAGGTTCCTTTTCAACAGCAAATTCTACACACCAGAGTTGTGCTCAAAAATTCACAAAACATTTTTCGAGGGGGAAACGGGTAAAGAAGTCTCACAGCCACAGGCAGGGTCATCAACTGCTCCAGTCTGCCAGGGACTCGCACTAAAGAGTTTTCCCAAGACGTGGGATTTTCAGTGCTAAAACCAGGACCACCTGAGTCAAACTCGGGTTGTTGGTCACCCTGAGATATACTCCAACACTGGCTAGTGACCACTGTTGAGCAGGGTGCATTGAAGGGAGAGTAGAGAGGGAGAGAAAAGAAATGCTTTCCAAAAGCCACCTTGCTCACAGGAGGTCCAATTTCTCTATAGTTCAAAGCTGACTATAAATTTCAACTATTCCAACGTGTTTTTTTTGTGTGTGTATGTACAAACTATTTTGTCAACTAAGGCTTTATGGTCAAAAACTGGGAAATGCTACAAACTCTATCAGCTCTCTTTAACGTCGTCTCCATGCACATCGACACATCAAAGGCTCTAAGAACTGCAGCAGCGAACATACTTAATTTGCTGTGCTCAGTGTGTCTCGGGTTTATTTGACTCTACAAGTCTTTTTTTACTTGTTGGCTATGACCATCCAACTGAATACACTTTGAGAAATGGGGATCTTATCCACAAAGCCATAAACAACTTAAGAGGTATGTGACTTAAACTCAGTAAGACATACACATCTATTTAAGAGGTCAATATGTTTCTCTTCGTACTAAGTGAAAAGCATATTGTAAACTTAGCTAAAATATAGCTTGATTCATATTTACTTTAACAAGACATGGGGAAAATGACTGAGGCCTATATAGAATATTAAAGATGAATTGAACCAGTAAAAACAGTGCTAAAAAGACTAAACATTTGAACTTGCAACACAGTCTGAAGTGAATTTTGTGTCTGATGGATATGATTTATTCGTTCATTCCATTCATTCATTCAACAAATTAATTAAGCAGGTGACCTTTGCCAGGCACTGTGCTAGGCCCAGGAATGTAGCAGTAAACAAGAGAGAGTGACAAGGTCTCTACATAACAGATGCTTGGAGCTTCAGATCCTAAATTTCACAAGTGCTAACAACTTCATCTTAATGAGAGGAAAGGGCAAGAGTCCATAGGAGGGGCCTCTAGCTCAGATCTGGGGGTGGGGGGAGGCAGTCATGATGGCTCCCCACTGGAGGTAATGCCAAGGTTTAGCCCCAGTGGATGAGGTGGGCGGGGCCAGCTACAGTGTGAGTAGGGGTGCAGTGCTAGACAGTAGGGGATCATGTTCTGGGCAGAAGGAAAAACACATGCAAAGACCTGGTAGTGAAGCAGACCTAGGGGTTATTGTAAGGGTCTTGTTCCGAGGTCAGAGCTACCCATTTTAGCACACAGTGCTAAACTAAGGGCAACCATACACTTTAACTATTACTATTATCATGTTAAGGAAGAAAACTTTGCATCAAAAGGTTAGATCTGACCCTTCCTACACCTCTAAATGTCTATGCCTTTGGGATTGGGAGAATTTTATGGTTTCCTTTAAAATCTGTTTAAAGCTTACAAATTTCTCCCTCTGGAAAACAAAGTTCCGTACAAAGTCATAAATCTATGTATTACAAACTGTACATTTCTGATTTCTTTTTTCCTTCGTCGTGTACTGGTTCTCTCCCTGTTCTCAAGAAAACAGTCACAATGCCCACCTCATCAACCTTGACACCTCTGGACTTCTTCACAGGATGCTTCCAATATCCCAAGACCTATAGGGCAAGCAAATGTCAGTGGACGCTTATTGGACCACTTACATATTTTAATTAAACCACAACCGCTGATACAAACATGACTTCCCCAAGTGGTAAAGCAGAAAAGCTTTCTCGGTGGAGATTTTGATTAGTAAAGCAACCCCAACAGCATCCTCTCTGGAGAATCCAGAATAGGACAGAACCACGGAAAACACTTACCCCTCTGAAATTCCAGGTTTTAGGAGAGGGAAACATGGAAAAGTTGTTTTGCCGCTGCCGTTTAGGCCTAGAAGAGGAGAAAAGAAAAGACAATGTGTTCATTATTCATTGGTTAGATATTCAGAGGAAATCACCGACTTCAGATGCAGCTTTATCAAAAACAGAGATGCATGGAGAAATGGCCCAGGCATAGGAAGCAGCTGGAGTTTTCTACAGCTCTGCAATCTTAAGCAGCCAGATTCACTCCAAATTCCCTCCCAGCCCCCAGAAGGAAAGCTCCAGAGTCCCTTAAAAGAGTTAACCCCTCACCCTTCAAAAATAAAACAAAATCTAAAATTCAACCTGGATGCAATCAAACTCCAACCTTGATCTTTACTTCTCACACACAAGCAATTCCCAAATGAACGCCATCAGGTGATGTTTATAGCTTTGGCTCAGCCTAGAACTCTCCCCAGTTGCCCACACGCTGGGGAGTCCCAGCACCTCCACACAGGCCACACTTTAGCTTCAGACTTCTAAAGGGACAATCAACAGGACATGTAGCTACTGCCTAACAAGTCAAAACTGATTTCCTCACGTATTAATCTCTCCACATAAATCAGTCCCCTCATAAGTGATGGAGGCAGCTTCAAGCCGAGCCAGCACAAAGAGCAAACTACCAGTACAGGGAAAGAAAGATGCACCAGTGTGGCTGGGCACCTCCAGGCACCCCGGGCACCCCTCATTTCTGTCTTGTAAGGTGAATCCAATTTTGTAGCTGCCAACATACCCTGTAGGGACACCTTTTACCACATCCTTATCGAGTGATAAATTACTCTTGCCCAAAATGTTACATCTGTCAATATGGATATTCAAATTTCATGTTTGTTTGAAGTACCACCTCACTGAAAAGCACTGAGAAAGATCTACCTTGGACTTTCCCTGAGGTTTTAGTCGCTGATGTACCAAAGGGTGGTAATGTTGGTTTTTTACATGATAGTCACACCTTTCCTTTGACCTCTCTGCCATAATCTGCAGTGAGACATAGCAGAATGCTTGCAATGTTCATTGTGCAGTCTCTGCCAACATGTCAGGCCTGAGTAAAAAGCTTGATTGGCTCTACCATACAGAAGAGATAAACAAAATACAAGATAATTTTTATATTAGCAGCAGCTAACAGGTACTGAGTACTTAAAACAGATATGCTAATACTTCATCTAGTCAATCTCATTGACTCACATTGTGAGCTAGAGTTCATTATTGTACCCATTTAATAGACAAGAAAAGAGAGACCTAAGGATATTAAGTGACTTGACGATTATCACATAAGTGAAATCAAGATTCTGATCTCAGTTCTCTGATCCCAAATCCCATTGTGTTTTATTAGCTGTGTGACCCTGAGAACGAGGCTTAATCTCGCCAGCTTTCATATTTCTATGTGCAGAACAGGAGAAATAATGCCCAGTACACAGAGTCAAGATGAATGAGAGCTCTAACTTTAGTTCTATGACTACTGAATTGTCAACAGATGTCAGTATGGTACCTCCCACCCTCCCCCAAATCCTGACTCCAAGAACAGGCTTCAACAAGGGGCACAGGACTGACAGAGAAGAGCCAACACAACTCACCAAAACAGATGAGAACCCCCGCTTATGTGTCTTTCTATCCAGCCCCCTTCTCTGCCTCACCCTCCTACTCACCCACACATACGACAATAAAACCCCAGGCGAATCACATCTCAAGACAAACAGAAAACACGTGGGTGGTTACTTAGATTTAATATCCTTTTCTATTAAGTAACATATTGGCCTAAGTTTATCCAAAAAGACATGTCTCCCTTTAAAAAAGAAAACCTTAGAATTCAATAATATTTCTCACTGGATACCATTCCCTCCCCTCCCAGGTTATAATTGGGCTTTGCTTTCCTGATCATTTGATGAGCTTCACTGCTTATTATATTTCGTATAATAACATATACAAAAACATTCTGAGTAGAGGTTCAGTCCACAGAAAGTGACAATCGCAATAATCAACAGTGATTAAGTTACATGGTATATACCAGGAACTAGTCTTGGCTTACATAATATAAGTCTCACAATAATAAGACAGGTTATTATATTCGGTTATATTATAATATTAATACATGATATATAGGTAGTATTATAATGGTGTTCTATATGATAATATTTTATACATTACCCATTATAATGGCATTACATACTTAATATATTATAACTTTGTATCAATATATTTTCATAGAATATTTTAGTATGATGGAGATATTATCATTACTCCATTTTACAGATGAGATAAACTGAGACTCAGAGAGGTTAAACCACATGCTATAAATCACACAGCTGGTAAGTAGCCAAGTTGCAATTCATACCCAGATGTGCCTGACTCCAGATTCAGAGGGTGTAGCCCCTTTAAGATAGAAAGAAGCTCCACCAAATGGGGCAGAGCGTGCTTTTAGAAGAATGTAGCCTGGGGGTTCCTTGTGGGAGGGCATCAGTTTGAAGGGCCTCCCACTATGAGGCCTCTTAGCCAGGAAACAGCCTCAGAGCAATTCTGAGGGCATTCTCAGGCAACCTGGATGCATACCTCCAGGGTGGGGAAACTGCCAGGAAAGCTACAGAGAAAAAGGCTGTCCCTGTGAGCTCCCCACAACTCCTTGCATCCCACCACCAGGCTTTCATATCATTCACATTAGCTGGAGTCCCTTTGAACAATCTCATCTAGCATCATAAGAGTCTCCTGATAGTGTCCTGCTTCTCCCCAGCCTAACACTGCCATTCAGGTGGCTTTAAAGGACAGCTTCAGGAAATAAAACCCACTCTCCTGAGAAGGCTTCTTTATGGAGCCCATGAGGGACACTGGCAGCATGAAGTCCACCATCTCAGAAGCCTGTCAAGGCCAAGTCCTTACCACAGGAAGGCAACTGGTCCTGGGCACATTCGTTCTGTTTTAGAGGCAACTTCTCTGCACTGTGAGCAAAAGTCCCAGTGAGAAATGGCACTTGGGTCTATAGGTTTCCCCAACACAAAGTGGGGCCTCTAACAGGGCTGGGAGGAGTTACCTATAGTGTGTCCAGTCCTCGGGCCCTAACATGAGCAGGTCCTGTGCACAGTGCATACACACGAGGTTAGGAAACACAGGCCAGCCGCAGACGTCAGGAGGACAATGCTGTCCAGTGATCATCCGCCTCTGCAGAGGGGCTGATGGGAAGCCAGGAGAGGTGTGCAGCAGGAGAGAAACTGCTGAGACAGGACGGACAGCTTCTTGCCTAGAAGGAAGTTATGACCCAAGGAAAGGTCGGAAAGAAAAGTTATAAACTCTCCACCCTCAGGAGAGCTTATAGTTGAAATGGAGAAATGCCCACGGTAGGAGTGAAAAGTCAGGATTCAAGGTGCAGTTAGGAAATAATCTCAAGGTCAACTGTGTGTGGCTAGACTCAGAACGAGCTCAGTAGCAATAGGCCTTAGGGTTGGCAATAGAATGTATTTTCCCACCATATGAAAACCAATGTGACTCTTTCCACTGCCTTGAGAAAAGGATTAGTACTCATTTTCAAAACAGCTCCTAAGAGCGGGGGTTTCAGAAGTGAACATTTGGACTGCTTCTGTAGCTGGTGCACTGCATGTAGCCAAGAGCTTTGTGTTCAGGGCAAAACTGACTCGGAGCTCTAAGAGTGGCTCCCTCCCTTTCTTGCTGGGGGACTTCAACCAGGCTACCTACTCTCAACTTCCTCTGAGCCTCCATTTTCTCACCTGTAAAGTGAGGATAATAATATCTTTTCACAAAAATGAAGCATCAAATTAATATACCATATAAAATATTAGGCAGAGAGTCTGGCACTTAATAGGTTATTGTTGTTGTTGTTATTATTATTATTATTATTTTTATTTTTATTATGAAGAAGACTACTTTCACCCAGCAAGGAGGAATGTTACTTATTATCATTGGTAAGGCTCATGCTGGAGAAACAATAAAATTTATACTAATTTTTTCAGATTATATTAAATATAAGTAAAATAAAACAAAGGCTTTAATATGCTACAAATGTTAAGTGACAACATGACCACAGATATGAATACGATGTAACCATGAAGAGATCCCCTCCTTCTAACTGTAATTTCCTGCCCCGCCTTTTCCCTTCCCAAAGATTACCAACATTTGCCAGCATGTTGTATATGCTTTAAATATTTTTAAATATTTTCTGAATTCTCAACACACAGCATCTGCTAACAAATCTTCTTTGTCTTTTGTTTTACCTCTCTCTACCCATGAAGACAACTAGAGCATTACTAGGAAAACCAAATAGCTACACCTTAAAAGGGAAGATAGTGCTGAATGCGGTACCACCTGTGTCAGATATTTTTATTCTGGTTGGACCACTTAAGATGGTGGTGATTTTTTCACTTAAATGTCTTTTTAGTTCTGATTTTGGTACATGAGCGAGGATGGACTGGCAGATGTTTAGCCAGGTGAATACCCAATTCTTTGAGAAGAAGCTCACTCTAAAGAAGTTCACAGAATGGAAAGCTCACTACTTTGGCTTCTCAAACAAAAGCATAGAGGCACCATCCAGTAACAGGTTTCTATAGTTCATCAAGCCACACTTGGCTTCATTCTAGTCATGCCGCGGTTGGAACTCCAACTTTTTATTTTCTATAAATTATGGGAAGAAAGAATCACAGAAGCTAAGAAATAGTCAGCTGGTACAATTACTTGGCACTAGTCAAATCTTCTTTGCAGCAGTCCTGTAGAGAATGCACCCTAAAAGAGAGCTCTCAGTCCTAGGAGAACTGGTCTATGCTCTGTTCATGGGGGCCCACACATCGCTTTATTCACCAGAACTTACTGAGCCCCTACTATAAGCCAAGTACAGTGACAGACATTAGGGATATAGCAGTGGGTGGACATGACAGAGCCAGTTTCTGCTTTCATAGAATTTCCAGAAGGACAACTAGATTTAAAAAAAATAATAAGAGCAAGAGCAAGTGAGAGAGAGAGATTATATAAGAAGTCTTAAAAAGAAAAAAAAAAAAAGAGTGGTATTGGGGAATACCAAAGGGGCTCAATCAAAGTTTGAGGAGCCGCAAAGGCCTCCCAGAGAAAATGATGCCTCTCTGTGACCTGACACAAAGAAGAAGGATTCAATCAGGTGATGAGCAAAGGAACAAGCATGCTAAAAATGCAGAAGGTAAAAAGCTGATCTTTGAAAAGATTAACAAAATAGACAAAACTAGCAAAACCGATCAAGTTGAAAAGGGGTGGGGAGAGCACCAGTAAATCCTGTTATGGATAGAGACACATAACTACAGATCCATAACTATAGGCACATGACATCAATGAAAATGATAAGAGAATATTATCAACAACTTTATGTAACATATCACAACTGTCTCAAGGGGAAATAGTCTGAAAAACTCAACAACTAATAAAGAAATGAAAGAAAACACCAGGCCGAGACAGGTTTACTGATGAATTCAATAAAACTTTCAAGAAATAGGTCATTCCGATCTTGCACAAACTGTTCTATAGGAAAGAAAAAGAGTTCAGAGTTAAGAACTAAAGGAGAGGTGGCATATTTGAAAAATAAGAAATATAACAACTTA
Source organism: Pteropus vampyrus (assembly GCF_000151845.1). Classification (NCBI taxonomy): domain Eukaryota; kingdom Metazoa; phylum Chordata; class Mammalia; order Chiroptera; family Pteropodidae; genus Pteropus; species Pteropus vampyrus. Next base: position 1,750,683 of record NW_011888976.1, on the reverse strand, counting down.
AATGTCAACAAGGAATCACATTACACGAAGCTATATCCATTCTTCACAATGGAAGACCATATACAACTCTATATTAATGAAAAATCCTTACAAAAAGAATGAAAATCCAAGCTGCAGGAGATATTTAATATCAAATATTAAATATGATATATTATTTAGGAACACACAAAATAGCACTCCATTGTTTATAGCCGCATATGTATGTACTAAAATTATAAGATATAAGACTACAGATAAAAAGGCCCTATTGGCTGCAGAAGAATGCTTCCCTCTGCAGATTAGAGAAGAAAGAGATTGGGGTGGGGCACACATAGGCTTCATCTCCACCTGTAATGTTTCATTTATTCACATAAAAATTCTGAATCCGATAGGGTAAAATGTTGATGTTTATTAAATATAAATGGTGGGTACAGCAATGAATGTTAGAATAGTCTATATTTTGCTATATGGGTGAAGTATTTTAAAATTAAAAACAATAATAAATGAATAAATTATAGCACAGTCATATAATAAAATACTAAAGCATCCATTAAAAATAATGAAGTATACTTATGTCCTCACCAGCCAAGACTAATAAAATATAGTATGTGAAATAAGAGGCAGGACAAGATGTAAACTCGCTTATGCTCACACACACACGCGCGCACACAAGTACAGAATCGGCTGTATGTCTGCTGCACAGTGAGGGCCCTGGAAGGGCACATGCCCGACTGTTGACAGTGATTGATTATGTAGCTGGGGAGGGAGGTGGGCAGCATAAGTGGACATTATCTTTTACATTATGTATTTTAAGATCTTTACTATGGACACATATTGCACATGTAATGAAAATTATAATGATGTTTATAAAAAGGCCTTAGCTGATGGGGAAGGAGGTAGAGAGGCATGAGATGAGGCTTGACAGGTGGCCAGGGCTGGCCAGGGAAGAGCCTTAAAGGCCAGGGTTAGGGGTTTGGCTATGGGGTGATGGGGCTCCACTGGAGAGTTATAAATGGGAAGTGACATGACAAGATTTGCTTTTAGAAAGATCCCTCTGGCTAGAGAGAGGAGAAGACAGCTGAGGGGGTCCAGAGGGAAGGCAGGGATCAGCTGATCCACTGCATCCAGAGCCACTGCAGCCTCTCTCATGGGGCACTTTCGAGATTCTGAAGTAAGTGTCCGTTCAGACTTCTCTCTTCCATTCTCCACCCTTCTACCAGCTCTTTTTTTAGAACGGCACTGTCCAGCAGAAACATCATGTGAGCCACATATGTAATTTAAAATTTTCTATTACCCACGTTAAAATGAAAAAAAGAAACAGGTAAGTTTAATTTTTCCAAAATGATTTTAGTATCCATCTGAATTTAGAAACATTCAAAAGAGCAAAAGATTTTTAAAAGGCTTTAGAGAGATAATATCTGGAAAAACCAAGGGACGTTATCTTCAGGTGACAAATGTACAAATGACCTACTTGAACAGAGAAACAAATGAAATTCTTCCCCAAATGGAGAATAGCCCAAACAAATGTCTATTATCTGTCTCTAAATATTATATAACTATTCTATTCAAACTAATTCCAGAATTAACTAAAAAAGAGAGATTGAAATGGTTTTTAAAACCCATGAAATTATTATACTTGCAGTTCCCCTTTTGTGGAATGTTTGCTCATTTACATAAAGTGGTGTTCTTTTTATTGATATGTAACGGCTCTTTATATATTTAGGATATAGTATGTAGCAAAGTGTCTAGCACATAGCTGGTACTCTAGCAACCATATTAAAAAGGTATACGTTAAATTCCTTTGACTGATGAATGGATAAATAAAATGTGCTATATGCACACAATGGGATATCATTCAATCATTAAAAAAATGGAGAATGGATACATGCTACAACATGGAACAACCTTAAAAATATTATGCAAAGTGAAAAAAGCCAGACACAAAAGGCCACATATTGCATGATTCCATTTATATAAAATACCCCTAATTGGCAATGCCACAGAGACAGAAAGCAGACTAGCAGTGTCCAGGAGCTGGGGGAAGAGAGGGGACAGGGAGTGACAGCTTAACAGGTACACAGTTTCTCTTTGGGGTGATGAAAAAGTTCTGGAAGTAGATAATGGTGATGAGTGCATGTCATCGTGAATGTACTTAATGACACTGAATTATTATACACTTTAAAGTGCTTAAAGTGGTAAATATGTTATGAGTATTTTACCACAATTTTTTTAAAAGTGAGGGCAAAATACAGATATTTTCAAACAAAAGATATATATTTAACAGAAAAAAATTTCATGCATATAAAATGCTATTAACTGCTTCAGAAGAGAGAATTCTGTAAATAAAAGCCAGGAGAGTAAGTAAGCATTGTGTGCAGTCTGGGAATTGATGAAAATGGCTCAGATGTGAAGTTTTATCAGCACTTATGAGAAATCAGTCCTACAAGTTCATTTCTGAGACACATATTTACGTGAATCATTCAACAATGATAAAAATTCCCACGCTCTGGCTTTTTCCACTTCGCCCACTCTCCACCCCTGCCCCAGGTCTCTGTGCTCAGAGATTCTGCAGCAACACCCATTCCATCTTCTGCTCCCATCTCCTGAGCCATTCTGCTGTATTTCCCTTTAGTGCCTGAGCTTCCTGTGAAGCTTTTATCTCTAGAACCACTTTTCACGGGTGCAGTCTTCCAGAACTTCCAACAGTAAATAAATTTCAGTGATTCTTGAGTGGTGTTGTAAGGGGCAGTCTGGCATAGTGGTTAAGAGTGCAGACACTGGAGCCAGCTCTGTCATTCACTAGCTGTGTGACACTAGGCAAGTGACTTAATCTCTCTGTTCCCTACTTCCCCAATCTGTAAAATGGAGTAATAACAGGACTCCTTCATAAGGCTGTTGTGAGGATTAAAGGAGTTACTGTGTGTAAATCTCTTAGTTCTTGGCCCATAAAAGGTGTGCTTTAAGAGTTGGCCCCCTTCCAGGTGACAGCTCTGGAAGGCCAGGGACTAGGTGATTTGGATTCACAGCTGTCTCTGCACTCCCTGAAGTTAGTATGAGCTTAATAAATAGCTGGAGACGCACTGCCTTGCCCTCAGCAAGTCTGCGATTAACGGCATCATAGAATAGCTCCATATACACATTGACAGAATATAAAATACACATGTAAAATCACATGTATGAGAAAGAGGGAGAGGGAAAGAGAGGGAGAGTAGGAGAGGGGGGGAGGGGAAAAGAGAGGGAGAAAGGGAGAGAGGGAGGGAGGGAAAAGGAGAGAAGAGGAGGGAGGGAGAGAGAATGAGAACAAATTCCATACAAACTTCATAGCTGAGGCCATCTCACAGCGGCTTCTGAGCCCTGGGCATGGACCCTGACGTAAGCCTGACATGGAGCTTTGAATCGGCATCCATCTCAGCCTCTCTCTTCCCCCAGGATTCTCTCATGCTGAGCTGGATCCTAGATAGGCACTTTCTGAACAAAGGTCCTCAAATCCTTGGTTCAGAACTGTCCGAGTGAACAGTACAGAGGGAATACTGGTCATGAAGGCAGGTCAGGCTCTAACAAGGGCACCTCCCCAAGGGCACTTAAGAGCACTTTGGATTATACGTGATTTTTACTTTACTAACCCCGCTGTGGTTCTCTCGCTGTCTTCTCATCCAGGAGAAAGTACCTACAAAATGCCAGAACCTCCCCCATCAAATTAAAACCCCAAACACCCAGAGAGACACCATCACGTCATGACAACTATTCCTGTCCATTTCCATATTTCAAGTCCATGAATGAGCCACAGGGTGCTCATTCACATTTCCATGTGTTGGGCAGCCATTGTAAAACTTTCTAGAACAAAGTAAGGCCACCAAAGAGAGAAGGCAGTCACACAGGTGGCCAGAGCATGGACTCTGCAGGCTCCAAGACCTGGGTTCATGCCCAAGTCCACCAAGTGACTTTGGGCAATTTACAGAACTTCCCTAAGCCTCGGTTTCCGACTTGAAAATGGACATGACAAGACTTAGACTTCACAGGGTTGCTATGAGGAGTAAATAAATAATTCCCGTGAAGTGTTTTGCATCCTACCCGGCTCACACTGAGTGCTTCATACATGTTAGCTCTAAATATTTGCTGAGTGTCTACTAAGTACCAGGCTTTGTTATAGGCAAAAGAGATACTGCAGAGAGTGAAACACATGTCTTAATTTCTCAAAGCTTACATTAGGAGGTGAGAAATTCCATGGGAAAAAAAAGCAGAGTAGGGGAGTAGGTATGATGGGACTAGCTGCTATTTTCTATGGAGTGCTCAGGGCAGCCTTCTCAAAGGAAGTGATGTTTGAACAGAGACCTGGAAGACAGGAAAGGATGTCTTAGGTGGACAGGACGGCACATGCAAAGTTCCTGGGTCACGGCTGAGGGGCAGAAAGACCGGTACCCCTAGAGTGGGGTAAGTGAGTGAGCAAAGAGCAGAGAAAGTCACAGAGGGAACAGGAAACAGATGGCCGGGGTCTTATAGGTTACTGTAAGATCTTTGGATTTTAGTCTGAGTGAGATGGGAAGACTCGGGAAGAATCTGAGCAGAGGAGAAACATGATCTAAGTTGTAAAAGGACTGTTCTCAATGCTGTGTGGTGAGAATAGCTGTAGGGGCAAAATAGGGAACAGGGAGGAAGTAAGGAAGCTCCTATGATGGCTCAGGCAAGGGACAGCAGGGACTCAGAACAAGCTGGTGGTAGTGGGAGTAGTGGGCAGTGGTGGAATAATGGACATATGTGAAGGTAGGGTAACAAGATTTGCCAGGGGATTGGATGTGGAGGGTGAAATAAGAGAGAAGTAAAGAAAGTTCTGAGAACTTTAGCCTGAGCGATTGGGAGGCTGGAGAAAACCTATGGGAAAAGCAAAAGTGGGGACAAAAATAAAAAGCGGACATAGCACCTTTGAAATGCCACATTTGAAATGTCACATTGGTATGGACCTCGAAAGGAGATTGTATTCAATAGTCATCAGCCTTTAGGCAGAGGAGGAGCTCTGCCAAAGTGAGAGGAGGACCAAGAGAGAGGGGGCATCCCCAGGACCAGCAAAGACAGTGTTTCAAGGAGCACTCTACTATTTCACTAAGTAGGGGCTGGAGAAATGCCCACTGAATTTGGCAAAGCAGAGATCCCTGTGGCTTGACAAGAGGAAGTACGTGGAGTTGGAGGACAAGAGCTAAGAGGTACCTAGATGCATTGTTTGTAGAAAATTTAAGTTGACAGGGATCTTAGGTATTGGCCAGTCCACTGAAGTCATTAAAGTGTGAGCTCCCTGAGGGCAGATATTTCATCTGTCTTTTGAATGCTTTATTCCCACTCTCTGGGTACCTGGCACTCGACAGATGCTCTGTAAATATCTGTAAGACTTTTTTGAACTTTCTTGACATCTCCAGCCAAATAGTACAGGTCAACGGGAACTTCCCGTCACTAACGGCATGGTATGGAAGACAGCGAGGAAACTCACACACAAATTATTCCAGGATGGAATGTTTCATTTCTCTCTCTTAACTAAAGAAATTAGAATGACTGCTACTTGGCATTTATTCAGCATGGAAATAATGTGTTTCCCAGTTACTCTCCACTGATATTCTGATCCCTTCATCAGTGGATGGATGATGACTTTTCGTTGGCAGCACCGAACTTCAAATAGTCAAGCTAATTGTAAGCTGGTCTAATTAGGAGAAATTACAAAATGTTTTTTCAAGGGATGTTTTGTAATAGAGGTCTTTTGGAAATCCAATTTAAGAATTTTTTTTTTTATATTCTCAAAGTGCTAACCTGCAAATGATGTTTCTAAAATGTTTAGGGGTTGCTTTTAAAAGCAAGGGGATCCTTCTCCCTCTCCCTACCTGCATCTATGTGAATTATGGCACATTTTCAATAGGAAAGGCTTCCTTCATTCTAAGGAAATCCACATCCTGCACCTCCAGGTCACAGCCCGGCAGTCAGCGGCTTCACGTCCCTCGTCCCTCCGGAAAGGATAATTAGTTTGCTACCCTTTAATCAAGGAGCAGCAGATTGCTGTTTTTCTAAAGGTTTGCCTGGGGAGAGCCTGTTCTTTCCCGAGTGTTTGTTTTTCTAACCAGGACTCTTTGTACGAACCCTACCTTCCTATGAGCCAACACTGAGGGACCCCCATCCCCCGTGTCTGAAATGAGAAGCTGAAGCTCTCCACTGATGAGAGCCCCTCAACTCCATGGATGTGAGATCAGGTCAAAGTCACCCCAACTCACTGACACCTCTAACTTTTGACTTATGGAGTGGGAGAATCCTCAGTCTCTCTGTCATGGAGTTAAAATTTTTAAGGGTTTACTTAAAAACAAAATAAAACAAACAAACAAAAAACCATGTGCCAGACATTGTTATAAGCACTTAATAAATATTAACTCATTTAATCCTCAAAACAATTTTATGAGTAGGTATTTTTATTATTCCCACTTTACAGACGAGAAAAATGAAGCTCAGAGAGATTAAGTGACTTGCCCAAAATTACACAGCTGGTAGGTGGTGGAGCCAGGATTTAAACCCACACAGTCCAGCTCCAGAGAATACAAACAGAGAAACAGATGTTAAAACCATTGCAGAAACAGCAACAACAGAGGAAAGAAAATGAAAACTAAAATGCTGACTGTGTACAAGGCCCCAGGCCACTGGTACTGGGTTGGTTACTCTTTAAATAAAGTGCAATTGGACTTAGTAATAATAATAACAATAACAATAATAATAATAATAAGGATCAGAAGTCAGTCTTATTTATTGGTTTCTCTACATCTGCAAATAAAAATCCATGCAGATTAATTGGTATACTTTACTGTATGCATGTTATACTTTGATAAAAGTATAATTTTAGTTAAAAATTTTAATGACTGTGGTTTTTTTTGGATCAAACAAACAACCCATAGAAGGCATTAAAAAAAATCACCCTGGACTATCTTTCTAATTTTTGTCATAAAAGAAATTTAAGAAAAGTCTTTGGAATTGTTCTATCGAACTATTTAGAAAATCAGAAACAAATAGGAAAGAGAGAAATTCATCTCTTCCAAATCCTGGAAAGCTCTAAATCAAAAATTATATTCACAGACACTCTACTTTCTTTGTTCCTAACAGGGGCTTCATGAGGACTTTTTGCCCAGAGAAAAGAAAGTCTTCACATTTTATTCAATAATATATTGATCAGAAACTAATAAATCAGTATGTAGGTGGCTCAGCACCTCCAAAATGAAAATTGCAACCCTAAAAATGAGTCCTCAGAAATAGGCATCTCTAACAAATGTTCTGTTGATTCTAACTCATTTAAAAACACCAAAAATTCTTAAATTAGCCAGCATCGCTTAAAGCAGTTTATTGACTCTCTGATACAGGACCTACCACAGTCTCGAAGGTAATTAGAAGCTCCAGAAATGCTGTTTTTGGCAGTGACTGGGGCCACACATAAAAACATGTTTATTCCCAAACTGTCAGTGAAATATGGTGATGGGGGTGGAGCCACATTAGATGCATAGCCTATGTGGAGAAAAAGCAAGGTAATGCCAAGCGCACTGTTCAAACTGAGATTATTTCATCACTATGACAGATACCAAACCATGCCCAAATCCTGGGTAAGAGAAGGTAATTCTGAGTTAGAGAACTACTCAGAGTAAGAAATTCTGAATAAGAGAGGAAAACATGATTACTATTTTAATATGTAATAATAATACTATCAGTGCTGTGCTTTCTATGTGGATTAATTCATTTACTTTTCATGGCGGTCCTGAGAAATAAGGGCCGTAACAGAGGAGAAGGCTGAGGCACCAAGAGGTTAGACTTGGAAATGCCTCACGGGCACTAGAGGTTAGACAGCCTGACCCCAGAATGCCTGCTCCTAGCTTGAGTCCCACCAAATTGTCTAAGGATTTTTCCAGTCATCTAATCCACAAGGGCCACAAATTGGGGAGAAAGAAATGAACCGTGTTGATCATTATGTGCTATTTATAAAATATTTTGATCAAATATAGTCCATCTGAAGCACAGGGTAGAGCAAGTCCCCACCACGTTCTCTTGGGCACTTCACCTTCCAGCTCATAGGCTGGACTCCAGTGGGAACAGTGCTTGCATCAGTGTTGCCATAGCTGCTGTCACGGCAACCACCTCTTGTTGCCCAGGCAAAGATGCTCTCGCCAATTGGGAGCCCTGATTCAGGGATGCAGCCCCTGCAGAAACTCATCTTTTTACCTGCTCCCAACTTGCTCAAGTCTTTACAAGACTGGGAACCTATTGGGGGTTCCTCAGGTCCCCAGATGCGTTTGGACCAAACTAATATGAACAAAGGCCAACAGGGAGATGGGCAGACTGCAGAGAGGGCGGTTACCCTCTCTAAGGGCCTCAGCACCAGGCAGGGCTGGGTTTGAGTTCTGGCTCTGGCACTTGCTAGCTGGGGACCATGAGCAAATGGCTTGGCCTCTGGAAATGCATGTCTTAGAACATGCAAAACAGAGATAACATTAGATTTTACACTTTATAGAGTTGTTGTGAGGTATAAGCAGACCCAAGTATGTAAAGGACATACAGAGTACATGCTGGTCATTATTGATGGCCATTATTAACTAGTCTCACCAATGCAGTGGTGCTGGTTCTGGCAGAAGGGAAGGAGCCCTCATCCTCTCGTTGCTGCCTTTACAGCTCAGCAGCCTGACATTCAAAACAGAAAGCACTCCTGTCCACAGCACTGAGGCCCTAATTCGCAGGCTGGACAAGGCGCACATTATGCACAGTTCACACATATCCAGCAGAGTGCAAGGGAACGTGGTAGTGGTCATCGCAGACCCCAAATTCAGTATCCTTCTCACTAGGTCACATGGCTTCTCAGGAAAGATGGATTTCTACCCTACTCCCCTCATTCAACAAAAACACCACTGAGCAAAACCACCTTTTTAAGATACTACAGCCATGTATAAACCTTTGGAGATCTTAAAGGCAACATGGTAGCATTCGAAATTTTCTAGAAAATTCTGAAAAAATAATGTCCACCCTGTCGGCTATGGCCCTTTTGCAGGCTTAGGATTGATCCAGGGAAACTGCACTTGCCCTGTGACACCTGCCTGCACTGTCTGAGCTTTCATAATGTGCATACATTCATTTCATAATCAGAAAATAACTTTTCTTAAAAAAAAAAAATAGCTGAAATGTTTTTCCATGACATAGACAGTTCACAGAGAAAACCCCTAACAGCCAATAAACAAACGAAAAATGATCACCCTTCATCCTCCTTAGTAACTAACAAAATGGAAATTTAAATAAGATAGCGCGTTTGCCTTTCAGGTTGGCAGTTTTCACATGATAATACCCAGCGTGGGCAAGAATGTGGAATTCACAATTGTGAATGTATAAATTGGTATAACGGTTCCACAGGGTAATTTGGCAGCGTTTTCCAAGAACATTAAAATAACTCAGAACTTCAGCTTTACAATAATTAATTTGACAAAATAACCACAAACAGAGGCTTAGCGACAAAAATATTCCTCCCAAAGTTGTTTCAGAGGGAGAAACTAGACCTCAGATTCAAACAGCCAATGACAGGGACTGGCTACTGAGAAGGCACCTTGCACACTTCTACATGTTCGGTATGTAAAACAACGGCAAGAAGACTTGCTTATTCTACCTTGGGAAAACACGGAATTTTCTGGATTTGGTGCTTTAAATCATATGCTTTCATCCCCCACACACTCTGTTTTGCAGCTAAGCAAACCAAGACCCATGTCTATTAGACGGTTTGCCCCCATGTGGCAGTGATGGGTTCACAGTGTATTTGCCTTCCCTGGTGGCAAAACTGTCACCTTCAAGGCCAGACACAGGATCCACGGTGGGACCAAGCTATGCTCTGGTGCCACAGAAGGCCCAAGCTGAGGGTGGAGACATCTCTTCGGAGACCTCTTCCCCAAGAAGCTACACCTTCCCAAGAACTGTTGGCCTGCCCAGCCACCAGGAGTAGCTTGAGACAGGAACAAAGCTGGTGTCCATTAGCAAGGCCCTCTTACTAATAATAAAACATCCACCCTTCAGAAAAGGTCTGTTCTGTGCCAGGTCTGAATGCAGTTCTCATCACCAGTCACCTGCTGCCCCGCAGCAAACCCAAGGCTCAGGGAGATCAGCTTCCCTGTCTCAAATCACCCAGATAATGAGGATGTGAAGTCCATTTATGTTCTTACCACTTTCTAGGTGCCTGTTTCCTCATCTATAAAATGGGAAGAATAACAGCAACCATCTCAGAGGGTTTGTTGCGAGGGTTAAGTGAGTCAATCTGTAGAAAGTGCTTAGAACATTTCCTGACCTATTGGAAGCTCTGTGTAGCTCTTACTATTCCAGTGGCACTGTATAGGATAGAGGCTAAAAACAAGGACTCCAGAGCTAGCTGCCTGGGTTCAAACCTCACTAGATGTATGGCTTTAGGCAAGTTACTTAACTTTTTCTGCCAGTTTTCTCATCAGTAAAATGGGATAATAACAGTACCCACTTGAGTCAATATGAACAATCATATTACCTGAATTAATGTACTTAGAAGAGCTAAGAACAGTGTCTGTCACATAGTATAGTGGGCCCACCAGTAAGAAGCATAATGTGTGCTGGTTGTTCCAAATATGATACCATTTTGTCTCCTAGAGGCCACGGCTGCACCAGAATGACGACACCACCACCTCCAATAGGGGTCATCATTCTGGCTGATGATGAACCTGACACATGCTCTCCTATTTAATCCTGACAGAGTAGCTGCTATTATTGTTCAGATTTACAGATGGGGAAACTGAGGTACAGAGAGCTCAAGTAACTTGCCCCAGGTCACACAGCCAGGAAGCAGTAATGCCGCCAGGCTTTCAACTAAATCGGTTGGGGCCCAGGGCTCTTGCCCTCTGCACTGCATAACTCAACTCAAGATTCTCATAGCCCATGGCTGTCAACTTGTGAAACTGAATGCCTGCCAATACCTCCTATGGAAGGGTGATGCATGGCTTCTAACACTGAGATAACTCACCACCAAGCCCCCCACCATGCAGCACGAATACTGGCCCCGCAGACATCTGACAAACAGAAAGGGTAAGTCATACAAGCACAGTCACCAAGAAGCAATTCCTCTCAGCCCTCCCTATTCTCCCGGGGAGATACACTGGCGTATGTCTAACTGTGGAGATGAGATATAACCATTAAAAAAATTCTGGACCAAGAGATCTAATCGGTGTCTTAGAAACACATGCTGACATCCGCACAGCTGGTTTTCCCCACAGCTGTTAATGGTCATGTGTTGTTTAAACTATGGCCTGCTCACAGGTTCACACTGGGAGGTGAAGCCAGGGTAAATCTTCCTTAATGTGCCATTCTGGCCTTTGGAGCATGAAATTCATGGCAGTGAGTTCACTTCCCGTCAGCAGACTGAAAATTTACAAAGCTTCTGGCATACCATATGGCCAGAGCTGTAGGTGGGTGCCACCAAGAAGCAGCATAGCTCAAGCAGAGGCAAGTCTTATGTCCCTCACAGCTTCCTCAGCAATCTGCTGAAAGAGCTAGTTATTGTGTGTGAGGGGTAGGGGGAAGGGGAACAATAGAAAAACCTATGTGTGTTTCACCAGGATCCATAACTCTGTATTGTTTCAAAACCGGTAATTTAATTAAATAGTGTCTATTTTCAGATAATGTGCCTAAAACTCAAACAGATCAAGAGTTGGAAGGATCCCCAGAGAACCAGCTGGTCTATCACCCTCATTCTGAGGCTGGAAAACTAAGAGCTGGCTCAAGGTCATGTGGTCTGTTGGTGATAAGATTGAGACCCATGAAGGTCTCTCCCTGTTTGCAGTCTCCTTTCATCCCTTCTTACTCTCTTGATGCAAGTGTTGCTATGTCAGTGTTCCTCACTGCCCAGCTTGTAATTTCCCTTCTTCTGCCAACAAAACCCTGATCTTCTGTTGGAGGAGGCCTCCTCCCCAGCTCTGAGATCCTGTAATTCAAGAAGGGCCACCCAAGATAAGCATGAATTGCTCAGGGCATCTTGTACAGAGAGCCTACCTGAGAAGGAAGCTAATCTAAGGAAAGCAGAGCGAGAGACCTAGAGCGATGGATTCCTGGTGACATGGATTAGCCACTTGGATCCGGCCATGCCTGAAGGCAGAACTGTAGCTGAATCTGCCAATTAAGTGAGTCCTTTTTTTATTTATGCAAGTATGCATTGTATTTTTGTCACATGCGACAATAACAACAAAAAACCTATGTTTTCTTTCTTTCTAAAAGGAAGCAAGTGACAATGTGAAAATGTTCCCAGGAGCTGCTCCACAGTGCCTAGCACAGTGCCCAACACGCTGTAAACATGATACATATGCGATGGAGTCTCTTCTCAGTAGGGCTCTCCCAAACCACTCTGCTAGAAACCACAGCCCTCCCCAGCCTCACTATCCCCACCCCTGCCGTTTCCTATGGTGTTTATCACCAACAGACCTATCTTGTGCCTTACTCATTGCTCCTTGTTTTCTCCCACTCAAATGCCATGAGAGTGGGAATTTTTGTCTACTTTGTTCACTGCTGTATCTTTGGGGCCATATCAGTGCTCAGCATTTGTAGGTGCTCATTATACGTCTGGTGAATGAATGAATGAGGGACTGGGCGATGGAATGAGTGAGGACAAAGAGTGCACAGAGGGGTGTGTGTGACAGATGCCCAGGTCCCCGCCTGCCTGTTTTGTTGTCTCAGTCAGAAGCCCCTGGGACCTCTTAGACAGGAGCCTTCTTCCCTGAGCCAACGCTGCAACAGCCACACCCATAATCCAGGCAACTGGATGGTCTCCCACCTGTCCAGGTAGCATCAACAAGAATTAAAAGGCAAGTACTCTTTGGGTTATAAAGATGTTTTATTTATTTTTTTGCTTCTTATAGAAATACTATATGCTCATTACAAAAAGCACATAAATGTAAGAAGTAAATAATGAAAAATCATAGTATTTTACCTTCTAAGTTAAATTTTTAGTGCAAGTCATAAATAGACTATTATTTTATATAAACCCACGAAGTGACCTTTTGGTTTGTTTATTTACCTATTTTTGCGGTAGCTTCCAACATTTAAAAAGCTAGATGCCATTTAGAAATCAGCTATCTAGCTTCAGTTGAATGGCACAGAGGGCCCACATTCCCACAAATGACAACAGCTAGCTGGGGTTGAGTGGCAGCTGCCCCTTTCAGGTGAGGTGTGGGCTCTTGGCGTCTCTGCCTCTCCCTCCTGTGGCCCTGGCCACTGGTTTTAGGTGCTGTCTAGTCTCTGTCATGCGCAGAATTGGTGACTTCTGGCCTGCTGTATATGCTTTCAGATTTTGCTGAGCTCACAAAGCTTTCCAGGAAACGCTTCTGAAAATCTTCCTCTGCTTCCAATAATGTCCTGGGATGCTCCGAATAACCACCCAATTTCCAGCATCAGAGACTACTGCATGTGCAGCATGGCTCCCTTCTGCAGGCTCGGTAAGCCCAGTCAGACTGACTCTCCCAGTTCAACAACTGACCTATACACACTTTAACACACAGCCCCTCAGTTAACCCCTCATGGGAAGGTCCCGCAGTCCTGAGCATCCGCTGGGCCATCTTTTCCATAGTGAAACTCCAAATCCAGTGTTTAATCCAGCCCCCCAAGGTGGATAGGCTTCATTGATGATGCAGGACAGCCACAAGAGACTGGGCCGGCACTGCACTGGTGGCCTGCAGGCCCAACATGTATCACACAGAGACCCTGTGATCTGCTGTCTTTCTGTGTGTTTGTTTTCACTCCTGTTGTACTATATAGTGATAACTCCCTGAGGCCAGGGACCCCAAAAGCCTCATTGATTATCGTTTTTCTAGAACCTAACCCTGTTTCTCACAGAAGAGGCCCTCAATCCATGATGAATGGATGCTAGGTGCGTGGACAGACACGGATGGGTGGGTGGCTGACTATGCTACAGGGAGGGGAGGGATGGGATGAGCCCCTTAACTGGGATTTCTAATTTGTCAGTGTCATAGGAAATGATATTTTTAAAACATTAAATTTTAAAATGATGGTATACAGGCACATGAGTAAACTCACATGTTAAAAAAAGATAAAAGAAAACACTGTAACATTGATAGCGGTAGAACTTTTTTTTTTAACACTGTGCATTTTCTTTGTTTTATGAAGTTTATTTTTAACTGCCAACAATGAACTATAACCAAGTGAATATTCTCCCCCTAGACTTTTACAGATCTCGTAACACCAAGGGCCCACAGAGGAAAGGATAATATTTTGAACTAGTTTGGCTCTCAGAGTGGAATTGAGAGAGGGAGGAAAAGAAAACACGGGAGGCGGGCCTGGCCTTCCACAGTGGAAAGTGAACCTGCAAAGCTCCTCGGTGGCCGGTGATGACCGACACTCCCACCCCACCCCTACCTACTATCAGCAAATCAGCATCATTAGTTCGCCTTCCGGATCTTGAAAATCCAAAATGTTATGGGAAATTATATTTCTTTTGGAGCAAAGGATGGTAAATTTTCAGCACTGGCCTGTGACTGCTTCCAAAGAAAAACAAAGAAACAGAAAATTTTCTAATACGGATACATAAGTTTAAATTAAAATAGACACGTGTCCTGAAAAGCTCACTGCTTAGGTGCTGGTGCCGTCTTTGCTCCTGGAACAGTCAGAAGAGCACGTGTGCACCGCAGGGCATGGCCCTCTGAAGACATGACATCTTCCAGCTCCTAGAAGCCCTGGACTGGGTCCCTGCCAGCATGGCTGGTTTCCAGGCTTGTTCCCCCGACATACAGGGTGGGCAGCGATAGCCAGCTACTTTGTTCAGACAGACGAGGAAACTGAGGTTCTGAGAGGGGACGTGTGCACAGGTGAAGACACAGAGCTGAAAACAGTTGCAGTCCTGCCCCGTCCTCATTCATTGCACAAACGTTTTCTGAGCGCTCCTAGGTACCAGGTGCTGGTGAGAGACTGAACCATGCAAACCTGGAACTTGCAAGCAAGTGGGGGGAAGGGGGGTAGACCCTTAACAACTAACCAAGCGAATGACCAAGATAACCATAGATGGTGATATGAGCGGGCAAGTGGGAAAGAAAAGCAAGGAGCAGGGAGTTATTTCTGGTTTCCCCAGGCATGCTCAGGAGAGCATCAGCCATTAAGTACTACGCAGTTACAAACGCCCACAGGCTCCTGCAGACGCAACTTATTAACAGATTGTATTTGAGCGCTGACGTCCGTGAGGGATGCATGAATCACCAGCAGAGTGGATTAAATGTAAAAGAAATACACACACACACACACACAACTGGAGGCATTCTCACAACCCTAAGATCCCAGCAGTGAGGCAGGAAAGATGGGGTGCAGACCAGTCCACGTCTTTAGAGATGGACAGATCTGGGACTGGTCCTGCTGGAGCCTGCTTGCCAGTGCCTTGACTGAATTCCCATTTGCTTAAGGTCACCTGCTGCCACTAACCTCCTCCCACTTGACCCCTCACCACTTCCCCAAGGCGCTCCTCCCTGATCCTACTCTGGCCACACAGTACACTGACCCCTTCCTCACCACGCTTAGACTATTAATTCCACATCTGTTCCCCAGAATTCCAGACTGTGAGGGTAGAAACCAGTCCCTCCTACTGAGGACTTGATCCTCAGCTCCTGGAGCAACCCGTAGGGGCTGAAGTGAAGAGACAGAAGAGAAAGAAATCTCTCCAACATTTCCCAAAGGCTCGAGCCTCAGTTTCACACCTGTAAAACTGGGCATAGGACCAACCTGATGACAACGTGACCTGTCATCCTAACCGGCAGCCTGTATTTTATATTAACTCATTTTTTTTTAAAGTACATTTTTACATATTAATTCACTTTTTGGTGTGCAGACGTGAATTTTGACAAATTCACCACCACAATGAAGACATAGAGCTGAAGACATCACCCTCGAAAATCTCTCCTGCTGCCACTTTGTCGAACCCTCTTCCCCATCCCAGTTCCTGGTAATCAATGATCTGTTTTTTCTTCCTATAATTTTGCCTTTTCCAAAATGTCATGGAAGTGGAATTGTTCAGCACGTGGCCTTTTACGTCTGACTTCTTTCACTCAGCGTAGTGCACTGAGATTCATCTATAGCGCTGTATCAGTGGTTTGTTCCTTTTCATTGTCTTCTCCCTGAAAGAAGTCTCCTCACTTGGGGGCAGAGTCACAGAAAATAACAGTGGACCTGCCAGCTTCTACATCCCGAGTAATTTAGCCAACAGCTTTCTAGAACCCATTCCAGTTTTGGAAGAAAAGGTGAACCAGGAGTCAAAGGCCCCCTTCCTGGCTGCGTCTGTAACCCTTTACTCCGAGATCTGTGTAAGCGCCCCACCCTGCCTCTCTGAGGTCACTCTTTTGCAAAATGGCCAGTGATACCCAAACTTCCTCAAAGGCGATGCCAGCTCTAGGTGTTGACTCAAGAGAATGCCCTGGCATGGCTGGGCTGACCAAAGGCAAAAATCTACAGTGACAGGAGAGGCCAGGAGCCATAGACTTGGGAAGGGATGCAATTGAGGGCAGGGAGTAGAGAGAAGCCAGCATATGAGCAGAAACAGAGTGGTCCAGAAGGAGCTAGGGCCAGGGTCTGATGCTGTGAAAAGGGATCCCTCGATGAAGACTGTGCAAAGCCCACCCAAAGGCTTTGCTCTTGGGAGATGGCTGACAACCTGTTTCAGGACAGTAGTGGTGAGGGTGGCAGTCGGCTGGCCAAGCTCTGAGAAGGAGTGAGGAAGAGAGGAAGAAATGGAAGGAGAAGAGAGGATGTACTCTCTTGAGAATATTGGAAGGAAAATGAAAGAGGAAAATAGGATGGTGATGGTCATCATAATATTAATAATAATGAATACTCGTAATGACCCATGGATATTAAATTCTAACTCTGGGCCAGGTCTCGCATAATCCACACAACAACTCGATGGGCAGATTCTGTCAACACTCCATCTCACAGATGAGGACCTGGGGCACGAGGCGAGTATACGGAGTGCTAGTAGGTGGAGGAGCTGAGCTTTGGCTCCAGGGCTTGCAGTCATAAACTCCCCACTGCACAGGGGTTGAGCTGAGCTGCTGGCAATACAAAGGCTTAGCAGGAGCCAGGGACAGAAGTGTGTGGCCCCAGAGGGAGGCAGGAGGGAAGGAGCCACTGGAAAAAAGAGCTGTAAAATGAAGAGATCCAGGGGACATGGGGTGGGTACCACTTGCTGGATGTTTGCTACATTCTTTTCATCCGCACAATCCATGTATCAAACCCCATGCTACTCACAACCCAAGTATCAACTTGGTAGAAGCAGAGCTGCTTTAGTTGAAAGGAAAGAAGGAGACAAGCCAGACCCACCAACGTCCTCACACCCCTACACCACCATCTTGGTGGCCACTAAAGAAGGGACCTTCCTGGGAATGAGGGACTCCTCAGGACCTCCCCTCTCACATGGTACGCTCCCTGAGAGCTGCCTTTTTCTTTTCTTTATTTCTTTCTTTCTTTATTTCTTTCCTTCTTTCTCTCTGTCAACATTCGAGTATTAAAATAATGATACATTCAAAACTAAAACTAGCCTAGGATGCACTGTGCCTTGTCTATACCACACTGTCCAGCACATAATTGGGACTTGAAAAATGAGTGATGGACAGGTCTGGACAACACCTGTGCAGGATCAAATATGGATCCTCTCTCACCAGCTAAGTGACCCTTGGAGAGTGACAGTCACAAAGCCTCAGAATCCCCAGCTTTTGGGGATTTTAAGAGGGTTAAACAAGCTGATGCTCATAAGAGAGCACTTAGCTTAGTGCCCAACCAACGGCAAGAGCACAATAATGTTACCTACCAGTATCATTAATTTCATCAATAGGATTAAAAATATGTTGGGGAAAAACAAACAATTCACTGGAAGGAATTAAAATGTCCCCATGGGAAGCACAGTGCCCTGCATGTCCCAATGATGTTTCTCTCTAGGACTGGCCAGTAAATTCTCTGGTTTTTGAAACTGTTTCTTTTGTTTTTGTACCAATGGGAGGCATGGCCTGAACCACTGAGGTGTGAAGGTCAAGCTCATCTGAAGCCAAGTATTTATTAACTTGTGTTTATGCAACGCTTTGTGCCCAACTGGCCCCGTTTCTGTCTGAACTTGTGTTCTAAGATCCTTGGAGAATGCTCCTTTCTCTTATGACTTTTCTAAGGCTTTGGATGCTTAACAACAGTAGATGCAGATGTTAAAATAACAGCACACTGCAGCTCTAAAGGAGCAAGTCCCCTCCTTAAGAACTCAAAATTAAATTAGAAATACCTGGAAGTGAATCTTCTCTAGGGCTGAGGGCAGGAGAGAGCAGAGTTCCTGCCTCTGAAAAACAGTTCCAGGCAGAAAGACAGCACTGAATGTGGGTGAAGAGTGCCCTCTGCTGGTCAGTATTAGAAAACTACAACTGACAATATTATCCATCTCTCCAGGAGGGCTCCAGTTGTGCTGTCCTCAGGCAAGTCAGTCCTAATTACCTTTCGTAATTTTTTGTTTTGTTTTGTTTTATTACTCTGAACTGCAAACAAAAAGGAAAAGAGCTGATAGAAAGTACAAGGTCATAGAACATTTCATTCAGCTCACTTGTTTTTCTTGTTGGTGTACCTGAATGTCACCTTAAAATGGTCCTGTGAATGCTATAGCTCTGCAACTTGGGGAACGTGACCGAGTGTCTACAGGTGGACCACAAAAGTGTCCCATTTCCATTCTAAGAGGCTGTCCTTTTGATCAGACTCCAAACTTCACAGGCAGACACCCTGAATAAAAGCTGCCTGCTTCCTCCCAGAAAATCCCAGTGGGTCTGAATGCAGAGACAGCAAGACCCTGGTGGCCAAGAGGATAGGTTGATCCTGGGTCAAACCTAGACAAGGATCAACTCCAGATGGATGCTCTGGATCTTTGAACCTTGGGACACAACCCCCACCACAAGACCAGAACAGCATATCTGGTTTCTGCAAGGCTGCTCCCATAGTGGGGACCCCCTAGGACCTCAGTCTCCAACCCTGTCATTATCTCCACGCTGCTTCCTAGGAACAGCCCTGACCTCACAGGTGAGTTCTAACCCTCCTGGTTTTATGTTCTGACTTTACTCACGGAGCAACCTGGCTGAGCTTCAACCCAGCTCATCACTTCGCAGCTGTGTGAATGCCCCCATTGAATTTTCTTCTCCGTAGCAATAATGGGAACCAAGGGTCCACTAACTGCCAGAAACGTGACGTACACCACTTCAAACGAACAATCATGACCACCCTATGAGGCTATGAGGTGCTCTTCCAAAATCAAGGGTAAGAACTGTTTAAAATCCAAGGCTATCCAGCTTCACATGCAGTAACTAAAGAACTTTGCCCCATCCCAGACTTCTTCCCTCCATTACCTGGTCTGAGTTAATCAGTGTCCATTACATAAAACGGGTTAATCAGATGGGAGAGAAGCAGGAATGGAGGAAGAGGATACCTGGGATTAGGGAGATGAAAGTCCTCTGAAGCAGAGTGAACAGGAGGAGAATTTAGGTGGAGTCTAGGGAAGGGAGGAAAGAGCCAGCAAGGGTGAACTGGAGACTGAGAGGAATGGGGAGAAGACACGTTTCTAAGTAGGGTTGCTCTTGGGTATAAAATGGAGTCCCCTTGAATCTTCTTTGAGAGACACAAGTAAAGAGAACTACCTTCATTGTTGGCCAATGGACTTCAGACCTCTGATGCACCCAAAACCCAGAGTCTGGAGTATTGGAGGCTTTTCCAATATTTCCCAGATTACATTCCAAAGTTAGATGAGGACACCGAGGCTAAAGGATGGTCAGTAACTTGCAAAGACCCACACAGCTCGTGAGTGACAGAGCCTAAATTCAAGTCCAAGTGTGTCTGATTCCACAGCTCTTTCTGGATACTCTGGCCTCCCTGTAGGAGAAGAATAACAATTCCACCTAATAGGCCAGGTGAGGGGTGGACTAAGGACCTCCCACAATAAATCCTACATGGTAAGTGATGCCAGAAGTACCAGTTTCTTTCCTTCCTTCTGTTGTGTTAATCACTGAGTTCGCCCTGGTCCTTAAGACCCTGTTCTTTCCACTGGATTCCTGACATATCTTTTATTACCCCAAATTTTGTTTGGGTAACTGAACTACTACCTTAGCCTCCCCCAGTTCTGCACATAGCTGGCATTCTAACTTAAACTCCTCCAGTGGGATGGTAGGGACTCAATCTCCTAATGGATAGCCGTACATGCAGAGGGGCCAACCTTCTCTCCACATGTTCATTCCTTCAACAAATAGTCACTTGTTTCTATTGTGTTCCAGGCACTATGTGAGCCATCCGAGATGTAACACTGTTTTAAAAAGCTATCCAAAATCAGGAAATAAAGCATGCCTCTTCAAAGTACCTTATAGCCCAAGTCTGCCTACAGGGAAAGTAATTTTGTTTAACGTACTATTTGCTTTTGATTAGGGCCCAGGCTCCATAAAGTTAGGATGTTAAATTATAAAAGATAGATGAGTTGTAAATATTCTGTCAGGTATAGAAGATAATTTCAAAGGTTACAGTGTTATTTTCCTGTAGGGCCTTAACCAGTTTTATATCTAAGTTTACAGTCTTATCCCAACATTCTTTTCTCCGCATTTCTCCATGACTACATATATATGTATATACACTCATATGTATATACACACACATATACACGTATAATGCATATACACACATGAGTACATATAAGTATATATACACATATATACACACACTCACGTGCATACACACATATATATCATATATATCTTCCTAGATACTTCTTAGAACTAGCTTTTTCTTCCTCAGCTTTCTAGTTCTCTCATTAATGAGTTCAATATATATTTTATTAAGGCCAAGTATATATTTATATAAGGGTTAAGGGAGGTTTTCGGAGAAAAGCGGACCTTTGTATGGGCTTTGTGAGATCTGAGGAATCGGGGGGAGCATCCCCAGTACAGGTGACAGCGTGTGCAAAGGCCCTGTGGCAGGTAGCATGGCACACTGGAAAAATGGAAAGAAGGTCATGTAACCTTCAGCATCTGTGACTGGAGACTTTCAATCAACATCTGATATATCAACATCACGACATGACTGTCAAGTCGAGCCCCTCCTGTCTGTCCCAGCCACATGCAACAATTCTAAGAACACAGAATTGGCTTCAAAGGGTGGGAGAATTGTGTTCCCTGGATCACGTAGCTATAACTTCATGTCACCCTTCTTTAGCAATCGAGGAGGAGCCAGGTTAAAAGAGTTGGCAAAGTCCCAGTTTTTGAGAGGGAGAAGACATCTCTGCACTGGACTGCACCCCAGATGCCAGCATCAGTATTCAGATAGAGTCATGATCTCAGGGCATCAACAGCTCAGTGCAAGGCCCTCTGTCAACCCCAGTGCCTGCTGTGGCTTGGTGCAGTTCCACAGTCTGCTCATTCATCAAGTCGGCACAGCATAAATACCTGCTCAAGGAGGCCTGTCAGACCCTCCATGGGATGGTAATTTCTGCACAATTCTCCCCAAAATATTGCTGTACACTTGTCTTACGTCAGCATCCTGACAACAGGGATCTCCTCTCTCTCCCCCATCCCATCCCCTCCCCAGCCCTCCTTCTCATAGCATAAACAGCACCAGCCCTGGGGGCAAAAGATCCCATCCAATGGCTGGTAATGAACTACGTGACTTTAAACAAGTTGCTTAACTTGCCTGAGCCTCAGTATCCTTCTCAGTCTCATTAAAAGGCTCAGTGATCACGGGTAAAAGCACATTGTAGATTATGACACACAATATAAATGTGTTATTTTCATAGTAACAATTATTGGATGCTATTTTAGAAAATATCATGAGGCTTTGTTAATAAACAATACAACCCTATGTGAAACTTGGGCAAAATTTCCATATGAAAATCGCAAAGACAAAAAGAACAAGCAGGCCAAAACATGGCAAGAAAGTAAGGTAGAGCTCTATAAGCTCTAGTAACGGAAGGCTGGCACGGACACTTTTGGAGAGATGCTGCAACAGGCACTGTGCTGGGCACGCACCTCCTTCAGCTCAGGCATTAAAATAATAACTTACAGAGAATTTAAGTCAACATTTTTTGTTGTTGTTTTAAAGAGCCCACTTTGTGGAGAATATGAGTATTTCTCTAAAATTATTTGTCATTGAAAGGGAAAAGACCTTCAGCAGCCCCATTCATTTCCCAGGAGAATTCACATTTTTCCATTATCATGTGCCTTAATTATCTCAAGAGGCTAGCACTCATATGGATGGGTAATCTTTTAATACTTTTCTCGTTAGACCTATAACACTACATAATACATCAAATGCTTCCCACATTCTCCTGAATCCAGGATAACAAAAGAAAATAAGATGTACGAAAAGAATGATGGCTGGTGTACACAGCATCAATTCTCAGCCTAAGATTTGTAATACCTTGGAATATTCACTATCTCAAAGAGTAATGTGAAATGCTAAAAATTAAAAATAAAATCTTCCAGACATGCTAATTCATTTTAACTCGTTTTATGTCCTTATGTCCTTTAGGAAGAAAGAGAATGGCCATAATGATATCAGACAGTGAGGATATCTGTGGCATCTGGCACATAGGAGACATGTAATAATTATTTTTTGAATCAAAGAATTTCAAAGAGGTTGGAATTGAAAAGAGGTGTTCAAGAGTCTGCCACTAGGGGGCAAAAGAGAGTAAATTTTCTTAGCATATAATTTTTCACATTAAGCATCTTTTCTGACCACAGTGGCATGAAACTAGAAATTAACTACAGAAAGAAAACTGGAGGAAAAGAAAAAACACAAATATGTGCGGACTAAATGACATGCTACTAAACAACCACTGGATCAAAGAGGAAATCAAAAACTATTTTGAAACAAATGAAAGTGAAAATACAACTTTTCAAAATGTTTGGGATGCAACAAAAGCAGTCCTAAGAGGGAAGTTCACAGCTATACAGTCCTACCTCAAGAAACAAGAAAAATCCCAAATAAACACTCTAAGTCTACACCTAAAGGAACTAGAAAAAGAACAAACAAAATCCAAACAGAAGTAAACAGAAGGAAAGAAATAGTTAAAAGCAGAGCAGAAATAAAATAG
Organism: Pteropus vampyrus; assembly: GCF_000151845.1. Taxonomy (NCBI): domain Eukaryota; kingdom Metazoa; phylum Chordata; class Mammalia; order Chiroptera; family Pteropodidae; genus Pteropus; species Pteropus vampyrus. The sequence continues at coordinate 1,727,576 of NW_011888976.1, read as the reverse complement.
AAATTAAAAATATAGAAAACTAAGAGCTGGTTCTTTGAAAAGATAAATAAAACAGACAAACCTTTAGCCAAACTTGTCAAGAAAAAGAGAGAACCCAAATCAATATAATCATAAACGAAAAAGGAATTACAACCATCACCACAGAAATACAAAGGATAATTAAAGAATGCTATGAACAATTTTATGCCAATAAATTTGACCATCTAAAAGAAACAGATAAATTTCTAGAAGTATAAAACCTTGCAACACTAAAACAGGAAGAAATATAAAATCTAAACAGACCAATTAACTAGCAATGAAATTGAAGCAGTAATAAAAAAAAAAATCCCAACAAATTAAAGTCCAGGACCAGATGGTTTCACAGGTGAATTCTACCAAACATTCAAAGATTTAATATCTATCCTTCTTAAACTGTTTCAGAAAAATTGAAGGGGAAGGAGCATTTCCAAACTTATTTTACAAAGCCAGCATGATCCTGATACGAAAATCAAATAAACTCTTTACGAAAAAAGAAAAAGGAAGGAAGGAAGGAAGGAAGGGAGGGAGGGAGGGAGGAAGGAAGGAAGGAAGGAAGGGAAGGGAAAGAAAAAAGAAAAGAAAGCAAACCTTGGTGGTAGGTTCATGAAAATTTTGATATTACCTGTACACTTTCCTATATTTTATTAAAAATAGAAATATGATGAGAACTTTTAGGACAATTAATAAAGTATATAAAAAATAAAATGATAATTAACCCACTATGTTTACATCAATAACACATTTTTAATGAAAAACTAGCTTTTAGTTTTAAAACCAACAAAATAAAACGAGGTGTTTAATATTCTGCCACTAGAGGGCAATGGAGAGTAAATTTTCTTGGAATATAATTTTTAAAAAAAATTTGGTCTCAATTTGAGACTTTAATAGAAAGAAACCTAAAAAGTAAGTTGAAAATTGGACAATGGAAGGTTTTATGGTAAATCTCTGATGGAAATTTCAGGACTGATCTGAGTTCTGAGGACTCCTTTAGTCCCAGCACTGAGAATCTCTGTTTAAAATCGAAATACTCAACAACCATTAACTCCCACACTTGATGAGAAGTAATTCATCAGCTGAGCCAGCAAAAGGCAAGGCACTGGGATAGAGGGCACAAACTGGGTGAGGTCTGATTCAGAGGAGAAAAGGAACAGAGGGGCCGCCACCCTCTGTGACAGGCCCACAGTCCTCATCACTGTCCCATGTCCCCATTTTGTAGATCTGGAAACTAGCGCTCCCCAGTTAAGGAAGGAACTCTCAATGAATAGCATCACCATCTCCCCATACCCATCCTGGACCCTGGGAGACCACAAAGACTCCCATCCTCTCCCTCATTTCTGTATCTACTTTGCTTCAGACTCTTCCTCCTCAACCTGCCCCCCTAGCTTGGCTCCCCGTGCACACTGCAACCAGCAAGAAGCTGTTAAATCTCAAATATAGTCATTTCTTCCTTATACCTGCAAACCATTTCAAACTTTTAAAAGGTTCCATATCTCTTACAGAATAAAATCCAAGATAAAAAGTATAGTTCTGTGGACCCTCTAACCACTACACCAGTCCCCACCCCACCTACCCCTGGACCTATTTCCTGAGATCCCCACCTTACCATGCCCACACCCAGTCTCCAGCCCTGCAGACCTCACCACAACTACCACCAGCATCCAGGTCTGTGACCTTTGGTTCCCTCTGAGCAGCTGAGCCTCTGAAGACCCAGTCCCTGTGCTATCCTTTCTGAGAAGCCTTTCTAACCCCCACGGCCTCCCTTGGGATAGACCACTTCCTTTTAGCCCCCCAACGCTCAGTTTAGACTTCTAGCCTGTCCACCCACGTGCCTTGTGGGAAGTTCCTTCAGGACAGGGTCCACATTTTGTCATTTCTGCCCCATCCATGGCCTCAGGGATGGGGGTGAAGGCACTGGCTTCTTGGAAGGGGCTGTTGGCAAGAAAAGCAGCTCATGTTGGGCGGGAAGAGATGCCAAAAGCAAACTGTCCCCTGACAGCTTAGCGGTGGGCTTGTCTGAGCAAGAAGGACCAAGTAAGAGTGGGGTCTGGCAGCCTCTCCATAAACAAGGCTGACTCCACACAGAGCCTACCCTGGGCAGGTTGTCACAGGAGCTGTTTGTGGGGGCTTTTTCCACATCCACATATGCCTTTGCCCTGCTCAACAGAGAGGGACAGCCTGGGAGTAAAGCGAGAGGCCCCAGCAGGAGTTGGGGGAAAAGGGGTCAATGATCCCATTGTCCCTGCTCCACCCCCACTCCATTTCCCCTGTCTTGTTGTCTCCCCTGTAATCATCAGGAAACCTGAAGGGTTTTGTATTTTCACTCCGCCAGCGGCTCCTTTCCAACTTAATTCCTGGAGGATGCTTGTAACTTGCATAACTTTCAAAATTCAAAAAGTCATGCTCCTTACAAACTTGCATACAGCTGTAAGCAACATTGCGTGCAGGCTCTTCTGGCCTCTGTTTCCTCATTTGCAAAATGAGGCAGGCAAGACGGAATTACCTTTGATTTCCCGAGTATGGTGTACAGTGCGGTGTATAAGGCTCTTGAGTTATTTATGCCAACACCAAATCAGTAACATCACCAACTGCTGCTCGCTTTCCAGTGCCAGCTTTTTATAGTCAGCCAAGGCTTCCTGCACACAGACAATTGAAAAACAACTACCCCTTTATTCTACCTAGAGAACCACATGAAAGGAAAGAGGCCAAACACTTTGTACACACACACACACACACACACACACACCTTAAATCAGTGAAATTAAACACAGAGGCCCCTTCCCCCCACTCAATCATTTGGCACGGCTGTTTCTTGGTAACAGATACTAGTCAATGTCTACAAATATTAATGCTCATTAAATGTGACCAGAAAGGTGGCTTGGGGCCTTCTTTCCCAGTCATCCTGCTTTTTTTACTTTCCCTCCCCGAAGCCAAGAGTAACACTGGCTCGGCCTTGGTTCACTTTCCTGCTTTCCTTGCTAGGGGCTCCCTGGAGCAAAGGCCAATCCAGGCCTCAGCAGTCCACAGGGGAGACACGGCCAAGTCCCTGGCCAAACCCTGTGCCCAGGGACCTTGAAGACCATTTCTCAGACCATCTTCCCCAAACACCAGCAGAAAGCCTGCAGCCAGCCACTTCGGTTTCCTTGGTTTGGCTTTTAACTCAAGCTGTTTCAGGGAAAGGCCAATTCAAGCACAGCTTGTCTTCATCCTTTTCCCCCAACTGTGGAATTGGTCATTTCAGGATCCAGAGGAAATTATGTTCATGTGTTTATGCCCATGGGCACTCAGAGAGTCCTGGCTTTAGCAGATACCAGGAAAGAGACCCATGTACACATGTAAGCATGTTGTTCTGGGGCCTCACGATGCTTAATGTGCATCCATGTGGGGAGGACCTCACCGAGCCTATTACCAAGAAGTCATCAGGACTGACTTCTCAATTATTTACAACT
>NW_011888976.1:1720074-1724062 GCF_000151845.1 Pteropus vampyrus | reverse complement strand
AGAGAGGGACAGCCTGGGAGTAAAGCGAGAGGCCCCAGCAGGAGTTGGGGGAAAAGGGGTCAATGATCCCATTGTCCCTGCTCCACCCCCACTCCATTTCCCCTGTCTTGTTGTCTCCCCTGTAATCATCAGGAAACCTGAAGGGTTTTGTATTTTCACTCCGCCAGCGGCTCCTTTCCAACTTAATTCCTGGAGGATGCTTGTAACTTGCATAACTTTCAAAATTCAAAAAGTCATGCTCCTTACAAACTTGCATACAGCTGTAAGCAACATTGCGTGCAGGCTCTTCTGGCCTCTGTTTCCTCATTTGCAAAATGAGGCAGGCAAGACGGAATTACCTTTGATTTCCCGAGTATGGTGTACAGTGCGGTGTATAAGGCTCTTGAGTTATTTATGCCAACACCAAATCAGTAACATCACCAACTGCTGCTCGCTTTCCAGTGCCAACTTTTTATAGTCAGCCAAGGCTTCCTGCACACAGACAATTGAAAAACAACTACCCCTTTATTCTACCTAGAGAACCACATGAAAGGAAAGAGGCCAAACACTTTGTACACACACACACACACACACACACACACACACACACACCTTAAATCAGTGAAATTAAACACAGAGGCCCCTTCCCCCCACTCAATCATTTGGCACGGCTGTTTCTTGGTAACAGATACTAGTCAATGTCTACAAATATTAATGCTCATTAAATGTGACCAGAAAGGTGGCTTGGGGCCTTCTTTCCCAGTCATCCTGCTTTTTTTACTTTCCCTCCCCGAAGCCAAGAGTAACACTGGCTCGGCCTTGGTTCACTTTCCTGCTTTCCTTGCTAGGGGCTCCCTGGAGCAAAGGCCAATCCAGGCCTCAGCAGTCCACAGGGGAGACACGGCCAAGTCCCTGGCCAAACCCTGTGCCCAGGGACCTTGAAGACCATTTCTCAGACCATCTTCCCCAAACACCAGCAGAAAGCCTGCAGCCAGCCACTTCGGTTTCCTTGGTTTGGCTTTTAACTCAAGCTGTTTCAGGGAAAGGCCAATTCAAGCACAGCTTGTCTTCATCCTTTTCCCCCAACTGTGGAATTGGTCATTTCAGGATCCAGAGGAAATTATGTTCATGTGTTTATGCCCATGGGCACTCAGAGAGTCCTGGCTTTAGCAGATACCAGGAAAGAGACCCATGTACACATGTAAGCATGTTGTTCTGGGGCCTCACGATGCTTAATGTGCATCCATGTGGGGAGGACCTCACCGAGCCTATTACCAAGAAGTCATCAGGACTGACTTCTCAATTATTTACAACTGGAGCTTTGTGTTAATTCAACCAAGGGATTAAGAACAACGAGGATTCTGAAGAGCTTTTTTTTAAATCAAAAGTCTTTTAATCAAAGACATTTAACTCACTACAAATCATTCTTGCCTACTCATCAAATCAATTACTTTGAGAAATACCACTAAAGAACACACTGTCTATTCCAAAAATAATCTCCATGTGATGAGAAAAAATATTTGCCCTTCCTACAGTTAATTAAAGATAATGAGTCTTTATTGAAAAGAACATAACACACATGTAAACAACAATAAAGAGATCACTAAGTGTGGTATGCTTAATCCATAGTAAACAAGTCCTGTTCTGCTCCATGAGCTTGAACTCACCCCATTCTACCATGCACTAGCTGTGTGGTCTTGGGCAAATGACTTAACCCCTCTGAGCCTCTCTTTCCTTGGCCATTAAAGGAGGCTAATAAGCAGCATCTGTATCATGAGTGAGTTGTGAGGAATCAATGAAAAAATCCTGCCAAATGCTTAACCAGGTACTTGGCCTATGGTAAGGTCCAATAAGCATTAATTACTGTGACTGTGAATGTTATTATTCATCCACAAAGAGCATCCCACATATCTTCAGAAATGACTTCTTAGGGCATCACAATACACTCTTGCAATGGACAGAGGCAAATTTACAGTAAAGCCCAGGGTAGGGCCCTCTTTTTCTTAAAAAGGACTCTCCCAAATTACATATGAGGCAAGCCTCACAAAACCTGGATCCTTCCTTGATTATAGGTAACAAGTGATGCTCTCTGTACATCCTTCCCTAATTACATTCCTCTCCACTTCCTCCCTTCTGAATACATTGATGATGACTCCCATTCATATTTTTACCTTACTATGTTATTGTAAGCAAGTGTTTCTGCATGTAAACTTTCAATAAATGGAATCATACTGTTATATTTAATCTGCAATATTCTATTTGGCATTTTATATTTTTGAGATTTATCCACGTTGATATATGTAGGTCACAAGTGTTTACAAGAACTTGATTATATGGATATAATAACAATTTATTTGTGTGTTCTCCTGTTGATATTTAGTGTGTTTACAGTTTTTCACTGTTACAACAATGCTACGATAAACACACAGTCATTCTTGTTCAGATTTCCTTAGAGACACACACCAGCCAGCGTTTCTCTAGGGAATCTTGGCAGACACTGATGCATCTTTTGTCCTTACTAACAGAATCTAACATTTTCCTAGGCTGCAATGAAACATCCTCGCCTTCCCAGACCTCCCTGTAGCTACAGGAGGACACACACCTCAGTTCTAGTCAAAGATGTAGACAGAAATCTGCTGAGGATTCCTGAAGGCTGGCTCTCCGTTCTCCTTTCTCCCCAGCTGGAACATAGACCTGAGGGCAGGAAATGAGCAGCCTCGGTGGGAACATAAGGACAAAGCCTCACCCAGGGAATGGCAAAGTGAAAAAAAGACCTGAATTGTAACCAATTGAATTATTTAGGTGCTAAATTAACCTCTTCCTATTTATGTATCATTCTACATTATTTATGTATCATTCTACAAAGGAATAGGAATTATTTCCGCACAAAAAGTGAGTAATCTTATAGTCTTATATCCTAAAACCCAAAGTGCAATTCTTAAATTAAATATATATTTACTATAATGACAAGTCTTTTCATTCATAAGTTTCAATCATCAGAACAACTAAACTAGAAAACAGAACATGTATCTGAATACTTTCTGAGTACTTACAAAGAATGAGATAGTAACTGGGGACAGAGACAAGGGGATGGGAGTGCCTGCCCTCAGGGGCTGATTTCTTTTACAGCTTCTTTAAGCTTAAACAGCAAATGCCTGTAGGTCTTTGGAAGAGAAAAATCTCTAAGTGCTACAGAGGAGGCTCAAGATTCTGATCTTAACACCATGTTACACTTGCCCTTTAAATGACTGGTTCAACCTTGATTAGATTGTATAGTTTATTAATCTTCAGTTTTCTACCACATTTAGTTAATGAAAGCTGGATGAATTGAATATTCTACCACCTTATAATTGTAGCTAATGTCCTCACACATTTCCCTTCTGGGTTACAGGTACCCAGATGAGCAAGATTCAGGGTAGCTTTGTGTAAAGAGACAAAGCCATCAGTACATTTTTTGCATATAGTTAAAAGTGACCTAGTAGAACCTTGAGCACATTATGCTAAATGAGATGTCAGACCAAAAAAAAAAAAGAATAGCAATGGTGATCATAGATAATCCTCAAAATGTGCTTATTATGTGCCAGGCACTATTCTAAGCACTTCAAATATGTTACTTCAATTAAGTCTCAAAAGAGGAACTAATATTATTATCCCCACATTAGATGAGGAGACTCTTTTAGAAGACATTAAGTAATGCCAGCATCACAAAGCTGGTGAGGGGCTGAGCCAGGATCTGTGAGCTTAGCACTGCAGGGAATGTGTCTGTGTGGCAGGCTGAAGAATGACCCCGAAAGATGTCCATGTCCTAATTCCTAGAAGCTGCAAATATGTTACCTTACATGGCAAAAGGAATTTTACAAATGTGATTAAGTTAAGGATTTTGAGATGAGAGATTATCTTGCATTAGCCAGGTAGGCTCAATGTAATCAAAGGATTCCCTACAAGCAGGAGACCAGAGGGTCAGAGTAGTAGCAGGAGATATGATGGAAGCAGAGGCTGGAGCAAGGAA
>NW_011888976.1:1717836-1720024 GCF_000151845.1 Pteropus vampyrus | reverse complement strand
GGTGATCATAGATAATCCTCAAAATGTGCTTATTATGTGCCAGGCACTATTCTAAGCACTTCAAATATGTTACTTCAATTAAGTCTCAAAAGAGGAACTAATATTATTATCCCCACATTAGATGAGGAGACTCTTTTAGAAGACATTAAGTAATGCCAGCATCACAAAGCTGGTGAGGGGCTGAGCCAGGATCTGTGAGCTTAGCACTGCAGGGAATGTGTCTGTGTGGCAGGCTGAAGAATGACCCCGAAAGATGTCCATGTCCTAATTCCTAGAAGCCGCAAGTATGTTAACTTACATGGCAAAAGGAATTTTACAAATGTGATTAAGTTAAGGATTTTGAGATGAGAGATTATCTTGCATTAGCCAGGTAGGCTCAATGTAATCAAAGGATTCCCTACAAGCAGGAGACCAGAGGGTCAGAGTAGTAGCAGGAGATATGATGGAAGCAGAGGCTGGAGCAAGGAAGGGGGCTACGAGCCCAGGAAAGCAGGCCGCTTCTAGAAACTGGAAAAGGCAAAGACACGGATTCTCCCCTAGGGCCTCCAGATGGAGCCAGGCCCACCAGTGAGACCAATTTCAGACTTTGAACCTCCAGAACTGTAAACAATAAATGTGTGTTGTCTGAAGCTAACATTTTGTGGTAATATGTTACAGCAGCCATAGGAAACTCACACAGTAGATAAGTCTCAGTGTCTTTATGCCTGTGTGTCTGTGTGTCTGTCTGTGTGTCTGTGTGTGTGTCTGTGTGTGTGTGTGTGTGTGTGTGTGTCTCTCTCTCTCTCTCACACACACACACCCCCTACAGTCCTTGTCCTCAAGGAGCTCATTCATCCAGAAAGGGAGAAAGAAAAGCTGCCACTTATTCTTTAAACATTGGATGGAATAAAGGCCACAGAACACTCACAACAAAGTGCAGGGGGCACCTGGGGAAAAGTGTTTGGTCCACTCAGGTGGACCTCTGATCATTCCAGCAAATGTCCTTATTATCTACAACTGGTTACAAAGTCCAGAGAGGGAATGATGTTCTGGAGCCACTTACTAACGGACTTCTCTGATGGATCCGCCCTGATAATGTTTCCACATTTGTAAGAGACAAACACTTGGCAAAGCAAAAGGCAACACCCTCAGAGCTTCCTTCCTGGAACCCGTCATTGGCTTGTCTGGATTTATCAGCCAGGTCTTCCTCCTGTTCCCTTCAGTTTGGCCCCCTGAACATTCAGACAGCTGATGTGTCCTTCTTCTCTGGCCAAGGTCAAGTACGTAAACAAATTATTCTAATGTAAGAGAGGCAGCAACATCTTCAATCTATACATCCTCTTTCAAGTAACTGCCTCCCACATGCACCAATCCCCCATAAAGTCTTACCCCAGCCAGTCCAAGCAAACTGAGATTTCATTACATGCCTAGGTATTGGTGCAATCCATGCAATCCCTGAAATAAATGGGGGTGCAAAAAAGGAATGGATCTCTTCTTTAAAAGAGGTTTTCTTAAAATCCACAAAGGAGCCCAGCCCTTCTTAAAATGGAGACTGTATAAGGATGGAATTTTAAGCTACACTGCTGGGCTTTTAAAAGAGATTCCACTTCTGCTGGGCACCTCGTCTGTGAAACACACATGGCTTGAGAATTTGGGAGACAGAATGTGCAGGAACATGCAGGAATAAAGAGAAGTCACAGTGAGTATTTATTGAGTACTTAATTTTGATTATCATAACAATCCTATGTCACAGGTACTAATATCAGCCCCATCTGACAGATACAGACATTGAGGCACAACCGCAGTCAGTAAGCAGCAGAGAAGAATAAGGGCCCGGGGAGGCAAATGCCAACTTTGATAGTGGAAGCATCCGCTGTAACTTACCTGCCACCTGAGTGCCACCTGTGTCCCTCCACACACCATCAAATGGGTTGATCAGGGTGAAAGGAGCATTACCAGGGAGAATGGCAGGAAAACCTCTACGTGGGAATTCTTCCAGTCAGGCTGAGCGCGCCAACTGCTGGACGGACTGTGCCTCCTGTCCCATCAGCTCCGTCTATGGACCTTATGTGCCCATGCCTAGCAGCTAAGAGTAAGGACTTGGAGCTACAAACCAGGTCCTTGAAGGAGCAAGGGCATCTCCTCCATGAGGCTCCATTCCCTAATACATCAAACGTGAAGAATAATGCTCGTACTGCACCCAGTTTGG
>NW_011888976.1:1711893-1716461 GCF_000151845.1 Pteropus vampyrus | reverse complement strand
GTGTATGTTATTTGTCTGTAAAAGTTAATAAACTGATTCACATGAATTCTCAGTTTGTTCTAGAATTTTAGGGGTTGAAAGGGTGTGTGGGAGAGAGAATCAACACATCATGTTTCAACCATATAAATCATAGATTTTTTCTCAACAGCCTGAAAAACCAGTTGTTCCTGCTGTTGAGAGCCACAGATTGCACTGGTTTCAGAAAACACTTCCAACCGCCCTGAAGGAAAAGAAGCCACAAAAGAGCTGCCATTGCACATGCCTCTTGCTGAGGCTGAGCTAGAACCAATTTTTATTCCAAGATCCGGCTTGAAAAGTGACCACTTGGTGTTCCAGATGAAAACAGGCAGCCAGCACGAGGTTCTGCAGAACCTCCTATTTTTAAAATCTCCTGGGTGCTTACAGGGGACGAATGCTTTGACCATAGCACACATTGTTTTTGTTTGTTTGTTTGTTTGTTTGTTTGTTTGTTTGTTTTAATAGAGGCCATGCCTGCAGTGCCTGCCCCACCCCTCCACATTTACCTCCTGGCTTAGCCTCTTCCTAGCTGGCCAGGGACGGGTGTGTTCCGGGAACTTTGCTGCTGCTCATGAGTCACCTCCCGGGGCCTGACGGCTGCTCCTGGATCCTGATCAATTTCCTTCAAGAAACTGACTTTGGTGTATGGGGTTCACAGTGCTATAACTTGCAAAAATAAAACTTCTCTCCTTTTTACAAGCAGACTGAGCAGTCCCTCCCCTCCTTCCTGCATAACAGAAAAAAGTTCATTTCTGAGCCCCTCGGTCCAACAGTCATTTGGCCACATCAACCATTTAGCAGAGGCAAATTTCTCATTACCATACTGCAGCAGGGTTGCTCCTCGGGGCACTGGGGTTTGATGCCTGGTCCAGGGGCAGCCTGGTCTTTTCTTCATCTGGGTGCTCACTGATGGACAAGGCTGAATTGGCCTGACACCGCAGGAATGATCTTAGCCAGATTTGTAGAGGCTAAGATCACCAAAATATTTTAAACTGCATAGATTCTTGGGCAGAAAATTCTCTGTTGAGCCACACTGGATGTACTTCCTAGAACAGATTAAACTTCGCGAAATTAAATCCATGCACTTTTCAGTATGATGAATCTGAGGAGATGGCTCTGCCAAGAACAGCCTCTTCTGGGTATGTGTGAGCACCCCCGAGTCAACTGAGAATAAAGCCCAGGCTCACGCTTCCTGGGGCTCCTTCCTCCCACCATCACTCAGCTAGCTCCGCAGCAGAATTTGGATGACCCGGTACCTGAAATAAAGCTCTGCTCAATGGCCCTCTTGGAAGCTAAAAAGAAACACACTGTCTGGATGGAATTGGAAGAAAAGGTCCTGAGATGGGGCCCCAGAGATCTGGATTTAAATCCAGCTCTGAAATCACGGACAAGTCACTTTTCTCTGGACTTCAGTTTCCCTATCTGCAAACCCTAAAGGCATCTCTCCAGTCCCTTGCAAGCTGGTAGCTTTTCGATTCCAGCCTGAAGACATATTTAAAAAAAAAAAGTTTTTTCCCCAATTAGTTGCCAACATTTCAAAATCTAGAGAGTTCTCATGAGAATTTGGAGATTGTACATTAAGATCCTGCTTTCTGGATTCTCTCGGCAAATCGGCAGGAACGAGGAAGGGGAAAGAGTTCCTGGGAAAGAGAAGGAACAGCCCAAGCTACAGCTTTCACTTTTATCCCTGGCTGGCCCTGTCCGCACTTAAGTTGAGGACTCCTGTTTATAAGTCTGGCTTATTTATTTCCCTTTAAGATATTGCTTAACTTTTTCACCTTTCACTTCAGCTGGAACACTCATGAAAAAACTCTGAAGTCAAAATATTTCACAAAAACCAGTACAAAAAATCTATTAATCCAAAAAATCCACAAAGCTGGAGCTTATGCCTCAGCCTGCCAACAATTCTAACATTGACCATTCAGGGACCCAGAGTTGGTTTAAAAGTCCTCCCTAAACTCTCTGACCTCCGTGGGCTGTCTCGCACCACTCCCCACTCCTCATCAGGGCCCCCTTAGCTCCTCAGCCAGGGACATGTGTTTGGGAGCCAGGACGGTGAGGTCAGAGGCGGGTGAGTTTCTGAGGAGGTCAGAGCCACATCTGCATTCTGTCATCCTGCTGGATGGGTCAGGGTGTGCAGGGCTGCCTGTGGGCCTGCCAAGTCACTGGAGGAGATTAAACAACAAGCCAGCCATGTCGCAGCAAGAAGCAAGCAAGAGAGAGCGTGGGGAAGAACGTCAGCCCACTCAGGTGTGTTTCATGATGGGAGGCTGGAGCAGGGAGATAGCACTTTGTTCCACATCTCTTTAAAGGAAACACCCGGTCCAAGAGGTACAGGAATGGAAACTGAGTTCTCAACTCGTCGGTAGTAATCATAATATAATGACAGTGACAATGTCAACAGCAGCAACAGCAGGACAGTTAACACTCAGTGAGCTCTCACTCCGTGCCAGCTGCTGATATTATTAGCATCATCATCCCTATTTTAGAAATGATGAAACTGAGGCCCAGCAAGGCCACAAACTTGAACAAGATCACACAGTAGCAAGTGGTGGAGTGGGAACAAGAATCTAGGCAGCTGCCTCCTGAGCTCAGGCTTCTGACCACTGGTCTCTCTGCTGCCACAATACGGTGGCTTTGATGTTCAGGATTCGATGACACATACTCTTTTCCACTCTCTTTTACATTATTAACCCATTTCTCATTTGCTCCGAGAATACTCGCCAGCGGCACGTGCAGCTGTAGCGTTTACCCCAAGATAACTCACGGATTACAGTCCTAACCTCACCCCCAAAGTTTGCCATGAAATATCTCGCTTTTATTATTATTTTCACATCACTCTAGTATATTGACAGTCTTTGGAAACAAATGACATCATTCTATTTATAGCATTCTGTTTTTAGCAGTGGTATTTCCATTTACAAAATATAGTAATTCTCAATCGCTGAAATGTGAAATCTTAGAAAACGTAGCATTCCTACGTGTGATGTTAAATTAACGCTGGCAGCCAGCTGCACTTTTTTCTAAATAGGAAATGGGTTAAAAATCAAGTGGAATTTATTTGCACGTGCACTCCTCACTGTAATAACTATGTACATCGACATCTAAATGCACAGGTTATTTATTGTACAGGTCTTGTTCACACAAAATCACGCTTGCTATTCTCTGCATAGTTTGGAAAATTTTTAAGATAAATCTTAACCATTTGCAATCTGTGCCTTACTCCTTAGCTTTAAGGTGTATAAATTGCCCCATTTGTCTTTGGCCCTATTCACAGTAAGGTGTGTGTCCCCTGAGAGCCCCAACTCCCAACCATCAAGAACAAAGGAGCCCACTGTTTATAAAAAGGCCTGAATAATGGGGAGAGTTCTCTTAAAGAACAGATGTGGACTGTTTTACAAAACATAATCTAAGAGATGCTGGGCCCACACTGTCATTTCTCACTCTTAATTTACACACACTCCATTAAACTTAGGAAGAAGAGATTAAAAGCAGCTAAATTTGAAGAAAGAAATGAGCAAAAGAGAAGGGTGCTAACAAGTGACATAGGATCTCCAGGAAGGAGACCAAAAGGAAATTTCAAAGCAGGATTTAGCCCCAGAGAAAAGGTTTCCACCCACTCTCTGGTGAAGGGTGCATTGCTGTGTGCAAGACGGCAACGTGGAGGTCAAGGAGAAGAGGCGAAATGGGGACCGGCGTGCCACATTTAATAAAGCAAGGAGGCATGCAGCCTGATGAAGAAACACAATCACAGCTGATGAAAACAAACGAGTTTTAGGCATAAGGAAATAAAGTTAAACCATCTGGAACTTATGCGAACATGCTGGTTCTGAGCACATGCTCTCGAACAAGAATCTCATGTTTTTCTGTCCTAACAGAGAACTTCCTGAAGATTCCTATTCGGTCACATTGATGACTGAATTCAAGTCTGATAGTGAGTTGCTCTCAACCCTACCTACCCACAGGCAAATATATGCCTCCTCTTTTGCCCCCAAGGGGACATTTGGCAATTTTTTGTTATCTGTCACAACTTGGGGAGAATGTGTGCTACTGTCGTCTAGTGAGTTCAAGCCAGAGATGCTGTTAAACATCTTACTATGCACAGGACAGCCCCATAACAAAGAATCATCCTGCCCAAAATGTCAGTGGTGCTGAGGCTGAGAAGCCCAGATCTAAAGCAAAGCAAAAGCAGAAGGTACAGATTTGTCATCAGAAAGAAAGATGTCCTAATAGTCACTTTTTTACCTGCTGTGTGCCTTGGACTTTGGTCTCCTCGCCTGTAGAAGCAGATAATCACTTCCAAACCCTGACTAGGCTGTGCTGGGGAGCAGATTAATCTCATTTACGAGACCTGGCCTTTGGAAGTGCTTTGTCAGTTGCAGGTCTTGCTCCACTGTCATCTCTCCCAGTACTTGGAGAGCCTCTGATTCACACTGAGGGAAGAGAAGCAGCAGGATCTCGTTGGGTTAGGCAGGGGTGGCAATGCCTCAGAGTGGCCAGCACAGACTGGTCCTGGGTCCTGTGTGGCACCCACTGAGGATGTGGACTCC
>NW_011888976.1:1709383-1711843 GCF_000151845.1 Pteropus vampyrus | reverse complement strand
AAATCTTAGAAAACGTAGCATTCCTACGTGTGATGTTAAATTAACGCTGGCAGCCAGCTGCACTTTTTTCTAAATAGGAAATGGGTTAAAAATCAAGTGGAATTTATTTGCACGTGCACTCCTCACTGTAATAACTATGTACATCGACATCTAAATGCACAGGTTATTTATTGTACAGGTCTTGTTCACACAAAATCACGCTTGCTATTCTCTGCATAGTTTGGAAAATTTTTAAGATAAATCTTAACCATTTGCAATCTGTGCCTTACTCCTTAGCTTTAAGGTGTATAAATTGCCCCATTTGTCTTTGGCCCTATTCACAGTAAGGTGTGTGTCCCCTGAGAGCCCCAACTCCCAACCATCAAGAACAAAGGAGCCCACTGTTTATAAAAAGGCCTGAATAATGGGGAGAGTTCTCTTAAAGAACAGATGTGGACTGTTTTACAAAACATAATCTAAGAGATGCTGGGCCCACACTGTCATTTCTCACTCTTAATTTACACACACTCCATTAAACTTAGGAAGAAGAGATTAAAAGCAGCTAAATTTGAAGAAAGAAATGAGCAAAAGAGAAGGGTGCTAACAAGTGACATAGGATCTCCAGGAAGGAGACCAAAAGGAAATTTCAAAGCAGGATTTAGCCCCAGAGAAAAGGTTTCCACCCACTCTCTGGTGAAGGGTGCATTGCTGTGTGCAAGACGGCAACGTGGAGGTCAAGGAGAAGAGGCGAAATGGGGACCGGCGTGCCACATTTAATAAAGCAAGGAGGCATGCAGCCTGATGAAGAAACACAATCACAGCTGATGAAAACAAACGAGTTTTAGGCATAAGGAAATAAAGTTAAACCATCTGGAACTTATGCGAACATGCTGGTTCTGAGCACATGCTCTCGAACAAGAATCTCATGTTTTTCTGTCCTAACAGAGAACTTCCTGAAGATTCCTATTCGGTCACATTGATGACTGAATTCAAGTCTGATAGTGAGTTGCTCTCAACCCTACCTACCCACAGGCAAATATATGCCTCCTCTTTTGCCCCCAAGGGGACATTTGGCAATTTTTTGTTATCTGTCACAACTTGGGGAGAATGTGTGCTACTGTCGTCTAGTGAGTTCAAGCCAGAGATGCTGTTAAACATCTTACTATGCACAGGACAGCCCCATAACAAAGAATCATCCTGCCCAAAATGTCAGTGGTGCTGAGGCTGAGAAGCCCAGATCTAAAGCAAAGCAAAAGCAGAAGGTACAGATTTGTCATCAGAAAGAAAGATGTCCTAATAGTCACTTTTTTACCTGCTGTGTGCCTTGGACTTTGGTCTCCTCGCCTGTAGAAGCAGATAATCACTTCCAAACCCTGACTAGGCTGTGCTGGGGAGCAGATTAATCTCATTTACGAGACCTGGCCTTTGGAAGTGCTTTGTCAGTTGCAGGTCTTGCTCCACTGTCATCTCTCCCAGTACTTGGAGAGCCTCTGATTCACACTGAGGGAAGAGAAGCAGCAGGATCTCGTTGGGTTAGGCAGGGGTGGCAATGCCTCAGAGTGGCCAGCACAGACTGGTCCTGGGTCCTGTGTGGCACCCACTGAGGATGTGGACTCCTGATGGAGGCTTGTGAGGGACAATACTTACTGAAGGAACCAATGGGCCTCAGACATCGTTGCTCCCCATCAAGACATGCCAGAATGGGGTGGGGGGCTGATTATGTGCTAGGGTCTCCAGGGCAGGGCATCAGACCTGCCTCATAACCCAGGAACAACTACCATTCGTACACCAACACACAATATAACAACAACAACAATAATGTCCAATATCTATTGAGCCTTAATCTGTGCCTGGCCAAGAACTTTGTGGGTTATCTCATTTAATCCTCACAACCACCATAGAAGATGGATAGGATGATTATCTCCATTTTACAGGTGAACTAAAACAGCAGTCCCCAACCTTTTTGGCACCAGGGACCAGTACTCCTATGAGAATCTAATGCCTGATGATCTGAAGTGGAGCTGAGGCGGTGAAGATAGTGCTGGGGAATGGCTACAAATACAGACAAAGCTTCGCTCACTTGCCTGTCACTCACCTCCAGCTGTGAGGCCTGGTTCCTAACAGGCCACGGATCAGGCCATGGACCGATATAGAGCTGGTCTTCACACTTAGGACTCAAACACCACAGTCCACGGCCTTAACCACAACAGCATTCTCCTATAAAACTATACCACTTCCATTACTACCTGGATCCCCGTATTCTAGAAAGCTGGAAACCAAGCTGATGGACAGTATAATTTCAATTAAAAACATCAATGTGTGTGCATATGCATACTAATGCAAGAAGGAAGCTTCTTGCAATAGTCACTGACTAGCAGTGTTTACTGATTAGTAGAATTACAAATGATTTTTAAATTTTCTCTTTATATACTTCTAAAGTTCTCAAAGTGTTTTTACAGTTAATAACTTATTAGTTAATAA
>NW_011888976.1:1705368-1707608 GCF_000151845.1 Pteropus vampyrus | reverse complement strand
GCACCAGACAAGTCACCAGACAAAACGAAATCTGCATAATTTCACCTAGGAGAGGACAAACTTCCACTGAACAGGAAAATGAAAATCTAACAATCTAACAGTGAGGATATGTTGAGGTATTTCCCAAACAGAAGAGATTGCTTCTTAGGAAAATCAAGGAGAAAGTCTGTGTTCTCTTTGGAGCTGACAAATTCAATTAGGAGAGAGCTGGCAGAGGTGGGAGGAGAGGGGTGAATTTTCACCCAGCTGATTCCAGTGTCCAGACAGCCAGGCTGGGTAAATGGCCGTTACTGTACCAGCCACTGGAAGGAGTCCAACACACAGGACATGCTCTGGGAGAAAGAGAACGTTCACTAACCCAATTTCTAATTAAATGTGGGTTAACTGGCACTGTTCCTTGCAGCTCAGAAGGCCAATTCGGGCTGAAAGGAGTGATTTTCAAAATAAAAAAGCCAAGCCCGCCAAGCTACCACCTTTTATTTTCTCACATCCTTTCAGTTGCTCAATTTGACTCCTTGGTCCTTAGAGAAATAAACTCTCCTCGCCCCAACCAGCTCCCGTTGTGTAACAGCCAACACCCTCTCAGCGCACGTGGGATTGAACTCTATTCCGCTTTTCCCATGGTGTGGTCACTGCTGCCTAAGGATGAGTCACCCATGAAAGCTACACATTGTCCCCAACAGACAAAGCGCTCAAACCAGGAGAGTGGCCCATTCATGCTTCTCCAAGAGCTGACCTCTTTCTGCAATTTCTAGAGGATGCTGCCACCCAAGCAGTCAGTCTTCTCTTTCCAAATTCTGTTTCTAATACAACCATGAGGAGAAACAGTCTTGGGAGATAACTTTCAGTGAAACACTGGTACAAAGGGAGTACAAACTGAAAACCAAGGCAAACTTCCATCAAGATGCTTTAAGGTCAGAGAGAAATAATAATAAGCCACATTATTATTATTAATGTGGCTTATTATTTTTAGGATTATTAAATAATAATAAGTCACATTATTATTGTTGGTGACATTATTATTGCTACACCCATTGATATTAGTGTCACATTTTTTTGCACAGCAACTAAGGCACTGGGCTAAGAAAGTGTGTCATATACATTATCTCATTTAATCCTCAGAACTACCCTATAAGATAGGTCCTATTTATTAGTCTCATTTTATATTCAAGGAAACTGCAATACAGAGAAGTAATTTGCTCATGTTTATACAATGGTACGGTCAGGATTTGAATCAAGACACTTCATCACCAGAGCCTGTGTTCTTAAATACCATGCTATCATCAATTACTAATTTAGAATGGTAATGTTCGAGTTGTGGTAAAGTGTTCACATTTGAGGGAGATTGTGACATTTATCAGCTTACTTTTATGTCACTTCTCATCCTCTCCCCAAGAAGTGCTATAACCTGGCTTTACAAATATAAAAATAGCCTGTCCCAGATAGTGTGCTGACTGCGTAACACGCATCATCTCATTTAATCCTCACAACCACCCTATGAGATTGGTATTAATATTACCCTATTTGCAGATAAAAATACTAAGGTTCAGGGAAGTTAACGTCCTTGCCCAAGTTCGTGGCACAGAGTATGAATTTGAACCCAAGAATGTCAGAAGCCAGCATCTATATTCTTTCTACTACATATACCTTTGCTCACAAAATTTCAGGATTTTCCAGGGAAAAAAATTAAAAAGAGTATCATGAAATGAGGAATGAGAATGACCAAGTACAACAATTACACCAACTAGATTCACTGAGTGGGAGGGACTGTGGCAGTGGGCTGGCTAGCTGGGAGCCACAGATTATCCACCTGGCCCCGAGCTTAGATCAGCCCATGACCTTCAGCAAACCCTTTCTCTTTCTGGGCCTCAGTTTCCTCATCTGTGAGAGAGGAGCAAGAGAACAGGGGGCCTTCCAGCACGTAGGAAGATGGTAACTTCTCTCCTCCCCTCCCAGTGCAAGTCTTCAGGAAAAGGTTTCTAACTCTGTCACCCAGGGGAGAGCTCTCAGGTACAGCCTGAGGCCAGGCAGTAGGGAGGAATTCTCGGTTCTTCTGGGAGAAGATGGGAGTGGAGGGGAAGAGGGGGTCTAGGAGAGAAGCTGGAGTGGGGACAATGAAGGATGTTTGAACAAGCACTGTGCCTGGATCTGAGGGGTATAAACGTATGTAGAAACTCACCGAGCTTTGCCCTTAAGTTGGCATACACGCCATATATATTTACAACTCAGTAAATGTTAGA
>NW_011888976.1:1701008-1703369 GCF_000151845.1 Pteropus vampyrus | reverse complement strand
CCATCATCATGTATTTGTCCTGACCTGCATGCTGTCCCTCACACAGACTAGGCCCCTTCCCGCCCCTGGGCCTTTGCGTGTGCTGTCCTTTCTGCCTGCCATGATTTTCTCCAAGAAGGCTGCAGTGCCTTCTCATTCCAGTCTCTGCTCAAATATTCTCTCAAAAAATCCTTCCCATCTTCCTATCTAAAATTCCACATCTTAATTTCCATTCCTTTATTCTACTTTATTTTGCCCCACAGCACACACCACCAGCTAATGTCACTTCATACATTTGTCTGTTTATAGTCTATCTCTCCTAGCAGAAGGGAAACTCCACCAAGGCAGGGACTACTGTGTCCGTTTCATTCACTGCTGTATTCCCCCACCCCTAACATAGTCCCAGACACACAGAAAGATATCAAAAAATGTTGGTTTTATGAATAAAAGGATGGATTCCTTCAGTCCCCAGGTCCCATCTCAAATCTATTGCTTGAATATTTTTCATTTAGTTTTACCTTTCTCATTGATATCTTAGTCATCTACTCACTTATTCTCAACAGGCATTTATTGCCTTCATCGCCTCTCTCCTGGATGGCTACAATACCCCAGCTGATCTCTCAGTCCCAAGTTTGGTCTCCCTCCAAATCTTTTTTTCCCACTCCAGCCAGAGGTCTTTACTTGAAGTACAAATTTGATCATGTTGCTCCCCTACTTGAAATGTTTCAGTGGCCTCCTGGAGCTCCCTAGAACAATCTAAACTCTTTCCTAACAAGGCTCACAGGACTCTCACTCAGTCCTCCTGGCCCAGATGCTCCTAGTCTCCTGCCATATTCCATGATCCAACCACATTGAACGCTTGCTGTCTCTTCTTCCAGTATGCTGTGTTCTCTTTGGCCTCAGGACCTTTGCACATGCTGTTCCTTCCACACAGCTCATTCTTTACCTGACTATCCTTCATGTATGCTTCCATTTGCTAACTGTTATCTCTTCTGGGAAATGTTAGGTCCACCCCAAAATCACACTGTTGCACACTTACATCCTGGGACCAGCATGGTTAGGTCTTTTCATTCCAGATTGTAAGGTTCACGAGAGCCAACTTGTGCCATTCATAGCACCTGGCACAATGCCTGGCACCGAGCAGACACTTGAGATAGTTCCTTGACTTTAATCATGTCTTCTTTGATATCACGCCTTCTATAAATTGTCACAGGGTTCATTTCTTTGTGTCACATTTGACACTACTTTTGGCACCTTGACTCACCATTCATACTTCCTTGAGACAACAGCACCACATACAAACATGCTCACACCTGCTCACACACACCACACTTGGAGAATCTGTCACTCTCCCCAAATCCCTTCCACCATGACAGTCTAACCTTGAGGAAGCTTAGCTTTCTGCATGAATGTTATAAACAGGGTACTAGTGACTGCTACATCAAGCACACTCTAGTCAAACTTGGCCTGGGTCTGTTAAAATAAAATAGAGGGAGAGATATTTTAAAAAAAAAAAAAAAAGTGTGAAAATTTTCTCTGAAATGTCTCCCTTACTCACCATGTCTGTAAAGTCAATATCAAACATGCTCAATTTTATTTGAAAGTCTTAAATCATCAGGGCTGTACTTATATATGACTTATTTTTGTAATTAAAAAAAAAAAACACCTGCCCTGTGTTTAGGGTGAAAAATCATTTTTTATTATAAAGGTTTTCTTTCCCTCATAAGTGTTAGAATTATGATCAATATAAATTCTCTTTCAGATCTAAACCAAAACACTATGCAGGTTATGGTCTTAATCAGGTGTGAACTCAAGTGTCACCAGCCACAGGTCATCCTGACCTCGGGGGTGACAATGTTAGCAGTGAAGCTTTGCCACTAGAAATGCTGTTCCTGGACCTATTCCAGCCTCTGGGCTTCACTTGACATTCATGGAAGAGGAAGGGTGGAAGAACATGGTAAATGGTACCATGAGGACACACTCAGGATCTGACTCTTCAAACGCCAATGCCATGGAGGACAAAAACAAGAGAAGGCCCTATTTTGGCCTGAAGGGGACAAAGAGACATAACAACCAAATGCAATGCTTCAGCCAAGAACAGTCCCTGGATGGGTGGGTTGGGGTAGGGGGAGAAGGGTAAAGAGCTGTAAAAGGTGCTTTGGAACAACTGAGGAAATCTAAATATGAACTGGATATTAGAAGCTATTCTAAAACTATTGTTAAGTTATAGAGATGAATAATAGTAGGTGATTATGTAGGGCAAATATCATTATTTTGGGGGGTTATTTAGAGGCAAAGTGTCAAGATGTCTGCAATTTGTTTCCAAATGGTTCAGGAAGAAAAGAATGCATATGTGTATACACATAGAGAGAGAGAGAGAGA
>NW_011888976.1:1688622-1700634 GCF_000151845.1 Pteropus vampyrus | reverse complement strand
CCATGTGATTATGGGGCTAACAGCTGGTTTTCCCACTAATCAGAACCTCTGTATGGGCAGAGGGAGTATTAAGTTCCTGCTCATTCTTAGTATAAGACACGCAATAGCCACTCAAATATTTGTTAAGTGAGTGAGATATTTTACAGCCCTTTAAAAGAATGCATATGAAGATAACGTAACAAGAAACGATTGACACAAGTGAGAAGTATAATAAAACTGCTATGATCACAATAATATTGAAAACTAAAAACTGCCACCAAAAAAAAAAAAAAAACCCACAAACCACCAAAACTAAAACAGTAATTCTGGGGGGCTGGGGGAGCGGAGAGCTGAGAAAATAGGTTGCCATGGAAAAAATCCTGAGTATTATAATAGGTACACTAAAAACATAAGGAGTACAGTGACTTAGTGATAAGGGGACAGTAAGTAAAGCAAGGAGGAAAAGTCAGAAAATGGTGAAAATTTTTCTCACTTATTTGAATTTACTGATGGAAAAAAATCCTCAGTCTTAATATGAGGACAACTTGGCCAAAAGACAACTGGGCATTAACTCCACTCAATTGCCATCATTCAAGGCTACAGGACACCCAGGTTCTAACTCCACTTCTGCTACTAATTCACTGTGTAACCTCCAGGCACATGACCTCTCTGAGCAGTTTTCTTACTGGCAAAATGAGAGGGTGGGTCTAAGGGAGCAAGAGATCACATTCAATGAATAGTAAAGCCACTGAGATCTAATATACAGTATACTGAATATAGACAACAATGTTATAAATATGTAATATAATATCATTAAAATGACAACCATATTACAACATATAAATGTATCAAAGCAACACACTGTATACCTTTAATTTACACAATGTTACATGTCACATTTGTCCAATAAAAAAAAGATGATTCTATTCAAAGAACCAAAGAAATTGCTATTTCCTTCTTTCAATTGCTTATAATTTCTTAGATATTTACAAATAATTTGTTATTCCATTTTCAAATAAAGAAAAGATTTAGATTTTCTTAAAGCAGTTTTTTAAAAAAGGTTTTTAAACATATCAGAATATTTCATCTCACTCTTGGCCATGGATCCTGAGTAGAAGAGTTGGGAGACAGTGTTAGTCATAAAACTTCAAAGCTAGGAGAAATCTTCACCATTTTACATTTACATCTTGCTCTGTACTTCACCAAGGAATTTCATGTTGTCCAGTCCTACCCACCCACCTCAGAGATCAGGAAACTGCACTCAGAGGAGTGGCTAACACAGTCGTGTGCTGAAGCCAGCTCATACCAGGGCACATCTCAGTGGCTTTGTATTCGTAGGTTGAAGCTAGCCACGGCGAGAGTATTTACACCACGGAAATAGGCGAACACTACAAATTTTAGGGGTTGTGTTTCCTGATGCCACCTTGGAGTGCCGTGCCCTTTTGAGTCCCTCCAGTTTGTGTGTTTTTAAACATTTCCCAGGTACGTGCTGTGTGCCAGACCCTGCTAGGCCCTTCTTTAAGCCTTTCTTGTCTCCCATTACATATATTTATCTCCCCTTCTAAACTGTAAGCCGAGTCCATGTCTGACTGTGTCCTCCAGGGTACCCGGTAGCCCAATTACCCTCACCTCTCCCTTAATCCTGGCCCCAAATCAAGGCTCGACCAAAGGCCTCCCTCCTGTCCATTCAGGGCTCCTTTGTCCTGCTCTGCTTCCTGCTTAGTCCCCTGCCCTTGTAAAACCTAAGTGGGACTGCAAAGCCCTCCAGCGTAGAACAAGCAGGGCCTAGTCACAGATCTACCCCAGAGCCTAGCAGTGTCTGGCATGCAACGGGCCCTCGATCAACACCCATCCTTAAAGAAGACAATGGCTTCTGCTCGGACTGTGCACAGCCCATGTGACACTGCACATGGGCAAGACAAAAGCTACTTGCAGCTTGAGTCCCAGCAGCGATCCTAGGGAAAGCTTTAACTCCAGTTCCCATGACCCTCTCCCACCTAGAGAACAAAAACCTCAACTCTTCCTATCCACCTCTTAGCAGAATCCTCCAGACAAAACCAATGCTTCATAAATGCATCTTGCTAATTCCATACATGTGTAGGCCAGTGAACACATCAACCATCAAGGTTCACATGCCTTTACCCTCACCCTCACACAGCTCTCCAAGCTTGATTCTTGGCCTTTGCAGTTGAAAAGGTTGATTTACCTCCAGGCAAAGTGCCACGCTCTTGCCTGGAAGGAATTTTCTATCAGATTCTGCACAGGAGGGAGACTGACGTATATGGTCTGCACACCACAGGGCTCAGCACTGAGACAGGTGCTGCCTTTTATACACCACCATCTGTCCACAGGACAGGGTCTGGGTGAGCTTCCTCTGCCAGATGCGTGTGGGCCAGAGACAAAACCCTAAAAGACACTCTTCTCCTATCTGCAGTGTCCCTGAGTTGTGTTTCCTGATGCCACCTTGGAGTGCCGTGCCCTTTTGAGTCCCTCCAGTTTGTGTGTTTTTAAACATTTCCCAGGTACGTGCTGTGTGCCAGACCCTGCTAGGCCCTTCTTTAAGCCTTTCTTGTCTCCCATTACATATATTTATCTCCCCTTCTAAACTGTAAGCCGAGTCCATGTCTGACTGTGTCCTCCAGGGTACCCGGTAGAGTGCTGAGGACATAGTAGTTAAATGATTATTTTCAACGTGATCACCACACCTCAGGGATTGCCATAGGAAATCAGACGGCATGCATTCTGACAGCTTCTCCTTGGTTCTGTGGTTGGTGGAAGAATGATTTACAGGCTGATAACAGGCTAATGCCATGTGCTGGTCATCAGCCAGGTGCCCAATGACCGCAAGCTAAGCATTTCTTACCACAGTGAACCTTCACATCGACTTTATGACCTAAGTACCACTGTTACCCACCTTCATAGATGGCAAATTGAGACTTGGAAACCTTCAAAAACTGGGCCAAGATCCTCACCATCTCCCCAAACACCCTCCTGGCTGTTCCCTTTGTCATTAGGGCCACCCTAAGAGAAGGAGACTGCCTGGAATTAGGAACATGCTGATGGGCTCCCAGTGAGACTAGAGTGCCCATCCTCTCTGCACCTCAACAGATGATCTTGGCTAAAGCCCAGCCCCACCTCTGGGGCAGCCTCAGTAGCTCCTCCCTACTCTGCAGAAGGGCCCCTAGCTCCCCCTGCAGGGAGAGGTAAGATCAGGGTCCCAATCAGATTAGAAGCAGCGGGGTTGTGAGAAGAACCGGGGCTTCCTCCCCTGACAGTGTCAAAGACACAGGTTTAAGTCTGAGCCTAATTACCTGACATTGGGACAAGTACTTAAAACTATTTCTTCATCTGCAAACTGGAGGCAAAAACATGTATAGTCTACTCAGTTGCTGTGATGTTTGGAGCCAGCATATATACAAAGCCCCTTGGGAGGCACCCAGAATTAGTAGGTATTATTACAATTTTCTGTATAGAAGCAATAAATGAATAAATGAGTGAGCTAGGTTCACTGCTGGTCTCTTTCAGTGGCTTCACAGCAGATCTTCCAAGACACTGTCCTAATCAATGTCTTTGGCAAGTACCAGGATGAATAAAGACTTGGTCTGGTGAAAAACAACATCAACAAAGCAGAATGTGGGGTTCAGGAGACAGGGTCTGGGTCTGGGCTCTTCATTTCTTACTAGAGGACCACTGCCCAACCCTTTGCCTCTCAAAATCTCAGCTTCCCACCCGTAAAATATTATCACTTCCCTCACAGGGTCTTCATGTATCTCAAATAAAATCATGCTCACTCATTAAATTACTTTAACAATAATTTAGCAATAAGCTTCCTATGGGGTTCTGCCAATGAACATAATAAGGAGCCTATTCCGTTTCCATATTTATTCAATAAGTGTCTATGTCTAGTGAGTAACACTATATCCCTGGCACCGCCCTGAGTAATCAGTGAGAAGACCCAGTCCCACCCTCATGGGGCTTATGGTTGTTTTAAACAATAAACCTAAAATTTTAGAATTGAAAGGAAACTCAGCAATCAACCGACCTTCCCTTTTTTTAAGCCAGTGAAGAACCTGAGAAAGAAGTAATGAAACACAACCAAGGTCACACAGCCAGTAGGAGGTGAGGGCAGAACTTGCATAGCACTTTACTACGGTTTTCCAATTTGCAGTCCGGTGTTCTTTGCACAGGAGAGTTCATGCCTGAATAAGAACCTCTTTGAAGATACCTGACACTCCCACTGTTCTCAACTCACTCACCAGTAGGCTTACAACAGAGATTAGACGACTTCTTCCATCTTTTGCCTACAATAATATTTTTAAGTTCTTAATGGAAAAAATGCTAACATCGGATTTAAAAATCCAACATCTGTGTCTATGGTTACTTTGCCTTTCTGTCCCAGGCATGTCACCACAGCTTTGGGAGGAAGCTTCAAGATCTCCCAGTTCAGCATGTCCCCAGTATCATAGGAGAATGCACGATCTACCTTCTCGTGAGAGACCCCTCCATGCACACTGACCTTCTGTAGGTTCTGCGGGGTCTCCCAAGAAAGGCCACATTTAACTGAGTTTATGCCAGCAATGCCCAAACAGGGCCTGCTGTTTAGAGGGAACCATGTTCTAGGAGCAGACTGTGAGAAATGCTGATGAGATCTCCAAGAAATCACCTTGAAGAGGGGAAATACCTTGCCCCTGGTCATAGGGCTGCTGAATAGAGAGTCAAGGCTATAGCCTCAGGTCAGGAGAGGTTAAACTCATCCTTTTGTTGGGTTTCCATTTTCTCAAGGTAATTGAACTTCAGGAGGGTGGAGAAAGTGGAGCAGGCCCCACACACAGCCCTTTGGGCAGTGAACAAAAGAGCTAATAAGAAATCAGTGACCAAAACAGCTCTGGCCTAAGGCCAAGATGAAAGCTGATAAGCAGCTCATGAAGAGAACTAAGGACAAGCAGGGAAATTAACTGGTCTAAAGGTGGTACAAATCAGCCCAGCCCAGCAGGAAAACAGAACAGACTCTGGGACGAATCTCAATTTTGGATATAAGACTTCACATTGCCATCTAAAAATCATCCTGTTTTCTAGCCAATTCAGTCTACCAAAGCAGCTCACAGGCTGAGAAGCCTACTCTCTGCTGGGCCCTGGGCCAAAGGTGGGATGTCACTGCACCAGATAAGGCTGTGCCTTGCAGGAGAGTAAAGTCTAACAGAAAGGAGGGGCTGCACAAAGTAGGGGCTCAAAACACAGTGGAATAAATGAATGAGCCAGAGAAAATCTTTATTTTCATAAAAGAGACGCTCATTTGTATAATCTGAGAGTGAAAGGTCCTCCCAGGAAAGCCTAATCCTTTCTTGGAGGAATTAAGCATTTTCCTCAAGTGTTCAGGGCTTCTGAGCAATGATGGGATGTTAACTGACTAACCGACCAACTGAACGAACGAACAAGTGAACGAATGAACAGAGGAACTTAAATCTTGCCATTTTTCCAGCGTGCTCTGAGTCCTAACCATCGACGCATTTCAACACAAGTCCATTTTTAAGGATAACAAGAAGGGCAAGGACTTCTCCCTTCAAAATTCTCCTCTTTGAATATCAGAAATTTGTTTGCCTAACTCCACTGCTGCAAAGCTGAGGAAACTGAGGCCAGAGAAGTGAGATTACTCGCTCACGGTCACTGATGGCAGCAGAAAACTGTACTCCCTGGGGGCTTAATCTTAATCTTAATCCTGTGTTTCTGTGAGTTAGCAACCAGAAGTCAGAGTGACAAGTTCTGGTTACTCAGTCAACAAATGCTGTGGGGATGGTCTGCTCACAATAAGGTCGCTTGATTCAAAAACAAACTGTCCATAAATCACGGGAGCAAAACTGTGTTCCCACAGAGGAAAGTGAGGTCAGTGGGCAGGGCTTCCAGGGAGCCCCTCTCCTTGGGAAAGTGGAGTCTGCCCCAGGTGAGCTGAGGTCCTCCTCACTGGCAGGCTTCGTCACACCTTCTCACCTCAGGAATCCAGGGCCCAACCATTGTCTTTACTCCAGCCCCTCTAGTCATAGGCCCAAAAATACTAGCGAGCACCTACTGTGTGTCCATACTGGGTAAAGAGCAGTGAACAAAACAGGCAAGACCTGGCCCAATGGAATTCACCGTCCATTAGGTAAGGTGGACACTAAAAAGATAAGCACATATAGGATGAGAAACTGTGTCAACTGATTACTCTTTCTAAAATACAAGTCTGCTCCTATCAATCTCCTGGTAGAAAAATCTTCTTAGGTTCCTCATTCTATGTAGGAATAAAAATAAAACAAAAACAGCTGCCTTTATTAGGTGCTTACTACATGCCAGGTGCTTTACTATGATTAACTCAGGACATGCCCCAACAGCCCACTGCAGGTGATACTGTTATTGTCCCCACTAAGCAATGAAGAATTGAAGTTTTCCGCTTAACCATTGCTCACAGTGTATGCAACTGCCTCTTCAACTCCCCAAGTCTCTGAATACCCTAAGAATTTATATCTTACCTACCGTTTTATTCCTGGTACACACAGTAGTATTCAACATATGCCCACTGTATAAATAATCGATGATTAATCAATGGGCTAGTTTCCTTCAAGGCACTATCTGCTAATAAGCTCCAGTTTTGGAATGATAGCTGATCGGGCTCCTGATTATCACAAGAAGTATCTGCGATGCTGTGCAAAGAGCCAGTGCCAGACCCCAGAGACCTGAGACCCAGAGTTTGTCTCAGTGTGAATTTGGACCATCATTTCATCACTCTAAGTCTGACTGCTTAAAACTATAATAATGAAGGAGGAAGAAATAATACAATGAGTCTAGGATCTCTTCCAGCTCTAGATTTTATATCTCTGAAACATAATGGGGAGGAGGGGGGCTCAGAAAAGACTTCGAACTTATACTCTGCCAGCTTTTAGAATGAGATCTAAAGTTAAACATTTTAGGGTAGGATGCTGATCAGGTCTGCTGGGGCCGCATGAAGAACTTCCTCTCCCTCCATAGCTCAGTGTGTATATTTATCCTAATAAAGTAGATTTTCTCCCCATGACAAATATGCTCAACCTGGAAAATCTCTTTTCCAGAGAAGTGTTTCGAATGAATGCGAGTGAGGCCACCACCCAAATAGACGGGCTGGTGTTATACAAGAACCCATGTTCACGTGCTGGATGAGGACAAAACTCACAACCACCACCCAACTCCTACACTCTCCTCTGGGAAGACCACAGATGTGAAATAACAGTTGAGTGTGGCCAAGGCAACCACAAACATAGCGTGATGTTCACAAGGAGAACTCATCGCTCGGAAAGTGTAGGTCTGTTTGTCTCTTAGGACGAGAACAATGGCTAGGAGCTGGGCTCCACAGCAAGACAGAGCTTTTGTTGCCATTCTTTTTGTTGTTTGGGTTGGTTTTGAACGAATTTCTGTTCTAATGTCACCTAATGGTCATAATAGCGGTAACAATACAACTTCCTATCTTATAGGATTACTGTGAGAATTAAATAAGATAAGCAAGCTAAGTGCCCTACACAGAGCTTGACACATGGCAAATACATCATTGCCTTGATGATGGTGGTGGGAGGAGGAGGAGGAAGAGGGGGAAGAGGAGGAGGAGGGGGAGAGAGGGGGAGGGAGAGGGGGAGGTGGGGAGGAGGAGGAGGAATAAAACAACCTGAAGTAGAGAAATTCAACCAAAGACTTCTAAATCCCCTTGGGGATCAAAAGAGAAGCCGGTAATCCTGTGACGACCTCTCCTGAAGGAGCATATTTGGACACTTTTCAGAAAAGTGGCACCCACTCCTGGGAAGGACCAGGGCTGCCCAGAGGCCCTCGGCCTCAGAATAGGTCACTAGGTCCCTGTGAGGACAGAGACTCTCCAGAGCCATGATGAAACCAAGTAAAGGAGAGACCTGAGAACTTCCCCAGAGCAAAGAGAAGGGGGAGAAAATTACAATCACAAGGAGATGCCACTGTTCACCAACAGACTGGCAAAAATGAAAACGCATGAAGAACAGAGGTATGGCAGGAGGGTGGGCAAACAGGACATCTAGTAGCCTGTTGACGAGTACTGCTTTTTAGAGAACAATCTGGCAATATTTATTAAGATCTTAAATGCACACACAGGACGACCCAATAACTCCTCTCCTTAGTAACCACCTAAGAGAACTGCCTGCCTCAGTGCTTCGGGCACATACCAAAAAGTGCATCACAACAGTGTTATAAGGGCAAAAACAGAACCTATCTACCCACCATCAACATGACAACAGCTGGATAAACAGGAGATTCTTATAATATGGATATACTATTCACTTTGCTGCAGTATGAAAACAAGATAGATTCGCATTACTGTCTTGAAAACATTTGAATTCTTTTAAAAGGTTACAAAATAGATTGACAAGCATAGTATGTAAGCCTGTACTTAAAGAACAGGAAGAAAAGGAAAAGGAAAGAATGAAAGAATGACTTTTTTCTATGTATGTAGACACTTAGAAAAAGTTCTGAAAGGAAACGCACACAAGTAGATCACAGTTGTTACTTCTGGGAAAGGCAGGAGTAGGGTGGGGCTGGAAACAAAATGGGGGAAGTCAATGGGGAATTCACTCTTATTTTTAACTGGGAATATGTATCCATGCATTTCTTGGACATTAAAATTAAATTAATACATTTACTTT
The DNA here is from genome assembly GCF_000151845.1 of Pteropus vampyrus. Taxonomy (NCBI): domain Eukaryota; kingdom Metazoa; phylum Chordata; class Mammalia; order Chiroptera; family Pteropodidae; genus Pteropus; species Pteropus vampyrus. The sequence continues at coordinate 1,691,989 of NW_011888976.1, read as the reverse complement.
TAAGGGAAAGAAGAGGTAATGGAAGAAAGAGATGACTTCAAGAGCAGCAATGGCTGCCAAGAATTAAGGATCTGCCTTTGCCTCCTTTACGAGGACTGGCCACCCAGAAATCTAGACACAACACATCTGAGCACGGATCCATAGTTTCTTGGAATGAGTGTCCATAATTTTTGGAATCAAATATTTAATTCTATACCACATCAGTTATATTTATACCAATTATTCCTTCTAAGTCTTAGAAAAATTTCCTCATACTTAACAAAAGTATCCCCTCTTCTGGTATGAGAAACTAGAGCTATTAAAAGGGGATACATGAAATTTGGCTATCTCCAAATTTTTGATGGCTTCTACGGACTTATACAGGCTTAGATGAAGGTCTGCACTGCATTTAATTGTTGCATATAAAATTTTTATTTTAATTTTTAAAGATATTTTTACCTTTCCTTGTTTTCTTCCATTCCTCTGAAGACACACTGATTCATTACTGCGGAATCGTCTATAGATACAGCATGGCAGGCCCAGGTCTTCTTTCTGAAAAAGAAAAGTAACCAATATTTATAAGCACACAATGAGATGCATTAAATACATACAAGGGGAATACATCAAAGGCTGCCCAGTGTCCAACAAAAACCATTCTCCCCTTCTTCCATAGTTATTCAGGTTTTATCAAGGACATTTCCCAGGCATCCTTGTAGCTAGGTGCTGCCAGGTATCTGTGTTCCCAATGGAATGTGAAAAGAAGTTGGCCACTTCTCCATCTAGGTCTTAAGACACAGGCATGCCTTGTCCACTTTTCCCTTTGGTTCCCACTGACTGGAATTCATGCAGTTGATGACAATGCTCTTGGAAATAACAGGGCAACAAGACAGAAGGCACCTGGGCCTGTGGCTGACGACATGAGCATGGCCACCTTCGCGCCTGGGAGCTGCTACCTTAGGAGAAATTTCTTTGTTCTTTAAGTCACTGTTTCATTGGATTCTGTCTGTATAACTAGTTAGCTCTCATCCAAGTTAGCACTGTGATTAATTATTCTCACTGGAGCCCTTCTGAGGGTGTGTTTGGTTACTTGGAGCCTGGGATATGCTGTATCCGTGGAGACAGGCGAGGCCAAACAATTTTTGGTCACAATTTTTGTAAAACCACATGCATTTTCAAGTGAGTTCACAATCAGGGTTTGATGGATGAAAAGGTATTAATAACCATATAATATCTACTAGTGTGAAGACTCTCAAGAGCAGGGCACCTGGCCTAGAATTAGAAACACTGGGATCCACACATATGAATGGTGAGCCTCACTTCACAAAATGACTACTTAGAATGGCAAAACACCAAACAAATGTACATGATACCATATTTAAAGATTCAAGTCTATGTCCTTAGGAATGACGAGAAGAGACATAGAGATAGGGACAGAGACAGAGAGACAGAGCTCCAGAGAGAAAATTCCAGTAGGTGGAAAAATCCGCCCACTATTCCATTCCCTGAGTGTTTGCCCTACAGTAAGCCTGAGATATAACTCTGAGGTTCCCTCTTCAGTCTCAGGTATTGCATTCCTCAACATCAGGGTGTGGTTTTAGCATTAAAAGATAGATTTTCTTTCTACAGTATGTCTCCAGACACAAACCAGCTACTTCATTTGGTATCAACCAAAAAACGGTCATATGTTTCAACTCTAAAAGAACTGGTTTTGCAGACCATATTGAGGGATAGTGTGTTGGTCTCCAACCTGGTGCCTCCTGGGCAAAAGGGTTCAGAGTAACTTATACACCCATGATCTTCCTGCTGGTGCTGTCTTTATGGCCCAGCTCTACTACATCGACTGTTTTGACTGCTGAGCATCACAGGCCCACTTGGCCAAATCTCCACCTCCATCTGCTCCACCACGGGTCTGGCAGGCTCCTAGATCAACACGTCATTTGGATTAACTCTCAGATCCAGGTGAGCAGGAGCAGATATCTGGGACCCCTGCACCACAAGGTGCTGGACAGAGTCAGTGTTCCAGAGGATCTCCAGTCACAGACTCCAACACTGCTCTTTTAACTGGCAAGGGGCACATTGTGAGATATTTTTAGCGTCTAGATCCCTGTCTGCGGCCACAGCTCTAGCTTCCATCAGAGCTTAACTTCATCAGCTGAGGTATGTATGTTATGGAGGGTCGAGGATAAGGCACAGGAGAAGATGAAAATCCTGGAAGGAAGAACAATGGAAGGGTACTGGGACTTGAGCTCAGAGTCCCAGAGGTGTCACTGCAGCCTCACCATGAAGTACGGTCCCTACCAGGGTCTCTTCTGCAGCTGTGAACACCTCAGCCCACCTCACCACCAGCCTGTAAGCCAAGTTTGCTCAGCACACCAAGCTCTCCCACAGCCCAGGGACTGCCGCAAGGAGATGTGATGACACCTACATCCCAAAATGATGCCAACAACAGGACTGTCCTCAAAGCCACATTTCCGGAGCAGCTGTGAGATGTCAGAGCCTGTCCTCCAGGGGCCCACTGGCTAGTTCTGGGTCAAGGTTTTAGGATTTTCCTTCCACATATTGGAGAAGGTATTCTGTAGACAGCCATCAATAAACCATTGCCCTTCAGCCTGTGGCTAGGGGCAGGGATTAGGGGTGCCTATCTCTGTACCCAGCACTGAGGGCTGACCAGGGTCCCAGCACTCACATGGGTTATCTCATCCAATTCTCACATCAGCCCTAGAAAGCAGATACTGCCTCACTTAAGGAATCAAGAAACTGGGCACAAAAACTTTAAGGTTTATCAAAGCCCACACAGACAGCAAATGGTAAAGCCAAGACTTGAACCAGGCATTTGTTCTGGGAATCTATGTTCCTAACCATGGTATTATAATGTGCATAGTGAAGCTCAGTAACAGCTGAATGAATGAATGAATGAATGAATGAACAAATGCTTTCAAAAGCAGTTTCAGGGCTGTGGGGAGACAGTGTCTCTATAAAGCCTTAGGAGAGTGACCCATGAGCCTGCCCTTACCCACCTTGGATGCCACCCGAGTGGGTGAGAGGCTCAGCCCCCTGAACACTCTGAATCTGGAATTGCCAACATCTGTAGAAGGAATTTATGTGCTTAATACCATTGCTGGCAACAACCACAGCCACTATTGACTGCACCTCTTATTTGTGGGCAGTAAACTCGAGGCTCTCACACAGAGGTTCCACTCACCCACCCACAGCCCTGCAGGGAAGGAGGGATCACACCCATTTTATAGATGGCAAAACCAGAGCTCCAAGGGGCTGTGATTAGCTTAAGGTCACGGCATGTAGGCGAGGGCAGTTTTCAAATTCTGAGGAGCTGAGTGAACAGTACAGGCTTTTCCCCCATCTCACAATACTCACCAGTCACCTTGGT
>NW_011888976.1:1651445-1688572 GCF_000151845.1 Pteropus vampyrus | reverse complement strand
CGAGGATAAGGCACAGGAGAAGATGAAAATCCTGGAAGGAAGAACAATGGAAGGGTACTGGGACTTGAGCTCAGAGTCCCAGAGGTGTCACTGCAGCCTCACCATGAAGTACGGTCCCTACCAGGGTCTCTTCTGCAGCTGTGAACACCTCAGCCCACCTCACCACCAGCCTGTAAGCCAAGTTTGCTCAGCACACCAAGCTCTCCCACAGCCCAGGGACTGCCGCAAGGAGATGTGATGACACCTACATCCCAAAATGATGCCAACAACAGGACTGTCCTCAAAGCCACATTTCCGGAGCAGCTGTGAGATGTCAGAGCCTGTCCTCCAGGGGCCCACTGGCTAGTTCTGGGTCAAGGTTTTAGGATTTTCCTTCCACATATTGGAGAAGGTATTCTGTAGACAGCCATCAATAAACCATTGCCCTTCAGCCTGTGGCTAGGGGCAGGGATTAGGGGTGCCTATCTCTGTACCCAGCACTGAGGGCTGACCAGGGTCCCAGCACTCACATGGGTTATCTCATCCAATTCTCACATCAGCCCTAGAAAGCAGATACTGCCTCACTTAAGGAATCAAGAAACTGGGCACAAAAACTTTAAGGTTTATCAAAGCCCACACAGACAGCAAATGGTAAAGCCAAGACTTGAACCAGGCATTTGTTCTGGGAATCTATGTTCCTAACCATGGTATTATAATGTGCATAGTGAAGCTCAGTAACAGCTGAATGAATGAATGAATGAATGAATGAACAAATGCTTTCAAAAGCAGTTTCAGGGCTGTGGGGAGACAGTGTCTCTATAAAGCCTTAGGAGAGTGACCCATGAGCCTGCCCTTACCCACCTTGCATGCCACCCGAGTGGGTGATAGGCTCAGCCCCCTGAACACTCTGAATCTGGAATTGCCAACATCTGTAGAAGGAATTTATGTGCTTAATACCATTGCTGGCAACAACCACAGCCACTACTGACTGCACCTCTTATTTGTGGGCAGTAAACTCGAGGCTCTCACACAGAGGTTCCACTCACCCACCCACAGCCCTGCAGGGAAGGAGGGATCACACCCATTTTATAGATGGCAAAACCAGAGCTCCAAGGGGCTGTGATTAGCTTAAGGTCACGGCATGTAGGCGAGGGCAGTTTTCAAATTCTGAGGAGCTGAGTGAACAGTACAGGCTTTTCCCCCATCTCACAATACTCACCAGTCACCTTGGTTAATCAGAAAGTTACTTGGTTAATCAGAAAGATAAGTACTGTTCTAACTCTTCAGCCAGAAAGTTCTGTATTAATCTAAAGGTCATCAGTATTTGCCATCTCGGTCACTTCCGTGGAAGAGGAATTCTAATGTTCCCAGCTAGAAACTCTGGCACCACCACCTCCTCATTCCTCTCCTCAGCTGGCTAGATAGGCATTGACCAGCATTCGTTGAGCACCAACCTCCTGCAGAGTGTCCACTGGACACCAAATCCTGCTAATAACTTTTCTCAGGAAGCACCAAGTGTTGGTGAGACTGTAAAGCAACCAGAACGCTTACATACTGCTGCTGGTAGGAGCATCCATTGGTCCCATCATCTTGGAAGACTGTGGCAGTAACTATCCAACTTGCATTTGCTCCTAGATACATAGGAGTACCAAGAGACATTTTCTAGAATGTTCTTAGTAGTACTATCCCTAACAGCCTTGCGTTAGTTTCCTACTGCTGTTATAACAAATTACCACAAACTGAGTGGCCTAAAACAGCATAAATTTATCATCTCATAAGTCTAGAGGTCAGAAATGGGTCTAACATAGGTCATCAGGGCTGCATTCCTTCTGAAAGCTCCATGGGAGAGTTCATTTCCTTGCCTTTTTCAGCTTCTAGAGGTCACCTGCATTCCTCAGCTCATGGCCCCTTCCTCCATCTCAGAGCCAGCAATGTGACATCTTCAGATTTCTCCCTATCTCACCTCTGCTTCCACTGTCACATCTCATTCTCTGCACCAGACCCTCTCGCATCCCTCTTATGGGAATCCTTGTAACTACATTGGGCCCACCCAGGTAATTCAGGATCATCTCTGCATGTCCAGATCCTTAACTTTGCCATGGAAGGTAACATAGTCACAAGCATTACGAGTGAATGTACCCGTGACTAGGAATTAGGTCATGAATATCTTTTGGTGGGGCCGGGGAGGGGGGGCATTGTTTGGCCTACCTCCAGCCCTAAACCAGGAGTGACCCAAATGCCCATCAACAGTAGAATGAATGAAATAAATGGTGGTAATTCACAGCAATGGAACGGATGATCTGCAACAACAAGGATGACTCTCACAAGACAATGCTAAGCCAAAGATACCACACACGAGAGTGCTTGCTACGAGTGCATCTGCAGAAAAGACAAAACCAAGTAACACTACCCCAAGCTGTTAGATGTCAGAATGATAAGTGTGTGGTGGCGGTGGCCGGGTGCGGGGAGGGGGGAGCAGTAGCTGGAAGAGATCACGAGGGGGCCACTGGGGTACTAGCAAAGTTCTGTTTATTAATCTGAGTACTATTTTCTCAGTTGTGTTCAGTTTGTGGAACTCTGTCAACCTGTATAGTCAGGATATATGCCCTTTTCTGTGGATATTTTAAGCTTCAATAAGAAGCTTTAAAAATTTTATAACTATTTTGTCTATTCAAAGGTTTCCCCATACTCCACCCAACTTCTCAGTAATCCTCTCAAAAAATAAGGGTGCCGCATGTTTGTTTTCTGTAAATCAATATAGGCACGCAAGATTTCCCAACTTTGCATCCTATAATTTGAGATCAATAGTTATGAAAATATAATAAATACACTTATAATTTAAAAAGAAAAAGAAGAGGAGATGGGGGAGGACAGGGAGGTAGGAGGAAAGGAAACAGGAGCAGCTGCTGCTTCTCTGCCTCTCTCATTCCATTTCTACTCCACAGGCATGTGTCATTTCACCTCCGAATGGAGGCGATTCCAGCTACCTCCTCAACATCCCGCACTCTGCCAATCACTGCCCACCAGACTGACCTGAAATGTTCCCCTGACACCTACCACACAGTCTCTGTCTCTCCTTCACAGCTTTCACCCACACGACATGCCCATGGTGATCCCTATCTCCTGCCAGGAGCTTCCCCAAACTTCTATGGACTTGCAATACAAACCACGCCTTTGCTACTGTCACATATTAATGGCTAATAGTATCAAGAACCTCCTGATTTGGACCGCATGTGAGCTTCTAATGCTAATTAACAACTACTTCTAATAATAACAGTCTTTTTGAGCACCTATCACGCATCAAGCTCAGTGCTCCTTGTGCGTTATTTCATTTCTTCTTCTCCCATTCAGTGAAGTGGGTGCCATCATCATCCCCCTTTTGAATAGGAGGAAATTGAGGTCCAGAATAACTAGCTAACTGACCCAAGGTCCCAAAGCTTGTCACCGGAAAGATGAGACTTGAACCCGTGATTCCAGAGCCTGTGCTCCTGACCCAGACCCCACTCTGCTTTAATTATGCCCCACCTGAATTTGGTGTTAAGCATATCGTTGGTACTTAATAAACACTTTGACATGCTTGATCACACACACATACATACACACACACACACACACACACACACACACACCCCTTCACAAGTACACAAACAACAAATTAAGACGCTTCATCTTTTCAGCCTCAGATCTCAAAAGAGGACACACCCTCTGGAGAGATTTGCAAAAGCTTGGCATGTTCTTTGCTCTGTATCATGCTTGGCATTCAGCAGGCTTTATAAACATTTATCAGTGAAAAACAGTCATGGTTTGTCCTCCAGGCTTCTATCAGAGAGCTGGATACATGTATATTTCTTTTTGTCCGCCAACCTCAGGGCCAAAGTGAGAGTTGAAGGCTGATTGGACAGCTGGGGCTATGACCATAAAGTCCCAAGCCACCTGCCCCAGATGACCTCACCTCCCCAACAGCCAAGAAACAAGACCCATAGGTCTTGACTGAAAACAAGGCCACTGCTCCTGAGGGCGGCTGTGGCCACTAAAATGAACCAGAGATAACAATACTAGCATGGCTGCTGTCACAAAGACATCAGATGGTGGCCCATAATATAGGTGGCTGGGTCAAGCCAGAGCACTCCCTTCCCTTGAGGTCTGACCCAAGGTCAGTTACCCAACAGAGCTCTGGCCAGCATGGACACAGCAGCACTCCTGTGCCATCTACTCATCTTTGTCCTCCCACTGATCGGCTCATGGTATCTATAAGGATACAGAAGAAACTGCCTGTGCCCCAGGAGCATGCAGACTATTAAGGGGACATTATTTTTAAAAGGCTGCCATTGGGGATAGACATGGACTGGCTGGAGGTTAAAGTGGGCTTCAGTTACATCTGTACCGCTAGCAGTTTTATACGTACAAAAAAGTATTTACACATTTTAAGGTTACTAAAATTGTCTCAAAGTAAAAACAAACAAAAAAACACACCAATCATTACAATACAATGTGATTAAGCAGTAATGGGGAGATGTACAGTTACAGGGGGAACAGCGCCTCCACCAGCCGAGAAATCATGGATAGGATCTCATCTCAGAGGGTTACGCACCTCCGGGTTAAATGAGATCATCTATGGAGTGTTTGGCCAAGAAGACTTAGTTAGTGGTTAGTGTTATCTGCTTTTATTTATTATTTATATTTCTACTCCACCCTTCCTGGAGGCCCGATCCTGTAGAGGTCTGGTGTGGCAGCAGAGGGGGTGGGTAGTGCGTGTTGTGGCAAGGATGTGGGAATGAGGTTCACCCTCTGAGAGGCGTTTTGTAAAGTCAACTGCTCTTATCCCCACGGGCTTTTCCAGAGCCCTTCGGTGCCTCCCCAGGGCTCCTGCCTCACCACTTCCTCACTCAGATCCCACCTGTGTGCATGTGTGTCTGTCTCCCCAGCTGCACCGGAGTCTGTGGCATCCCAACTGTGAGTATGATGACAACTATAATACTTGTTGAACAAATGAACAAATTCAGCTAACTGCATTCTCCACTCAAATGAAAGATGATACAGACTTGCTGCAGAATCAGGTACCACAAAGGCCATCGCCACACACCTGAAGAAATAAAATGGCCCTCATGGGGAGCTGGCCTCCCAGATCCACAGAAAAGTGCAGTTCCAAGAGACGAAACCCTGCGGTACCCATCCAAGACTTTTTGTTACTCTCTCAAAGGAAGGTATATGCTGGAGACTTGAGGTACTACATTCCTAGACACCATGTCAAGATGCCCCATAATGAAATGAATACGATAGACTAATGTCATCATGCTTGCTCCAACAAGTATTGTGAACTCCACTCTCGCTGGGCAGCCTTAGACTTCGGCATTTAGCTTTCCACGTGGCTTAATTATGAGAGGCTGAGCTGAACGTGCCAGAGGAGTGGATAACAGTCCAGTTATCACTGCATGTGGAAAGGCTGATGGTGTGGGCATGGCCTTCAGCACATGCTCATTTGGGGAGCTGGAGAAAGGGTTAGGTCAGTCCTCAGAGCCTCTACTCAAGTCTCCAGTCTTCCCAAGGGAAGATCCTATCCCATGTTTTAGAACAAGGGCTCGGTAGGGATACCATCAGCAGTCAAGTCCTTCCCAGCTTGAGGCTGCCTGTCCTTAGGCCAAAGGGTGTTCTGATTTCAACCAGGGCATCCCCTCGCCCATATGACTCATAAGCTGGCATTCTTGGGTAAGTTCTCATATTGCAAAATAGCTCTAATGCAAAAATGTTTTAAAAATCTTATTTTATACAAAACCACTAACGCCTGCCTGCCTCTACTAGGGCTCTCCAATAATGTCTTTAGTGGACGCTCAGTACATTTTTGTTGGTGGACAGAGAGGATGTTTATCCATTCATGGAGGACCCCAAGGTAGGAGGAAGTAAGACACAGTGGTCAGAGCAGTCTGGTGTTTTTGTGTGTGCTGCCTGCTCTAGGGTGAACATTGCCCAAGCAGAGTCCATCTGAAAGAAGGCACGCAGGCTGCCTAGGGGTCTGGGAACCATGTCATAATTGTCATCATTGTCATCACTGTTCTCCTTTTCCTCACCACAGGCAACAGTGATGGCAGCCTTCCTACGTGCCAGGCATTCTGCAGAGACCTTCAAATGCTTCATCTCATTTGGCCCTCTCAGCAACCTTATAAGGCAGGGACCCTTAGCTTCTTAAAGATGAGGAAACTAAGGCACAGAGGGGTTCAAGTGGCCTGCCCAGGCTCACAGAGCTAGTGAGTGAAAAAAATGGTGCATAAGCATAAAAAAAAAAAAGATGCTTGTCCCTCCTCTCTCAAATAGAAGTCCAAATAGAGATGACAATCATGTAAAATGGCCTGAGAAAAGACCTTGTGCCAATCTTCCCAACTGACACATATCACACTTAATGGCTCAGCTCAAGAATGGAAGCCCCATTTGCCTCATCATCATTCATTACCTGCAAGGACAAATGCTTAAGTACAGCACTCTATATGCCCAAAAGGTGTTTCAAAACACCTGCAATAAGGTGAGCTCTCTTAAAATCCCAATTATAAATAATGTTTCATAAAATTGTAGGTAGGTGACAATATAAAATTCACTGGAATCTATGGGACCCTAGTTAAGGAGAGGAGATGACCAAAACATATCAAGGACCTACTCCACACGCACGTTAAGTCCCACAAGACCCCCATGAGATGCACGTTGTTGTCCACATCTTACAGAGAAGGAAACAAAGTCTGGCATAAGCAGCTCCAGCTGCTAGAAGTGGACGATAGGGATTGAACGGCTGGGTCTTTCTGACCTCTGGGTCCAGGCTTCCAAACTTTCAATGTCCCATGGGTTCTGGTACCTGAGTAAATACATAGCCTGACTCTCCCATAAAATAAAATCTTTAGCTAAATCTTAGCTCCATCTCTGTGTTCTGACACCAGGTGTCAGCTGAGAAAGACCCTGCAGAAGGGAGGATCAACTGCAGCCTCTGACACTGGAGGGAAAATTTTAAAGTTAGTGGGAAAATTCTGCAGAGTCCAAAATTCCCCTGCAAAGTCCTTCAAGAATGTGCATCCTGGAAAGGGGTTCCATCTCCCTGAAGAGCCCAGGGTGCCCCAGTGCTAGAGGAAGGGGGCTGAGTGTTCAGCAGCACTCCAGGTAAAGTCGGCAGTCAAGACAGAGAGAACATACAGACCTGTAACCCTCAGACTCACACACAGGACTACCCCATACCAGTCGGGGCAGGTGGGAAATGGGGCCAGCTAGGAAGACCCATAGATTCACTACCTCCAACCCCCCACTCTCCAGAATATACATTCACTTATACAGAACAGCAAGATTAAACAGCTGTTTCTTTTTTCTAAGAGCTTCTAGTTTAGTTTACACAAGTTAAACACAAGAGATGCAATTCCTTGATATCATAACTCCACAAAATATGATTTTCTGTAGCTACTAAAAAAATCTCCACTGTAAATTATAAAATCAAATCATATAAAATCAGACCACTGAAGCCTCAGGGTCTGAGGTAAGACTACTGGAACTCTGATTTGAAGCTTCAGGAGCTGGGATGCCGAGCAATCAGGAGGATGAAAAGAAGTGGGGAAAAGCACTTCCAGAGAATGTAAAAACACCTGGTGAGGAACCATTCCAGACCCACCTAGAAGGCAAGACTGTACAGGCACAGAGATCTCAGGAAGCAGTAACCTGGCCACCTTAGCCACAATGACAAAGAAAGTGACAGGAGTGATGGTCACCCTAGAAGAGCCTTTGAGCCTCCACCCCTTCTACTGGCCCAGACATGCAGAGGCCATCAGCCCACCCAGTCCTCTCCGCCCAGACCCCAGGCACAGAGACCTGGATCTGCTTCTCAAGAGGCTCTCCAGGATTCCAGATCCCTCCCCTTCTCTCTGAGAGGCACACACCCACAAAGCACACAATGACAATGAGCAGTGAGCAATCTGGAGTCTGGCCAGCCAAGTCACGTGTCCAGCACTGGCCTCCCTCTGCCGGCTGCTGAACCTTCACCCACTGCTCAGGCGGAGGAGAATTAAGCAGGGTGGCACTTCTGACACCGTCCTGGGACCTCTACCATTCAGCAGACTTACACAGGTCAAGAGCAAGACTGTACTGTCTACAAAACCCAACCAGAAATTTGCAAAAGGCAGGGAGATAGGAGTGAAGGAAGACCCTTTCATTTGGTTATAATCATTCTTTTGTGTCCAGGGAGGAGCAGGCAATGAGAAGTAGCAGATGCTTCCGGAGGCAAAGCCCAGCACTTGAGCCCTGTCCTCTGCTGGGATAAGAGCAGCTGGGCTCCATCACTCCCCTTACAAAGGGCTAGCAGGGTGAATGAGACCACAAACCAAAGTAAGTTTGGGGACATGGGCCCCCAAGTTGTTGGGGCATCAGCTGTGATAAAGACACTTGCCCTTGTGTAATCACAGAGGAACGTTTGGATTAAAACAAACCAGGCATTTTAATTCCTGCTGATTGCAGGAGGGGAGCAGCTGCTGCCACTACCCAGAAACCCTACCTGGTGACACGGTACCAAGAAAACTGGCCTCACCCAGCAGGGCGGGACATGTCAGGGCACATGGCTGAGGAAAAAGGCCTTGAGCTTCCATGACAGAGACACAGGATCTCGGAGTCAGGGGGACCCACAGTCCTCAGACCCACAGGCGTCCTGACGGGGCACGGTACAGAACCCTCCGAGCACAGAATCATGCTCAGCCCCAGTTCAGACCTTCTGAATCAGAATTGCCTGAGAATTTACACTTTAAAGACTCCTCTGAGGTAGCTGATGTAGTGGGCCCAGCACTGGGCAGCTCCAGAAATGGGATCGGCCCAGCCTTTTGATGTTTATCTGTGGGAGGCCAAGGCCAAACAGTTATTGATGGCTCATTCATTCACATGCTCATTCATTCCAGCAACATTTACCCAGGGTGACCCATGTAACCAGCTCTGAGAAGACATAGCTCCCACCCTACAGGGAGCAGCTTCGTTCACCTAGAGACATCTTCAGCAGATGTCCAGGCTCTACCACCTGTGATTTGGGTTCTGAAGGCCTCAAAATCCAGCAGGAAAACAAAAGCAAGGTCTGAGAAGAAAATGCAGAGACTGAGAGCTAGGCAGGCCCTTCCAGCAGAGAAGCTAGGTCTGGGGAGGCTGAGGGGTGGCTTCACGTTTATCCCTAATTTATCCTCTATCATCCAATGAAGAAACAAGGGAGGGAAGACCTGTACTTAGCTGGCACCCACTATGTGCCAGCCCCTTGACTACTATTAGAACTATTAATATTCACCACCACCCTGCAAGGAGGTGAAGCAAATCTCCATTTTACAGATGAGAGTAGAGAGGCTCCATATGCAGTGAAATGCCCTGCCTGAGGACGTGACACCAACCAGTGCTGGAGCTGGGATTTGAACTCCAGCAGCCTGAGCATTTGTTCTTTTCTCTATCATCCTTTCCTCCCCCTGAGGCAGGACACCTCTATTCACCTACACTGTGAATCCAGGGTCCTGGGAGGTGTCCTTGATCCTTCTCTTGTCTTACCCCTTATATACGATTAGTGTCTAAGGCCTGACCCTTCTCCCTCCACTTCCTTCTATCCAACTCAACTGCTAACACCTCTTACCACCTCCATTATGACCTGCAGTATTTAAAATACAAGTCCAGTCAGCCCGGTCACTTCTTGGCTCAGTCCTCTGCAAGGGCTTCTCACAGGCCTGAAGACACAAATTTTTCTTCCAAATTTGCCTTGGGGCCTTCCCATAGTGTCCCTTCTGTTCCCTCTCACACTCTAGTTCCTCGGCTCGAGGCCTTTAGTTACCTGACAGGACCACCAGAACTCAATTGGGTCCCAGCCACAGAGCAAGGGGCAGCTTTGTCTTTGGCGGCGTCCCCCAACCCCAACCCCTCCCCTGGGGAACACAGTAGTGGGTGGGAGGATGGTCACTAACTGACCACGGGACTTTACAGCTAGTCTGAGACTCAAGTATGGTAGCAGCAGAAAGGCCAGGGAGTCAGAGATTGGGAAGTCAGGCCAGACAGGGAAGGGATGGCTGCGAATACCACGGAAAGGAGCTAGGACATGAGCCTGCATTCCATGGCAGCCGTGGGTAGCCACAGAGGCTCTCGGAAGCCTGGGAGTAACAGGACCAAATTCATATTCACACGCTATTGGTGGAAGTGTCATTTTCTCTCATCTCTTTGGAAGGCAATCTGCCAATAGCTATCAAAATTTTAAATCTGTATGCCCAGTGACGCAGGAATACCAAGTCTATCAAAGATACCCATTGCAGCAGTCTTTTCTATTAGCCAAGAAAGAGAAAATGGCCTAACTGGCCAGCTGGAGGATAAACTATAGCAGACAAGTCCACAATCCGATCCCTCTTCCTAACCCCCAGAGCTGGACATGTTTTGGAATTCATAACGTTTGTGTTTTAGAAAGGCAAATTATGGAGTATGTACAGTGTGTTATGTAAAACGCCAGCAGGGTCAGGCCAGCATCCATAGTCAAATACATAAATAGTTCTGCAGCTGAGCATGAGGCTATTTCTGCCACATACTATAAATAGCTTCCTATTAAATCAGGTCGAGTTTTAGTCATCAAATGAGTTTGCACCAAAGTTTTTTTTAAAACATGCAGTTTCTTAATTCTGTAACTGTATATAGGGGATCGAGGGCCTGTGGTAGGATGATGGAATAATAAAAATAATAAAGCGAGTGAACGTTCGCTGAGCCCTGACATGTGCAGGTAAGCTCCAGTGCTTTCCGCACTGACTCACCGGGCCCACGTGGGGAATGATGCATGTTCAAAGGCTCTACACTGCCCCCACCACTGCTAATATCTGCCGAGCGCTGACTGTGTGCTAGGCAATCTCCTAAGTGCTTTATGTTAATTACCTCACTTAATCCAAATAACAACACAAAGGGTGGCACTGTTACTCTTCTCATGTTGTCCAGCTTTATCCCTGATTTACCCTCTATCATCCAATGAAGAAACTGAAGCACAAAGGGGAAGAGCGACTTGCCCAAGGCCACCAGCCAATGTGTTCTGCCCGCTCTCGTGCCTCTCACACTCATTCTGTGGTGCCTGAACACTGGCTGCTACCTGTCCCTGGTATAATGTCACGTCTGAGAACCCAGGCATTCTGGCCTACACTCTTAATCCCTACACTCTCTGCATTTTCTCTTAGTAAAGTGGCTTAAAACTTTTATGGAACATGACAGGCACGAAGATATAAATAAATAATAAATTCAAACCATACTGGCAATCAGATCCACAACCAGGTGCATATAGTGTCCCAAGCAGCTAGCCCGTAAGCCTGGAAATGAAGCATGTCCTTGTTCCCTCAGAAAGATGCCAGCAAGAGCACCCAAGCACAGAGCAGAGACCATCTGGAGCACAGTCCATGCCCCAGGGCACCACGGTCCACTCAGCTTGCAGATCTGCTCCAGCAGACCATTGGGCTGCCCTGGGCCATCCATATAACATGCTTTAATTTGTTGAGGATCAGCCCAGGGTGTGGGTGCTGAGCAATGTGTCTGGGCAGAAAGAGGCAGGTTCCACCTCCTCACTGGATCCCCTCCAACCTATCCAGTCACACAAACCACCACCAATTTAATCCTTGGCTATGTGTAAAGCTAGCCAACAGACAGGTTCTGTCTCCTTCCAGATTGGGACTTTACAGAAGTCCAATGAGCGCAAACTCTGCAAGCTCCAGCTATATGCATCTTTCCTTTAAACAGCACAGAATGAAGGAAGGACACCCTCCCTCCCAAGTGCAGATCCTCTGCAAGGTAAGGTTCTTGCCAGAGATTAATGGCAGATATTGCTCACATGCTGCAGGACGTGAAGGTAAGATGGATGAGGATGAAGAAGAACACACAGGAGCGATAGCACTGCCAGCACCTGGAACCAAGAGCTGCTCCATGCAGGGAAAACTCGGGCCTCTCCCAGGCTCCATCCTCTCTTCCCCTCCAGCCTGCCCTGCCCTCTAACATAGTTTCACCTCCCCTTCCTTCCTCCAAGGTCTCTAGTAAAAGGCTACCATCAATAATGCAGTTTGCAACAAACATAAAGTACCCAAATCTTAAGTGTACAACTCAATAATGTTTTTAAATATTTATACCCCCATGTAATCACCAACCAAATCAAAATATAAAACATTTTCAGCCCCTTAGCAGGTTCTCTCTACCTGTCCCCCTACCCCACCCCCATTTAATGCCCTACCCAAAGGCTCTTTTTTATTGCTGAGTGTGTTCCGCTGTATGGATATACCACAATTTGCTTTTCCATATGGCTGCTGATGGGCATTTGGGTTGCTTCCCTTTTGAGGTAATTATGAATAAAGCTGCTATGATCATTCATGTACAAGTCCTTGGGTGCTCGTATGCATTCATTTCTCTTGGGTATATACCAAGGAGTGAAATGGCTGCAGTATAGGCAGGCATGTTTCATTTTAGTAGATACTGACAAAATGTTTTTCCAAAGTGGTTTTCTCAATTCATAACCATCTATCAGTGGATGAAGACTTCCAGCTGCTCCATATCTTCACCAACACTTCTATTATCAGGCTCTTTCATTTTAGCCTTTCAGGTAGATATATAGTATTAACTCATTGTGGTTAAAATTTGCATTTCTCTAATGACTACTGAAGTTAAGTATCTTTCCATATGCTAATTGGTCATCTGGAATCCTCTTTGGTGACACGCATACTCAAGTCTTTTGTCTCTTTTAAATTGAGTTGTCTATTTCTTATTGGTTTTAGTTCTGTATATATTCTAGACATGAATTCCTTGTTAGACATATGTATTTCAAATATTGTCTCCCAGACTGCAGCTTTCTTTTTCACTCTCTTAATGGTGTCTTTTGATAGAGTTCTTAATTTTAACCAAGTCCAATTTATAAACTTTTTCTTTTATGGTAGTGCTATTTGTGTCTTACTTAAAAAATCTGTGCCTTGCCTAATCTCATGCACATATTTTTCTCTATTATCTTCTAGAAGCTCCATTGAGTTACCTTCCACATTTAGGTCTTCAACTCATCTCGAGTGTGTGTGTGTGTGTGTGTGTGTGTGTGTGTGTGTGTGTGTACCATTCTGTCAGCTGTGACCACAAACCAGACACACAAGAAAGACCAATCTTTGTCACCCCCAGAGGAAGATGCAGCTTCCCAGACACTCCAATCCTTTAGCTGGATCCTGCAGAAGCACCTAATTTTACATCACTTCCAGCAGCTCAACAGAATTCAGATATAGATGTCCCTATTGTTTGAGAGAATTTCCGGACACAAACCATATACAAAGCACTCTCATCTCATATGAAACTTCTGCAACTTCCCATAAGTCCATTTTGACAATTGTACATGGGTCAAAATCCTTTTAAAATGCAGAATGACTAAGAAGGAATATGTACAGGGACAACATAAGATAGCACCTGGCTGTCAGATCTGCTGAGTACCTATGATCTGCAATCACAGACTGAGAGTTAGGGAGGCCACAAGATATAAGCAGACATAACCTTGCTGTCACCATGCTCACAGCCTGAGGAAGAGATGAATTTTAAAAATGAGGGAAGAGAAAGTAAACAGAGAGAAGTTCTCAGGCCTCCCTTGTAACAAGACCTACATATGGAAAGGAGCTGCCCTGAGAAGAGAAGGGGAAAAGCTCTCTGGATAGAGGGAACAGCACACTCAAAAGCTGAAAAGGGAACAGGATTAGAATCTTGCTGGAACATTCATGAGACTGGAAGGCATGAAAAAGACTGGCAGGTCATGTAGGTGAAGGTAAGAAAAAGCAGAGAGAATCAGAAGCCATTGGAAGATTATGCTAGATCACAATTATCTTCTTGAACATGTACTATAAAAGTTCTCTATGGGGCCATAGAGCAGTAGGTCAACTGGTCTACCTTGAAATGTTTCTAATACACCATGATTCAGGCAGGCGAAGAAACATAAAGACCCCTCTGGGCCTTGACTATGCAATATGTGCATGAGTACAGACACACACAGACACACACAGACACACACACACACACAGACACACACACACACACACACACACACACACCTGCCCTCTCGGCTATACCTCAAGCTGAGGAGTCTTAGTTCCTCCCCTGATCCTGAGTAGAATGAGGTCTACACTGCAGACTTTTGTATTTCTGCTTGTGATGTCTCAGCACTTATCCCAGTTGTAATTTCACTTGCATTCATGTGACTATTTGATTAATATCTGTTTCCTGAGTGAGTTCTGTCTGTTGATTCCAGAAGGGCAGAGTCTAAGCCTGTCTTAGCCACCAATGCCTTCACAGCACCTAGCACATGGCCTGGCCCAAGATAAGTGCTTAATAGTATATATTTTAACTTTTTTGAAAGTAAAAGTTCAAATACATAACAGAAGTAGAAAGAATGTGTCCATCATACAAATTCAATGGTCAACTCATTTCTAATCTTATTTCTTCTATACCCTTCCTAGTAAAGTAAACTCCAGCCATCATACCACTCAATACATACTTGTTGAATGAATGAATGAATGAGTGAACAAATGCCTCTTACTATAATGGACAAAAAGCAAATACTTAATTTTTACTCTCACTGATTTTTGCTGTTGATATTAGACAGATGGGAAAAAATTGAAGAGAGGCCATCTAAATGAGTCAGTTTTGCCACCAAGTTAGCAACTCTGATAAAATTTCAGAAGACAAGATTTAAACTATTGGCTAAAATGAATTTCCTTTTCCCCATATTTATCATACTTTAACTTTTTGGGCCTGTCCTTATCGTTACCGCATTCATCAAGAAGTGACTGTAAAACAAAAAAAGGTTACATATTTCCCACAATTTCTTTCAAACAAAAACCTTGAAAGAGCAAGTGTCTTTCCATAAACAAGACATGTGGCCTTTTTACACACAGAAAAACAAAGAAAGCCTCCGAAACAAATAGTACAACTTGCTCCCTCAAGGGGCAATTCACATTACACCTATTTTATCTATTGTAACATTTATGGTGACTTGTTCCAAATGAGACTGGTCTTTTTGAAATGTCATTACAGTGTTACAAATATTAGAACTGTCATGATTGTGTACTCCCAGTGTCCAGCACAGTGAGTGACACTCAGTACTCAATGGGTTCGTTTATTGTCATCCACTCTTTAAGACCTGAAATGCTAAAATGCAATCGTATTTAATGATGTCTTTTTTGTTGTAAAATATATTATCGGTGTTTTATAACTTTTTCATAAGCACAAGGAAAAGTTATTTAAATTCTCTTTAGAACTATGACCTCGAGATAAGTCACATTTCAGTCTATCTTTTCACTGTGTGTGTGTGTGTGTGTGTGTGTGTGTGTGTGTGTGTGTGTGTGAGCATGATTACAAGTCCAGACTCCTGAATCAGCAACAGGTTCGAAACCAGCTCTTCCATTTGCCACCTCTGTAGCCTTAGGCAAGTTGCTCACCCCTTTAAACCCATTTCCTCTTCTGTAAAGTGAGACTGATGAGACTAGCTGATAGTGTGAGAGTGAGGCTTAAAGCAGAGGAAGTGGGCAGAGCCCTGAGCCCAGGGCCAGTACATAGCAAGTGCTCTATCAACATAGCTGCTTTTCGTGTTCCCAAACAGGAGCTGCGAAAGACCTCTGGACAACCTGTAGGTTCTGCTGGGGAACCTTCCCAATGGCCTGCACAAGAGCGGACACACCTACCTCCATCCCCACAGGAAGACGCAGAATCAAGGAACTGAAAGGGTGGAGTGGGGCACCTGGAGGAAGCTCACGCAGCAGTGGTGAGTCAGAGCCCAGCCCCTCCCTGCCATATCCCTTTGTCCACTGCAGGTTGAGCTGTGTCTCACGTGGGCTCCAGTCCTGCGTTGGGCCAGTCTGACCTGGGGACATGACTGACCTGCCCAAGGTCACTAAGAACACTCCACTAGCACACTCTGCTTTTCCATCATCCTTCTCTGGCCTAATGACTTGCCCCTGTCATACCAGATCCCAGCCTGCTGTATCAGATCTTAGCAGGACCCTCTGGGCTCTTGTGAGTAATTTACACCTCCTCCCCACCACTTCTTTTTGGTGTATGCATTTTTATTCACTGTGTGCTCCACTTTGATTTAGCTTCAACCTATAAAGTCCAGGAGATTCACTATAGTATTCACACCCATTGACACCCTCTAACTCCTCTTATTTTTTTTAATTGTAGTAAAATATACATAACATGTAATTTACCATTTTAACCATTTATAAGTGTACAATTCAGCAGCATTAAGTACATTCACAATGTTGTATAATCACCACCATTATCCATTTCCAAAACATTTTCATCATCCCAAACAGAAGCTCTGTTGTGCCCATTAAACAATAACTTTCCATTCTCCCCTCCCCCTAGACTCTGGTAACCTCTATTCTACTTTCTGTGTCTGTGAATTTGCTATTCTAAGTACCTCGTATAAGTGGAATTATACAATATTTGTCCTTTTGTGTCTGGCTTATTTCATTTAGCATAATGTTTTCAAAGTTCAGCCATGTCATAGCATTTGTCAGAATTTCTCTCCTTTCTATGGCTGAGCATTATTCCATTGTATGTATAGATCACATTTTCTCTATCCATTCATCTGTCAATGAGCTATAGGGAATAATGCTACTATGAACTTGGATGTACAAGTATCTGTTTGAGTCTCTGCTTTCAATTCTTTGGGGTATGTACCCAGGAGTGGTATTGGATCAGATGGTAGTTCTATGTTTAACTCCTCTTACACTTTAAGAGTCTGGCATCATAGCACAGCAGCTGCCACAGCTAATGCTCGGTGAGCGCTCTCTTATTGTGTTACACACCACTCTAAGTACTTTTTGTGCATTAACTCATTTCATCTTCAAAATGCTTCCTTGAGGTACGGTGTAATTATTTTCATTCCCATTTTACAAACAAAGAAACTTAGATTACATCTGTCAGATGTCAGTGCCAGCATCTGAACCCAGGCAGATGATGCTTTTATATATTGTTTCTCCCGTTGTGACAAAGAAATCAAGTTGCTGTGCCTACATGTATTTTCTGCCCTGAACAATGCCTTATTTAGGTCTTTTACATCTTTTCCTGCTCTGGGACTAAGGAACAACTTAAAAAAAATAAAAAAGGAATGGGGGAGATGATCCACTGGGTTAGATTAGTCTAGACTCATTCCTTGCAGTGAGAGATCCAACTAAATCTAAATCACTGAAAAATGGGATTTGCTGGAAGGATATAAAGCAGCTCAAACATTCAAGTGACTAGATCCAAAGATCCAACCCTCTCCTCATATTGTTGCCACTTCACTCTGGAGCCCCATCCTTACTACTCTGTACCCAGGTGCCGCCAAGCATCTTCTCTGCTGCTTCTGAGGAGTTAGGATAACTCTGGGGAAGCCCATGGCCTGGCCTGGCCTGGCCAGGCCAATTTGTGGCCCTGAACCAGTCACCACAGCGAGGAGGGTAGGGAACCATGAAGGGCCCAGCCTGGGCCACGGCTCCCACCTGGGCTCAAGAGAATGGGGACTCATTCCAGAAGAGAGGGAGGGATACTGGGCCATTGCCCAACACTGACACTCACTGTGGTGTAATCTACAATAGCAGTGAATTGGAAGCCACCCAATAGAGCAAAACAACATTAAATAAAGTTGCTACATCAACTCCATGAAACATTATATAGCTGTTTAACAAGTAATAACCAGGAAGATTATGTAGCAATTTTTAAAAAAGACTTATGCAGGAATGTATGGTGGGAAAAGACAGGGAAGACACACACACACACTTACATATAACAATTCACAGATAAGAAAAAATGCAGGCAAGAATTGTACCATAAATGAAGAATCATAAATGGCTTTTTATCTCTATTTTCCAAACTTCCATTTATTGGTTCAACAGATATTTATCAAATGTCTACTTGGTGCCAGATGAGGTCTTGGGGATATGGCAGAAAACAAAATATAAGAAAAATCCCTTACATTCTAGCGAAGGAGACAGACAACAAATAAGAATATACCATATGTGGGATAGTGATGGGAACAAGGAGAAAATATAAATCAAGGAAGGCAGAGAGGAGTGTTCAGGGTAGTGATGACAGTACAGATGTGATCACCAAGGAAAGTGATATCTGAATAAAGGCGAAAGACAGTGAGGGACCGAGTTATGCAGATGAGGGGAGAAGAGAATGCCAGTCGGGGGGAACAGTGAGTCAAAGACCCCCAGTTAGAGGACAGCATTAGGCGGACACGGCTGGAGTGGGGTAATGAAGGGAAGAGCAAACGAAGGGAGGAGTCGAGAGGAAATGCACCAGACCATGGGGGACTTTTATGCCAGTGGACTTGTATGTCATTTTTTAGCTTTTGCTATAAAATGACGGCCCTAAGAGGGTTTTGAGCAGAGGCTTGGTAATCTGCTCACCCTTTAGAAGGATCCTTCTGGCTTTGAATAGAGAACACGCTGGAAAGAGGTCAGGACAGAGGCTAGGAGACCAGCAAAGAGACCACCACAATCATTCAGGTGAGAGGGGAGAGTCGCTGGAATGCAAGCGGTAGCAGTGAGGGTGGTGAGTGGTAGCCACAGTCTACGTGTGTTTTGAAAGTATACGCAGTGGGATTTTCTGATAAGTGTGAGGTGAGAGATACAAGAGTCAAAGATGAGACCCCAAGTTTGGGTCTGAGCATCGGGAGGATGGAGCTGCTGTTAACTAAGATGTGGGAAGAGGACAAGCAGAGTGGGGTGTCTTGGGAGCCAGGTGAAGAAAGGGCTTCAAGGAAGAGAAACTGACCAACTACATCAGATACTGCTGGTAGCCAGAGGATGGGGCCAGAGAAGGAGCCACTGGGATGGACAACATGGCAGTCACTGCAGACAGGGGCAAGCCTGCTTGGAATGATGGGATCAGAAGAGAATGGGAGAGCAGCATTATTCATAATAGACAAAAGGTGGAAGCAACCCAACTGTCCCTCATGGATGAATGAATAAACAAAATGTGGTATATACATACGATGGAATATTATCCAGCATTAAAAAGGAATTTCTGACACACGCGACAAGATGAACCTTGAAGATATTATGCTAGGTAAAATAAGCCAGTCACACACACAAAAAGACAATTAGTTTCTCATTTGTATTGATTCTACTTATATTTGGTATCTAGAACAGTTAATTTCATAGAAACAGAAAGTAGAATGGTGGTTAACAGGGGCTGGGGAGAGGGAGAAATGGGAAATCGATGTTTAATGGATACAGAGTTTTAGTTTTGCAAGATGAAAAAGTTCTGGAGATTTCACAAAAATGTGATTATATTTAATACTACTGAACTAGATGCTTAAAATGGTTATGATGGCAAATTGTATGTTATGTACATTTTATCAAAGTAGTTTAAGTGACAGACTATGAGAGGCAAAGCATTGGAGTCAGCAAGTCCAGACAATTCTGCCAAGAAATTTGACTCTAAACTGATGAGAAATAAAGGATAACTAGAGGCAGAAGTGGGGTGAAAAGAGGGTTTTGGTTATGGGGGTTTTTTTTTGTTTTCTTTTTACTTAAGTTGGAAGAAATAATAGCATATTTGTCTGCTGATAGGACTTTCACAGCAGACAGTGTTCTTGAATGTTTAAATTACTTTCAAAATAAAAGCTATATTTTGGGGTGATGAAAATGTTTTGGAATTTGATAGTTGGCTGCACAATCTTGGGAATATACTAAAAACTACTAAATCATACACTTTCAAGGGGTTGATTTTGTGGTTATGTGAATTATATTTCAATAAAAATAAGATAAAATAAAAACTAAAATATGATGTTGTCTAGTTACCATGTTCTCATATACAGCCTGAATTCCCACCCAGACAACCCCGGATCCAAAAGTTATTATGCCCAGTGACCCATAGGTCACCACAGCTGTGTGATAGCTTATGGTATAGGAGAAGGGAACAAAGTCATTCAAGTTTAGGCTGAGCATGAATGCCCCCCTGCAGATAAATCCACTGA
This sequence comes from Pteropus vampyrus, assembly GCF_000151845.1. Lineage (NCBI taxonomy): Eukaryota > Metazoa > Chordata > Mammalia > Chiroptera > Pteropodidae > Pteropus > Pteropus vampyrus. The sequence goes on along the minus strand of NW_011888976.1, from coordinate 1,668,624 downwards.
ACAAGCACTCACTAGCTGCAGACAATGCCTCTGCTTACTTAGGGCCATGAACTCTCAGGTTTCTGGTCTAAAAGTGAACTGTAAGAAAAATCCATTTGACTCAAAGCAAGAAAATCTGTGTGCACCCCCCACACCCATCTGCCAGCCCATGCTACCCCCATGTAATTCCATGGGAATGAGGGACAGGCTTATTTTGCAATCCATCATGAAAGAGAGAGTTCTTTTTGAAATGTTCTCCGATTTGTAACAATATCACACTCTTGCTTCCCACTGACTCTTTCTTTTCTTCTGAATAACTTCAAACAGTGTCTTACCCCATGTGATGCTTAATTTTATGTGTCAACTTGGCTAGACCACGGGGCCCAGATATTTGGTCAAACATTATTCTAGGTGTTTCTATGAAGGTGCAGGTATTTTTTTTTTTTTTTAGTTGAAATGAACATTTAAATTGGTAGACTTTCAGTAAAACAGATTGCTCTTCATAATGTGGGTGGACCTCATCCAATCACTTGAAGGCTTTAAAACAGAACAAAGACTGACCTTGACCTCCCATAGCAGACTGCCTTTGCGCTCAAACTGCAAGTCTTCCCTGAGTCTCCAGCCTGACTACCCTATAGACTTTGAATCCCCACACCAGCTTCCATAATCATGTAGAGGAATCACCAATTCCTTAAAATTCCTACATCTGTCTACATATTGATCAAGGCATCATAGTAGATACATTTATTTTCATATGCAACTTTAGGTCAAACAAATGGTATTAATTTAGTATCCATTTTGTGGCTGCTTTTTCAATATATAACAATTCATAGGATATTAAAATATACCCTATCCCTTAATTGTTATAGGAGATATGTGACCTGGATTCACACTATGAACTTTATAACAGGATTCAGCCTTTCTGGGTTCGATCCCAGCTACACTACTCACTCACAGTGCGACCCTGGGGAAGTTATGTCTCTGTGTCTCAGTTCCCCCATTCGTAAAATCGAGATAATAATACCCCTCCATGAGGTTGTTGTGAGGAAATTATTAAATGAAATAGTACATGCAAAACACGTAATAAATTAACTAAGACTGTTTTTCAAACAGCAGGTTTGATCTATTAGTGAAATAAATATAGTGGCTCTCACGACCATTATTTTTTAAAAAGCATAAATTCATTAATATAGAAAAGAATTATCAGAGGACACTAGACATGCATAAACATTGTTTCACCAAAATTTTGTTTCAGATCTGTCTGTGCACACCACACGTTACAGTCTAGATTTATTTCTTATAATGAGTGACAGTCAAGAACAAGTGTGAAAAGCCAGACTCCGCCATATAATAAGTGCTCGGTAAAATTTGGTAGCATCATCATTGTTATCTCATTCTAAAAGATAATAAAACTTTCTTTATTAGTATAATAAAATAGAGCTGCCAACACTGGTATCGATTCTGCCACTCATTTACTGCAGTGCTGTTTAAGAGTCACTCCGCCTCCCTAAATTAACTTGCCAACTCTCTCTCCTCAAAGGATTCAGGCGGTCATTTAAATATTTTCTGACTCATAATGCTGGCCAAGAATTAGTGAGGCCCTACCCAACCCAGAACGCATGAAATGTGAATGATCTGTTAGGAAAATCACTTGAGTTTGCAAGACTGCACAGGGCTTTTGTAAAATTAAAGCCGTGCTGGAGAGAAACAATCCCCCCACCCCTCTTGGGAGATGTGTCATAGACAGAGGTTACATGAGGTCAGCTAAGCTGCACCTTCTGAGGGTGGAAACTCGGCTCTGTAACACGCTTCCTTGTTTTGGGGTTGGGTTATATCATTGTGTTTTTCCCCTAACTTTCCATGTGTACATGCATGTGCACACACCCCTCACTACAGAATAGAAAATAAAATCCCTACCAACTGCCTGTTCTAACAGCTTAGGTAGAGGGAATCTGCTAAACCAAAGAAGTTTAGATTTTGAAGATCTCAAAATAGTTTCTACTGCATGTAACTTTCTCCCCTCCAGAAACAAACTAAACTCGGCCCATATTAATGCTTTTCTAATTGCTTTTCTGAAACAACAGTAATAAACAACTCCATTTCACACACACACACACACACACACACACACACACACACACACACGCACGCACACACTAGCACTGTTTTGTTTAAAATGGAGCGCCTCTCCCCCAGCTGAAAGTAAGCCAATGTGTGAGTGGAACTGCAGTTTCCAGTGTAGTTCCCCAGGTTGTTTTTTAAGTTTGGGAAACCAGGTTCCTATTGATACCTGTGTAGGCTCTTCATTTACTTCTTCTTTCATGAGCATATCATCTTGGACTTGCGCCAAAGCATTACATCTGAAATGCATAAATGAATGTAGGGGTACAAACTAATCTTTTATTATGTGATACTATTCCTTTCTTATTTTCATTCCATTCTTCAAACTATGATGCCAGTGAATGGAGGGTGGGAAGACAAATAATGCTTTAGGAATGGAACCCTTTCCTTAAATGAAATGCTACTTCTTTGCCCAATGGAAAAGATAAGTTAAAATGCAGCCTCCCCCTAATACCTTCCACCACTCGCTGGTGCCTCCAGAGCTGTGGGGGTTCCCAGTTCTCACCACGCTTCTCAAGACATGGAAGCAGGGGAGTATGCGTAGATCTTTAGGGATCTCCATAACACACTCAGAATAAAGAGAATCCAGGGCTACCACATGCTCAGTCAGTGCCAGATGCACTCCCATTTCACAAATTCAGGAGTTAAATGTTTTATCCAAGGTCTCCAGCCTTAAATTAAACAATATACAATACTGTGTCACTTACCTCAACAAGAAAAAGAGATGTGGATGTCCCTGGATTTCTGTCTGTAGAGCTTAAAGGATGTGCCTCTGAGTGTCTCCTCAGAAGACTCAATGACCAGGGAAGCTGAGTGATGCACCCAGGGAAAAGTACTTCAGGATCCAGATTTGATATTAAGATAAAAAAAACTCCCCACTGACCTACAGACTCAACACAACCCCTAACAAAATCTCAGCGGCTTGTTTTGCAGAAATTGACAAGTTGATGGGGACACAAAATAGCCAAAACGACCAAGAAAAAGGACAAAGTTGGAGGACTCACACTTCTTGATTTCAAAACTTGTTGCAATCCTGCAGTAATCAAGAAAGTACAGATGGTGGTGCTGGCATAAAGAGAGACATATAGATCAATGGAATGGAGATTATAGAAATAAATACTCACATTACGGCCGATTGATTTTTGACAGGGATGTCAAGACAATTCAATAAAAAGAATAGTCTTTCCAACAAATGGTTCTGGCACAACAAGATATCTACATGCAAAAATTAACTCAAAATGGATTAAAGGCCTAAATTTAAGGCCAAAACTATAAAACTCTTAGAAGAAAAATTAGGCATACATCTTATTGACCTTGGATTAGGGAGAGATTTCTTAGATATGATATCAGAAGCACGAGCAATACCAAAAACATAAAAGATAAATTGGACCTCATGGAAATCGAAACCTTGTGCTTCAAAGGACACCATTAAGAAAGTGAAAAGACAACCACTCCACAGAATGGGAAAAAATATTTGAAAATCATGTACCTGATAAGGGACTGAATTTAGAATATATAAGGAACACTTATAGCTCAATAATAGGAAAACAAATAACTAAATTTTTAAAATAGACAAAAGGTCTGAATAGCTATTTCTCCAAAGAAGATACACAAATGGCCAACAAGCACATGAAAAAATATTCAACATAATATTGAAGGAGGACGAAGTTGGAGGCCTGACACTACCTGAATCAAAATATACTGTAAAGCTACAGTAATCAAGACAGAGTTGTACTGGCAAAAGACTAGACAAACAGATCAATGGAACAGATTAAAGAGCCCAGAAATAGACCCCCATAAATAGTCAACTGATCTTTGACAAAGGAGTAAAGGCAATAAAATGGAGCAAAGACAATTTTTCAACAAATGGTACTAGAACAAGTGGATATCCATATGCAAAAAGCACATCTAGACACAGACCTTACACAATCCACAAAAAATTAACTTAAAATAGATCATAGATTCAGTTGTACAATGCAAAGGTATAAAACTCCTAGAAGAAAATCTAGATGACCTTGGGTATGGTGATACCTTTTTAGATACACCAAAAACATGATTCATGAAAGAAATAATTGACAAACTGGACTTCAATAAAATTAATAACTTCTGCTCTGCAATAGACAATACCAAGAGAATTAGAAGACAAGCCACAGACTTGGAGAAAATACTTGCAAAAGACACATGTGATAAAGGACAGTTATCTAAAATATACAAAGAACTCTTAAAACTCAACAAAAACTAACAACCTGATTAAGAAATGGGCCAAAGACCTTAACAGACACCTTACCTAAGAAGATATATGGATGGCAAATAAGCATATGAAAAGATATGAGCTACCAAGACATGAAAAGACATGAGGAAGCTCAAATGCATATTACTAAATGAAAAAAGCCAATCTGAGAAGACTATATACTGTATCATTCCAATTATACGATGTTCTGGAAAAGACAAAACTATGGAGACAATAAAAAGATTGGTGGTTGCGGCAGGGGGAGGGGCAATGGGAATGAATAGATGGAGCGCAGAGGATTTCGGGGGCAATGAAAATACTCTATGATATTATAATGATGGATAAATGTCATTATACATTTGTTTGAACCCATTAAAAGTATATCACCAAAAGTGAACCCTAAGGTAAACTACTGACTTGGATTACAAGGTGCTAATGAAGGTTCATTCTTGGTAACAAACACACCACTCTGGTGAGTGATGTTGGTAATGGAGGCTATGCATACGTAGGAGCAGAGGGTACAGAGGAAATCTCTGTACCTTTTTCTCAATTTTATTATAAACCCAAACGGCTCAAAAAATAAAGTAAAAAATAGATATTCCACATCACTAGCCATTAGGGAAATGAAAACTACAATGAGATACTACTTCACATGCACTAGGATGGCAGTAATCAAAAAGTTGGACAATAACAAGTGTTGGCAAGAATGTGGAGTAATAGGAACCCTCAGCCATTGCTGATGGGATTGCAAAATGGTGCAGCCACTTTAGAAAATAGTTTCTCACAATGTTAAACATAGAGTTACCATATGCTCTGCAATTCCACTGCTAGGTATATACCCGAGAGAACTGAAAACTTATTTCCAAACTTGCATACTCTTTCTTGGAAAGTGGCGGGAGCCAAGGCAGGTAAAAAAAAAAAAAAGAGAGAGAGAGAGAGAGAGAGAGAGAGATGCTTATAGACAGAGTAAGTACTCTTGCACGTATGGCTAAAAGGAAAAAAATCAGTTGGAGAATAATACCTATAAAATGGGCCCATTATGTTGGTTTTCAAAGATATTCACAGGTACACACACCTATATGTAAAAACACAAGAGAAACCTATAGCCACCTGATCATAAATATTCTTTCCAGAAGCAAGCCTGAAATGGGGGTGGTGAAATTTTATTATTTACTCTATAACTTCTGATATGTTTGCATTTGTATATACTAAGAATATAATTAGGGTTTCTCATGCAAAAAAAAAAAAAAGGCCTTTTTTTCTAGCCAAAAGAGAGGGAAAGGAGAAATTGGGCAGTCTGGGAAGTTCTGAAAGTGGACAAGAGGAGAGCATTTCAGGTAGTGGGAAAAGCAGGAGCAAAGGTGTGAAATAAGCCTCTGGAACATCTGGGGGACTGTCAGGTTCAGCTCTGTTAGAGGGGCCAGTGGATGACTTGGGGTGTGGTGTGTAGACGATAAATCATCAGAACAGTGAGTTGAAACAGCCAAGTTGCAAGGGTGTTGTATGCCCTTCAGGGACCAAGGGCCATGGGTAAATGGGGGGATCACTGAAAGCTGGGGGCTGGGGCGAGTGGTGTGAGAGCACCATGAGAGAGAATGGTGGGCATGGTTGGGCAGGAAGTCTTGGTGGCATTTCACATCCAACCTCTGTCTCACAATGAACTGATCCCTAACTCTATTATCCAGATTTGGCTCCAAATAAGATTATCTCTGAAAAGGATAGTGCCTGCCCGAGGTAAAGTCTCCAAATGGGTATGACAAACTTCCATTCTGTGATCACGCCTTTCCTACAGGAGCACAAAGTGGTGATGGAGTGACTTGGGTCACCAGATGATGACCACAGCAGCCTTTCCTACGTACCAGCTATAGCAAGGATAAGCACTTTGCAAATAATTCTTCATTTAACCCTCAGAGCAAACTTATGAGGTATAGCCAAGCACTGTCCCTGTTTACAGATGAGGAAACTGAAGCTTGGAGAGGTTAGGCACCTTGTCCAAGGTCACTCCACTAGCAATACTGGAGCTGAGACTGGAACACAGGACCCTAAGCTGTGTTCCAATCTCTACAACCTCCAGACATTTCAACTTGCCTCAAACCCAGCCAGTGCACTATTCCAGCTTCCAGGAAAATATTACTGAGCTTAGAATTGGAGATAAATTCAAGGCTTGGAGTTTTCTCAGCAGAAACAGCAAATCCAGGGCCATAAAGTTACCAAATGCTAGAAGTGGGCTTTTGGGACAAGGAACCAAGTCAGACTGTTCAATAATTACCTTGGTCTTTAGCTAGCTGTGCTAGGCAAAACAAAAAAACGCCCCCTTCATCCTTCTCCAACTCTGGCCAAGGTCCCCAGGCTCTCTTTCTGGAGTATTTTGGTTTTGACTTGGGTCCCATGTCCAGCTCTGCCCTGACTTGTGGGTCCACCTTGGAAAAGTCAGGAGACACCTGGGAAATGAAGGCAATGACTTCCTCCAACCTTGGTGTTTTGTGACTATCAGATACCCTGAGGCACCCATCTAACATCCCTCACTGTGCCGGAGCATTGGCTAGGAGCAGTCTCTGTCCTCTTAGAGTTGACTCCATGGGGACGTTCACCAAAGCAAAGCCTGTCAGAGACATCTGAAAATACCCATCTCTCTTATCATCACTCCATAACTCAATTTCCTGGTCTTCGAGATGGGAATACTAAGAGGGCATGTGCCACAGGATAGATGTGGAGAATATCTGAGGATGTCGGCGCAGTGCCCTTGGCACAAGACATAGCCATTCAGATCAGCTGGCATTTATATGTTAGTTCCCTTTCCACAGCATACTCCAACACACACACACACGCACGCACGCACACTGCTATACTCAATGAGAATCTTGCATCATTTGAATGCTATTGACTCTTTATCTAGTGATGACATTCGCACATGCTTTTCTCTCTTTCTTCCTTCCATTCCATCCACCTTCCACTAGAGGTGATTTGTAGTCATCCCTTTGTATCCTCTTAGATGTCACTTTTTTCAAGAAGCCTCCCTGTTATATCTCCTCAATATTACAAATGAAGAAACCAAGACTCAGAAAGTTTAAGTTACTATTTCAAGGTCATACAACCAAGATCTCGTCTTAAGCCCCAGGAATCTCATGCTATGTTAAATACCATTAATTGATTAATCAATCAATCAATCACTGGAGAGAATGGGAAGCATGCAACTCCCAGTCCACCATCCTATATATTTTGTTCTTTTCATTTTTCCATCAAAGCCTTGTTAAGTAACTATAGGTGGTTCCCTCTAGGTGATGAAATGGATGAAACCAAATGACACAAAAGAGGAGTCTATGGCCAGGGTGGGTGGGTAAGATAAGTCTTAACTATGTGTAGAGTTATAATTCCAGCAGTGCCCCCTTGGCTCATGCTCATAGCCTCGGTGGCAGTTCTAGGAAACCTCATCACTCTGTGTCTCACTCTCTGGAAAAGAAGAGCACACAATGCCAAGATCTTACTCCGGCCACCTGCTTGGATTTGATGAGGAGATGGGAGAGGTTCTGCCCACACTGATCCTCTCCTTTCCTGAGTGACTCAGACCATGTGCAGGGCTCAACAGCTGACTGGCCACAGGGATTCAACCACAACCTTGGGTTCCATATGTATGGAATGGTCTTCCCCTGGATATCCACATGGCTGCTCCCTCGGGTTTCTGCTTGAATGTTGCTTCCTCAAAGTGACCCTACCTGACCTAACCAGCTGCCTCCATCCCAGTCACTCTGGATCCCCTTGACAAACTTCATCTTCTTCATTACACTGATCACACTCCCTGACATCATATTATAGATCTAGTTCTCTATTGTCCATCTCTGCCACCGGGATATAAACTCCACAAGGAAGGAACACAGTAAGTTTTCTTGACTGTTGTGTGGCCCAGTGCCAGAGCTGTCCCTTCATAAATGATACTTGAATAAATGAAGTAAATGAGCTGAGCTAAGTGGCTAAAACACATGTATAGCTATGACTTCAATGAAATGGTCAATTAATTTGTTCTTTTAAGATAAAAAAGTGTACCCATTTTCATAACCAAATGAACAATTTTTACTAAAGTGAAGAAGAAAAGCTTATCTCCAAATCTCTCCATAGCAGACCCCACTCTAATCTCCCAAGCAGAAAGCTGAACTGACTCAATAAATCAGCATCAATCATATATAAAACATTTCACTTTCACTCGTTTCAACCTGTACATGCGAGGTGACATGAACCAGACAATATTTGTACAAACCATTAAGATAATGGGTCCAAGGATTAATTTTTTTAAATATAGCTAAGGGCCAAAGTTAATAGATTAAATAATGATTCATAAAACCCAGGGAAAGAACTTAAGAGTGAAAGAAACAGAGCTCCACCCCTGCTCTCCCACTCCCACTCATCCCCACTGCCCAGTGCAGTTACAGGGTCCTTAACAAAACAAAACTTGGCCGTGAAGTTCTCTAAACTACATCGATTTCTCTTTATCAGATTTTATCAGATTTTCTCAAGTCAGGGTAGACCTGAATTTTCCATTGGAAGCAAGGGCACAAAGGAACACATGTGCATCTTCAGGAGGCAGAGGTAATATTGACATCTCGACTCCCTAATAATGGGGGCCTGCCATGTCCAGGGGGTGAGAACCCATATCTCCCCACCAGTGTGTTCAGGGTCTACTTTTGTGGAGTGCCGGCATTTTGTAGAATATGATGAAAAGGAACCCCTCTGGAAAAACATACACCCGTGCTCCAGGCATCTTATGTACATTTCAGGAGGTTCTTGGAACCCCAGGTTCAGAACTCCTGTCTCTGGTTACCACTGCCAGAAGAAACTAAACTGGTGCAGCCCAGGGAGACTGATGGAGGAGACAATCTGCTGGAGGTGACCGAATGGAGGCGAAGGTACAAGAACAGGCCCTTGGACCCCTAAATAGACTCTCACGGTGTCAGAAACTAGAGAATGTCAGACTGTCAGGGCCCCCAAAGCCTGAAGGAATTCAAGTGAAACTTTATCCACTCTGCCCCAGAGAGGCAAACATCCAGTTACACCCCAGAGCTTCCAGAGAAGATCTGAGACCCCATTTCCTACGAGTGTCCTTGACAAAGGTCATCCCTAATCTTACATTCTGAGATACATTTTGCACAAGGCTGGTTAACCACAGGAAGTGTTACCGCAAAGCTGGGGTGTTTCAGGGCTGAAGGGGACCCCACAGCTATTGTCTGAATAATGCAGCTCCTCAGTAGGAAAAGAAGAAAGAGCAAGAGCCTGTTCACCCACCTCATTGGGGAGCTAGGAATAAGAATGCCGTTAGACAGGTGTCAGTCATAATAATAAGAGCAGCTAACACACCTAGAACCTACCTTGTAGCAGGTACAATTTTAAGAGCTTTAACCTTACGCAACCCTTTAATTGTATTATTATCATCCCCATTTTACAGATGAGGAAACTGAGGCATAGGTAGGTGAAGTAACTTGCCCAAGACTACACAACTAAGACGAAGACACACCAAACAAAGCTCCTCTCTTCAACAGCCCAGAGAAGAAAGCGGTCATACTTCGGTAGTGCATGAAATGCTGAAAAATAAGTGTCTGCCGGTGCATCCGTTCAGGCGTTAACTAAGCCAGAGCTCTCTAGGAACAAGCCGTCCTGTTTCAGCAACGTTCAACTCCACGATGAAGCCGCTGATAATGAAAGAGCAGCTCTTCCTCGTGGCAAAGCCCAAGGGAACCCACTTCCACCCGGCTCGGTCAACTTCCACACTCAGAAAATGCTTACCCGTCTCTGGCCACGAAGCACGTAGGTTCACCTTATCCCCTTGGTGTCCGCCTCCCTCGCCTCTCTCTCAGGATCCTCTGGTCGCGCAGTTTAAAAGATGCAGCCCCAGCACGAGGGCCCTCTCCCCGCCCCGCGCGCTCAAAGCCGGGCTCCCGGCGGGGAAGTGACCGGCGCGCCGGCGAGCCACCACCAGCAGCGCCCGACGCGAATGACTTGCAGGCGCCCCACCAGGGCTGAGGAAGACACCGGGGGAAAGGGGCTGCGTCCCAAGACAGGTGGCGTCTACCTCCCCGGAAGGGCCTCCGGGAACTTTCGCCCAAGAGCTACCAGTGGACCGAAGTCAGTGTCTCCAGCGCGAGCGGCGGCCAGTCGGCGCCGACGGTGGCTCTGCCTACCTGTGCGGCGCGCAGCGCGCCCCAGAGCGCTCCCGCTCGGAGCCAGAAAGGACGCTGAGCCCGCCACAGGCACCGCGACGCGGCGTGGGCGACTTGGACGTGGGGGTCACTCTCCCGGACGGTGGGTTAACACAGGGAAGGAGCCAGCCCGAGACAGCGCCCCTCTCCGGAGTGTCTAGCGGAGTGTCTAGCCAGGAAGAGTGTAGCGAAGGGGCGGGGTTTCTGGACAGCCGCCCGCACTCACCTCGGCGCCCGGCGCAGGCTCGGCGGCGCTGGGCTGAAGGGCGCACCACGGCGGTCGCGGCGTTGGTGGCTGCGGGGGCGGCACCCCGGGGCGGGGCCGGACCCGGGACCCCCGCGGGCGCCGGAATAGGGTGGCGCTGGGCCACCAGTGGACTCTCCCGTCCCTTCACGCCCTGCCGAGCTCTCAGGAGAGGCTAGGAAGAGAGGAGGGAGGAAGGGCGATATGGCCCACGGGGCATCCCCCGACACCTAATCCGGACTCCAGTGGAGAAACTTCCCCCGGTCAGGGAAGGGTGTGCAGTCCGCCCCCGGCTCCCACTCTCCTGGCCTAGAAGGCGCTGGCAAACCCCGGGGGCGGCTCGCGGGCCAGGTATCCGAGCGCGAGGGGACTGTGCGGACTCCCGCGCCAAGGGTAGCAGAGGCTGCCCTAGCGGGCGAGGACGGGAACCTACGCGTGGAGCCCCACCCCTGCCGCTAGGCTGACCTTGAGCGTGTCGTGTCTTGCCCGAACCTCACTTTCCTCGACTGTGGGAGTGAAAACGAGGAAGAGCCATCAACTGCGCGAATCCTCGCGCGCTCTGCATTTTGACAGGAATCGCCGGTTTGTAGGAGGATGCTGAGCCTGAAAGAGCAGCAGCCAGCAGCGGGCTGGGTCTACCATGCAGAAATAAACGTGGGAATCTAAATAAAACGATTTTCTTTGCATTAATTAATCCACTCAACAGGTAAACGCCTACTGTCCTCAGGACCTCATAAAATCGGGAATAAAGAATGGCCTACACTGTAGGCTCCGCGATGATAAATACCCAAAACACGATAGTTGTTTTCATGTGTCCGGCGCTTGGTTTTACTTGGAGATTTTAGTGCTTGATCTACTTGAACATTCACAACAGCCTTGTGAGGTGCAAGGGTTGTGTGGGACCATTGCTCAGATGAAGAAACCGAAGCCTAGAGGAGTATGGCCAGCCCCCAGGTCACAGAAGCGTGCATCAGCTCAAGAGCCAATTCTCTTGCCAGGCAGACCCTCCAATAAGTGCAGGACCAGGGCTCTGAGCAGACTTCCTCACTCTCACCAGGGGGTGAGCTCTAACGGCCACCCCTTCCATTCTACCTCACAGGAGGAGGGAGCGTGGGTGTTGAGGGATACCTGGGAGGCACCTGTCCCGACAGCAGCAGCTGGGATGTAGATCTCCCAGCTCCACCGGTGACCAGCACGAGGTGTTCAGAACTTGCTCTGGCATGGCTGAGTCTTTCTTCATTGCAACTCCTGTCTCTCTTTGCAGGCACTCAGCCTTGAGAATGTTGGGTGGCCTCTTCCTGGCCCACCACCTGCCCTATGGGCCAATAGCTGAGCATCTTGAGCAAACCAACTTTCATTCCAACAGCTGCAACTTCATTACACTACAGCTTCGAGGGGGCTCCCTGACCCCAAACTCAGTGCCTCTTGACCCATCTGTTTCCTGTTCAAGGAAAACATTCCCTCCCTAGTACTACATTTCCAAGGGCAAAACTATATCCAGAGCCCCAGTCCTCAACCTTTTCCCCCAAACCTTTTTCTATTTTCCCTGCTCCATACTGTGGAAGAGCCCTACTACAGCCAACCATGTTGATGAATAACAAAGGGCTTCTACTCCCTCACCAACTCAAAACTCAGCAGGCACTTCGGGTCCATACATCAACACCTGGTATTCTATCTACCCAGGCAGCCTGGTCAAAGTTAAAAAGTTTTATTTCCTTTAGATTCCATTTAACAATGATTTGAGCATCTGCTACATGTCACTAAACTCTGTCACCAAGACAGACACAATCCCTGACCTCATGAGCTCACAGCTAATGAGAAAACAGTCAGACCCCTCACCACTGGGCAGTTAGGAAACCAGATGTGGTGAGAGACCGACTAAGGGAAGCGCTGGTCCAGAGTCAGGCGCAGGGGGGCTTCCTGTGGGAAGCGGGCCTCGGCTGAACTCTGACCAGGCCGGGGAAAGGGGAGAGAACAGGAGGTATGGAAGCCCAGAGGTGAGGGAGCACAGGACACACTTCTGGAAGTCCATGGGAGGAACAGGTGGGAGAAGAAAGGGGCTGGAGGGGCCTCGATGGCCAAGGTGAGATACCAGGCCTCCAACACTGGAAGGTTTGGGCAGAGGCGATGGGATCCCACTGGCTGCTGAGTGGGGAACGAACGTAGTGGCTGAAAGTCCCCTGTAACACAGCAAAGGCAAGGTGCATTTTTATTATTACTAAAGGCAAGCTCCTTGACTTCCCGTATATTATAATTTAGGGTTTCCAGAAATCAGAATAGATCTGCAAGTAGTATATGTGGACTGCAATCCATTTTATCCTTCAGGGTTTATATGCAGTGACCCATCCCCTTCCACCCATGCCATGCTTGGGGCTAGAAGGGGAGAGAAGGGACTTGGTCCCTGGACTGGGTTTGGGAGTCTAGGGAAGAGCTGATACACCCAAAGGGAATCCTTTAGTGGGGGTAGAGGAGGGGATAGGCAAGAAATGTGGGTTACTATCCACAGTTTGGACACTGGCGAAGAGGCCAGAGGCATTGATGATCAGCCACTTTTCTCCTTGAAACAGTCTTTATAAAGGTCTAGTCTTGAATTCAGCTCCAACTCCCAAAACTCTGCAAGGATGAGGGGACTAAGGCAGTCACTACACTAAATCATCAATTGAGAAAACCAGGGTATATGCAGGAAGCCCCACATAGCCTGTGGGGATAGCAGATGATACACTATGATTGATGCCGGGTGGAAAGCATGGTAAAAACCTGGGAGTGATGCACCAGATAGTAGTCGGAGAAAGCAACCACATGAGAGGCATGACTGAGGGCTAGGGCAAGATAATGAGACTACCTGCCCTGGCCTCCTAGTGCCCACTGGGTTCCATGAACACATGTGTGTGACCAGACATTTAAAACCCACTAATGATATAATACCACACATTGTAAAACAATGTAGATAATGCTGAGCTTAAGATAAAATCCACTCAGAGATAACCACTGTTAATTTGTATCCTTTATTTTTCATTTGACATACTATAAGTCTTTTCCTATGTTGTGAAATATTCTTCCACAACATGATTGTCAGGGGCCACTTGTTGGTCCACCGTATGAATGTACTCTCTTCTTATAATCAATTCTGACTGGTACTTGGTTCGTTCCTCATTTCTCAGTATCAGAGATAATGCTTGGTGATGAAAATCTTTGCACAATAAACTCTGACTCACATTTCTGGTTATATCCTAAAGAGAAAATCCTAAAAGTGGAATTACTGGGACATTCGACTTTTATGCATGTAGCACTGTACAGACGTACAGATGCTCCCCTCTTTTCTCTCACCACTCTGCCTCCCCCGCATTTTTGGCTTTGGAACATCCAGTTGATGAAGCAACACCATCCTGATGCAGTCTTCACCCAAGGGACGGTGACACCTGTGCAAGGATTAAGGCGTTGGTCTTACCGTTCAGGCCTAAGCAAAGCTCTTCAAGTAGTTAATAAAAGGCTTCTTTTAAAGCAAATCCTTTCTGCTCTCATAACCTGGGTTAGAGAAACACCTGAGAAGCAAGGCTGAGTGGTGGAGTGAGAAGACAGGCAAAGGCTTTGGTTCAGGAAATGTCTGGGTTCACACCCAACCTGAGGCCTACCCCGAGGGTGGGATGTAACATAACCACACAAGCTAAGTGCTCCTGAAGGCCCATGTCAGGTCCTAGACTGGGTCACACAGTGGTCAGGGATGGTTTGACAGTAAGGGACGGTTTGACTGCAAAGGAGAAATGGAGACAAAGAGTGGCTGTTTCAGGCAGAACAGCATATGCAAAGGCCCCAAGGCAGGAACAAATGAGTGAGGAATCTCAAAGTCTGATGTGGCCACAAAGAGGTAACGGACATAGAAAGAGGTCTGCAAGGGGCCAGGTCAGAACTTCGATGTTTCTCTCCAGGGTCATTGGCAGTTTCAAGCAGGCAGTGACATCTGACTGATCAAGTAGCTATCTCCAGTGAAGGCCATTGTCAGTGACCCTGTGGAACTGAGAACTCCTAGAGACCGGAATTCCAGTTCAGTTACCTAGCCCATTGGCTACCCAGGCCAGGGCTGAAGGAGACATATCGGGGAACCCACTTTATAACTGGATACCTCTTAACTTGTCCCAGTTGACCACATCCCCACAGGCAAAAGGCTCACTGTGTGCCAGCCTCTGTGCCCAGAACTGCACCTGGCTTCACATGCAATCTTCAAAACAGCAATGTTAGGTATTGAACTACGACTCGTTTTCCAGATGGAGAAACTAAGTCCTAACCAGGTCAAAGCTACTGCCTACCGGCACACAGAAAGGAGCAGACTGAGACCTAAGTCGAGAATGCCTGAGACCAAAGCCCCTCTTTAATCACAATGCTAAAAATAATGTAGTAAAATAACCTCACCACTAAGAATGCACAATTATACACATGTATGCAGGACCTTTAAGTACATCTAACTTCAGGTACACAAACCAAAGACAGGACCTGACTGTTTTGCACTCTGCCACCAGGCATGTTCTGGCCTTTCTTTGCTGAAACTTCTCTGTGAGAAACATCAATGTCTTGTCTGGAAGCAGACACTTGCCTATTCTCTGGAATGTTTCTGACCAGCAAGAGTAGAAAAGTTCAGGCAGAGGTATCTCATCCTAAAGGACCATTTTGGATCTCTGCCCCACTCTGACTTCTAGAAATCTGAAAATTCCCCTGACCCCATACTGATAGTCAGTTACAGAAACAAACCCTGCTTTTGTTCACATCCAGAGTGGGGCGTGGTCATCCGTCTGGCACAGGGGCCTTGAAGCAGCAAGTCCAGATAAACGTGTCTCTATCAGGGCTAGAAGGTGACCAGGAAAAGAGGAGCCTGGTGAATGAAACATCAACAGATCTCAAGAGTTCATGGTCAACTACCACAGGCTATGTATGGTCAACTATTAATAACCCCAGTTACTGTATTAAATTTAATTTTGCTAGGAGAACCTCCCCTCCTCACGCCCATCCCTTCCTTCCTGGACTACCACCAAAGCAGCCGTGGACTCAAGACTCTCTTAGGAGATAGAGATGCTTCAACTTAGCACCTGACAAAGGCCCTGGGCTGAAGCTCCTATGAGTAAGGAACTGTCTCCCACCCATCTCTATACGACCCTCAAAGAGCCCAAGACCTTCTCTTCCAAAGAATAGATAATAGCCACTTAACTTGCCAAGCACAGCTTTGGGTGCTTTATAGACCCCATAGTATTTAATCCTCACAATAATCCTATGCAGTGGATGTTATTCCTATCTTGATTAAAAAAAACAAAAACAAAAACAAAAACCTGAGGCTCAGAGAAATTAGGCATTATACCTACGGTCTCATACACAGAAAAAGGGGGAGTCAGGAGGGCAGGAATCATGTGTGCATCTTACCCATTAGAATCCCCAGTACACCCTTTAGGTTCGCCAATAATTGCTATAAAAAGGTGGTGTCATTTATAGATGTCATAGATGGTGTAATATCCCCTTCAGAAAGAGGCCAGGGAGCCCAGCTCACTGAACTTGCATTACTTTTCCTTAATCCCAAAGACCCCATTTGAATTTTGTCTCATTGCAAAAGGCCTTGCTCCATGTTTGTGTCCATCTACTCCCTTCATTGCATTCTCTACCCATCCTATTCTTAAACAACTTCTGATTTTATTCCTGTGGACAGTAAGCACAAGGTATAGTGAGGGGAGGAGTGGCAAACATTTATTGCTCAAGACAGCAAAGATATACTTTGTCTCCTCCTTCTTCCACCTGCTTAGCTTACTGCCTGTAGTCTCTTATTCAAGTAAAGCAAAATTAATTTCTTTTTCTAATTAAAGCCTGCAAGGGGAAGCTGGTCTTTGCTATCTCTAAAGTTTGCATTTCTAAAACCAAGTGAGACCAGTGGTGAGACCCAACAGATGCTGGCTACTACAGAACCTGAAGCAGCTGTAAAAACTAACTCTGCTTTCTAATGCCATGGTAAACAGTAGGGCTTCTTGTTGCTGTCTAGAGAGGATTTTTTCCCCCACTAATAGAAAGTACTAGCTGCGGCTTTTATTTTAATGTAAGAAAAGAGGAATTGGCTTCCTGCAGCATCTGCTGAGATTCTTCTAGTTGAGTCCTATTAGACCCATTTGCTTAACCTCTGAACCAGATTTACACTCAGTATTTGGATTGAGAAAGGAACCAAATCACCATAACTTGCTACTCAAAGTTCTTTCCTCCACCTATAAACTATATTAAGGGACAGGTTAGCCTATTGGTTAGCAGTAAAGATGCCTTGGACATCTGGATCCCAGAGCTGCCGATTCCTTGTTTGTGCTCTCAGCAAAGCTACCTGATTTCCAAGCCTTAAGAATCTCAAAAATGAGGATGCTAATAGTACCTTCCACACTGAGTTGTGGTGACAAAAGACTC
>NW_011888976.1:1579496-1651035 GCF_000151845.1 Pteropus vampyrus | reverse complement strand
ACTTGCTTAGCTTACTGCCTGCAGTCTCTTATTCAAATAAAGCAAAATTAATTTCTTTTTCTAATTAAAGCCTGGTCTTTGCTATCTCTAAAGTTTGCATTTCTAAAACCAAGTGAGACCAGTGGTGAGACCCAACAGATGCTGGCTACTACAGAACCTGAAGCAGCTGTAAAAACTAACTCTGCTTTCTAATACCATGGTAAACAGTAGGGCTTCTTGTTGCTGTCTAAAGAGGATTTTTTCCCCACTAATAGAAAGTACTAGCTGTGGCTTTTATTTTAATGTAAGAAAAGAGGAATTGGCTTCCTGCAGCATCTGCTGAGATTCTTATAGTCGAGTCCTATTAGACCCATTTGCTTAACCTCTGAACCAGATTTACACTCAGTATTTGGATTAAGAAAGGAACCAAATCACCATAACTTGCTACTCAAAGTTCTTTCCTCCACCTATAAACTATATTAAGGGACAGGTTAGCCTACTGGTTAGCAGTAAAGATGCCTTGGACATCTGGATCCCAGAGCTGCCAATTCCTTGTTTGTGCTCTCAGCAAAGCTACCTGATTTCCAAGCCTTAAGAATCTCAAAAATGAGGATGCTAATAGTACCTTCCACACTGAGTTGTGGTGACAAAAGACTCCAGGAGCACTCAGCAGGAATTAGCTATGCTAACACTGGAAGGTCGTCTGTCGTCACTTTGTCACTGCCATGGACCTAGCATGTGACACTACCACTACCATTATGGGAAAGATCTCTACTGCCTCTGACCACACAAAGACACTTTTGAGTTCACCCTTACCTGGCTGGCTAGACTTTTCCAAGGGGACATGTGAGTAGCCTAGGTAGTGTTTGCCACACAGCTCACATCCCCGGCTCTGCCTCCAACTGCTGTGAGATCGGGAGTCAGAGGCAGCCTCTCTGAGTCTGTTTCCTCATTTATAAAATGGAGATAGTAAGATGATCCACCTTGAAGAATAGTTGTGAAGATAATTGAGATGATGGTGTGTAAAGCACTTGGCACTCATATGTTGGCTCTCAGAAATAAAGAGAAATGGCAGAGAGTGCGGGATGGAAGAAATCAATGAGCAAAACAAGCAGTATCCTGGGTGAGCGAACAGGAAAAATGAAAGCTATGCCAAGGTTAGGAGGCAAGGACTTGACGGTTTCCCTGTCTCAGCAACCAACCGTGCTTCATTCAGAGTTGTTTTACCACTCCTTCTGGGGAATGGGGTGTGGTGGGGGGAGGGGAGAAGGAACAAATGAACAAGGAAAACACGATTCTTAAAATCGTATGCTCCCAAGACCTAAACCTCCACCACATCCTTTTCAGGTAATGGCCAGAAAGCTGTGCCTTTTCTACTGCTGACCACTCACTGTCCTCTCCTGGATTCCTATCATTTTCTGAGTACAGTTGATCCTTGAACAATATGGGGATTATGGGTACCAACCACTGCACTGTAGAAAATCCATGTAAAATTTAAGTCAGCCCTCTACATCTGTAGTTGGCTGAATCCGCAGATGCAAAACCCGGGGATATGGGGGAGAGGGGTGACTGTATTTATTCAGAAAAATCCACGGATGAGTGGACCCACGCAGTTCAAACCTGTGTTGTTCAAGGGCCAACTATACTATGTGGCAGTAAGTACTTTACATTCCTCTACTGCCCGGTTTAATTTACCACCCTGAGAAGGAGGGCTTTTGACTGTTGCATTCTATGGATGAGACCTGAGGCCCACAGAGATGCAGGCACAGGGTCACAACGGTAGTAACAGAGCTGGAAACTGACCCTGAATTTGATGGGCACGAAGAAGTTAATTTAGAGCAAGAGCACATAAGAGGTGAGAGAATGTGGTCGGAAGAAGGAACAGGCATCTCTTTTTCTGTTTGAATGGCAGGAAAGGTGTTAGTGACTTTCAAATTTTAATGGCTCTTTTCAAATTTCTGCAAAGAAAGTCCATTTGTTCTGAGTCAAATTTCCTCTTGACATAAGAATCTTTGTTCCTGTTCCAGACACCATGTAGGAAGAGGCACCTGCTCACTGCAAGGCGAGGTAAATGGTCAAGGGCAGCAGGTTCTTTTTCTCTAAGAAGTGAAAAACGCACTGGCAATGCTCACCTCCTCACCTTGGATAATCTCTCACCTTCTTAAAGGGCGAGCCCTCAGAAAACTGTGCTAGGAACCCAAGCTATTTAGGAAACAGGAAAGATGATCTAGAATAATGAACTACCACACTCTTAAAACAAAACGTTTTATTTGATGCAGAAATTCTAAGGTACAAAAACATTTTGCAAACGTCAGCTGTGATCTACTGTCACCTATTTAGAGTATGTACAAATCAAAAAAGACATTGCTTTCAATGTAAAAATACAGCATGCTGCTACAGTCTGTCAGTGCTCACTATTCCACCCCGCCCCACACAGGACAAGCTTAAAGACCAAACAAAGGCGGTGGCAATAACCACAGTATCCCACAGGCTCCCTCCAGGACACAGTAACAAGGAGCTTCCACAGTGGGGCAAAGAAAACTAACAGTGAAAAGAGAAGTTACCTACTCTCTAAACGAACACATTTGGTTTTTACAAAGTTTTTGCTCTGTCCAGACGATGTTTTTTTCTTGACAAAAAAAAAAAAAAAAAAACCTTAAAAAAATAACAAACGATTGATTACATATTAGTATAATCCAATGGTAATTTTTTCTTGTCTATACACTGGAGCAGCCAGCTTTGTCTACAACACATACAAACAAAAGATTGCTTCTTTGAATTTTCTCAACCGAAATTTTATTTGACATAAACAGATAAACAGTCATGATGGTTTGCTTCTGTTAGACTTCTGCTTATTCAATTCAGAGGCATGGCTGCAGCCCTTTAGAAAATGAAAAAGCTCCTTGAAGAGTCTGTGGTCCCAGCTGAATTCTGGACAGGAACCAAAGAGCAGGAGGGAGGACAACCGACCAAAATTTCCAAGAGGTTCTCACTTGACCACTTTGCAAATTAGCCCTTAGGAATTGATGTCTCTCACCAGTGGTTAGACTGAAGTCTGCACCACGCAATAATATTGTGAGTCATGAATTAAAGGTGAGGTCTAAGGATACATAAAAAACAGAATCTAAAATTGAGAGGGAGGGACAGCTGCCACTCAGAAGAGCTAGTCTTGAAGAATATCTTGAAGCAGCTCAGGAATGATATTAAACACATAAGCACCGAGTGTTTAACCACAAGAAGGAAAAAAATAAAAATAAAACCACATATGATAAAGGACTATTGTCAAGGGGGAAAAAACATGACAATCAAATAATCCTCAGAATGAATACAGGTAATACATCATTTTTTAAAAGTGCCATTATGTTTTTAAGTAGTAAGAGAAGCAGGGCACATAAGAATCTCCCTGTAATTCCCATCCTGAGCTTGGCCTTCAAAAAAGCACCAATGTGAATAAGGCACATTCTATTTGGGCAACTAAACTGAGTGTGAAGCTGGGAAACAGAAGAGCAGTGAAAATTATGAAGCCCTTGGAAAACAAGAGCTATGAAGAATGATTTAAGTAGGTGGGATTATTTATCACTGAAATAAAAACACCAGGGGAATGACTTCACTGTGGTTTTCAAATACAGGAAGGTGACCAGCTGTTCTTTTTCCACTACACGCTGAACAAAAGAAGGCTGGTTTGAATTTCTGTAAGGAAGAGGTACAAAGAACTATCTGATCAGCAGGCTAGGATACAGAATCTTCTTTGCTGAAAATCCAGAATCCCATCCACAGCCATATGTCTGAAATAATTCAGGTGCAGTCCTGACACCAGGGGGAACATGTTAGATAACCCGAACTTTCTCCCAGCCCCCAAACTCTGAAGTCGGAATCAAAGCTGTTGGCTTACAGCCAGACTTCCTTTTGTTTATTATTTTCACCCTGAATCTGGAAAGGAGGTGATATAGCAGGGATGACCCAACAATCCATCAGGACTCCTAACTGATCTCTCAATATCAGGGAAAGCTTTTCTCCTGTATATGATTTCACGCCTCCAAAACAGAGTAATTCACAGATCATTTAAAACAGAGAAGACAGTGCAAATACCTGGCTACACTGTATACTCAAGGATTCCTTGCCCTATCCCCACAATGCCTGCTTTTTCCTTATTAAGTCTTGTGCTAAGCCTAGAATTGCACATGATCTAAAAAAGTGATTAAGCCAAGAGCTAAAACTATAAATAAGGTCCTTCAGGTCGTGGAGTTTAAGTGAAATTGTTCCAAGTGTCATATTTTTTAAATTTGGAGAAAATAAATCTGATTTTAAAATTAGTAACTGGCTTGCCTTTCTCTTAAGATACCATGAGACGTAAAGAAACAATCACAACATTTCAAATACATTTACAACCATATCAAATTTCTTTGGGGGAACAATGGGAAAAAGAAACATTTAGCGAGAACATTTTCTGGTGGCACCAGACATCTGTAATTACCATGGATACCTTTCATTTTAAATCTTACAAAGCAGAGGTGGCACACTGGCAGTTAGTAGGCTGAATCAGGTCTACTCATGTGTTCTATTTGGTCTGCATGCATTTAAAAATTTTTTTTTAATTTAGTTGCCAAAACTAACCAGTTTTTCATATAAAAATCCAGATTCTCAGCTTCTCTTGAAAGATGGGAAGATCAGGAAACACTGTGTGGCCACAAGTGGCTGGAGTAGCGGCCCCCTGTAGCTAGGACAGGAGCATTTCGGTTTGCTACAATCCCACCATGCCCTACTGTTTCCCTGACACTGAGGGGGCATGTCATTGCCATTTATAGTTAGTTACACCTATTTTTTGTTACACCTGGCCTGCTACACTGGTGCCCCCTGAATGTATACCATCTGTTAAGTTGAGAGTAATAGTTTTCACCAACGACACGGAACAGAAAAGGCTAACAACCTTCACATTGGCATTGTCCACCTCTCTCCAACAGACGCACGAAGAACAATTCCTATTTCTTTAAGAGAGCCAAAAGAGAGTGTTCAGGTGGCTGGAGACAACAGGGTTTTCTCTCTTTGGAGAGGAGGGTGTGTCGTTTCTTCTCCAGGAAGAAAGTGGCTTTTATTTTCTTCCCTTATTTCTTTTCAAAGAAAAGATGCTTGATCCTGAGGGGAGAGGGGGAAGCTCTGAAAATCACGTAAACCCACGTTCTTGGAGGGATGTTTTTTCTGTTTATTTGTACTTAAGTCAGGAAACCTGAGACTAGGGATTAGTTAAAAAAGACATCTGTGGCTATAAAGTAGTAAGATTAAACTTTGACAAATATACATAAACTTAAATTACTACACATTGATTCCAATGATGTCACTGTTGCTAAGACATTTTTTGAATTTCTGATCTGAGGCTATCTTCCGTTTTTGCCAGTGTCAACCCCAAACTCTGTCTCATGACTTTATGGCCCCATCTCATTTCGGGCTCAAAATACTATTACCTGGCTGGGTCACCCACCTGAGTACCTGGGCCTGGACCTGAATGATTTCTGATTCTTTCTACACATCAGTATGCCTTAAAGGCCCAAGACTCGGCCCTTAGTACCTTCTGCCTGATGTGTGGCTGAGCTGGGCCTGTCCAGGTTGATCTCTGAGAGAAAAGCACACCTTTACCTGGGCTTTCACCTCCCTGGTCCTTCTCCTGGCATAGCTGTTTCAGATGCTAAGTCCTTTCTGTAGAGCATTGGTGAGTAAAGATAAACAACTAGCTCCCTACCTGTAACTATCTGAAGGCTTCTTGCTTACCTGGAATCTTGGACTTATCCCTGTCCTGTTCAGGGGACACCATCTAACTTAGTTACATAAGCCTTTGACTCTCAGGATCAAAAACTTTCTGGAGATCATCACTAAATTCTAGTTCTTGTTTCCTCAATGTCTAAAAGTCTGTGACTTACAGAACCTTTATCTGAATTCCATCTTATCATTTCCACTGTTTGGAACAATATGTGAGTCCCAAAAAATGAAGCTCTGCTTAAAACAGATGTTTTGCCTTCATCTACAAGGCAACAATTCCCATTCCCAGCAAGAGATGGAAGGGGTGGGAAAAAATAAAGCGAAACTAGTAAAGAAAAACTGAGAAGTTGGAGACTTCTCAACTTTTTTTTGAGTTAGGCATTTGCACCGTGGTTTAATTACTTGGTACAACAGTTTGATTTTGTTGAATATCGCAACCATGAGTATTTCAAAATAAGTGACCAAACCCTAAATCCAAACTAATAAATTACCTGATTTTTGGACTAGTGCATTTTTCCCCTTCCATTTTCATAATTAATGGGTTCATGTGGCAAGTTCTCTGCCCATACTCATAAAGCCCAGCTGATGCTCTCCCTGCCCCCCAGTCCTCCATGCTGCTCCTGGGGCCACTTTCTCAGAGGCGCCTCATTTCACATGCAAAGCTGAATGTCCTAAAAGTGGCTCCTGATGGTTCCTTTGGGGCACACACAATTCCTTGACCTCAGTAAGAAATCTCTCTGATAATGTTCCAAAGTGAACTTTCGTATTGTGGCAAGTTTGGACTGATCGATCTCCTTCACAGAATGCATGTCAAGGACGGACCAGTAGAAAAGTCATATGTGGGCAGGAGCTCTGTGTCTGTCCTGTGTTCCACAGTGGCAACATGGAACGTCTCTTCTCCAACAAGATGCCTGGTTTTATGGGGGAGGCAGCTCTGCTGCTCACTTATCTTTCCCTCAGAGCAGCTGCAGGAAACTCGATGCCAGAGAACAGACGAGCACGTTCTTCTCCCAAGAATCTGCCAGCTGCCTTTACAGAGCAGGGACTGTGGCATTTGCATCAAAAACACACACAAATCTCTTCTTTCCAGGAAGGGTGTAAACCTTCCCTTCCCACCTGCCGAGCATGTGCTTGGAAGGAGAAGGCTCCATCCCACCTCCCACTCGGGATGTTTCTCAGCATCTTCCTTCATATTGGTCCTGTTTGCTGAAGTCAAGACCATGGTCCCTAGTGTGAATGCTGAGGAAACAGGATGGCGAATTCACAGTACCTGTGAAAAAGTTGGGAAAAGATGCCCACATCCCATCACAGGTATGGGAAGGAGAAGGGAACAAGTGTTTTCCCCTTGGAAACAGAATTCTGCAGAGAAGTCACTGATAAAAATAGAACATTTACTTTTCTTTTTTTAAAGTAAATTCTTTCCTCCTAAGCTCTAAATACCTGGTTTTGGTAGGAGCGAGCACAAGAGACAAATCTTTCATTGAAGAAGTACAGGAGAAACTCAAAATGAAACAATTCACAGGCTGGGCTTGGGGGGAGTACTTTAAAATTCAAAAATTTAATGATTTCAGGCCCCATGCCTTTGGACAATATTCGAAGAGCATATTCATCTTTGTGACAGTCCCCTCCTTTTCGCCTTCTTAAAAAAAGTTTTGTCATTAGTCAAAACCAGTTCAGCAGATTAACTGGCCACCACCTCCACATACTGCCATATTTCAATGGATTCTGATCCCTGATTTTCTGAACATAGCTTTAGACCAGAGGCCAACCAACACATGAACTGCAAATTCCAGTACTACAGTCCAGGGGCATATCAGTCTCTTAAAAACAAACTTCCAACATCTGAGATACAGCGTAGTAAATGTACCACAGAGAAGCCTGGCAGGCAGATCTGGCCCTCCCATGACACCTACTCAGACCAAGAGGTGGCCCTGGGTGCTGAGCTCTGGTGCCTTTGCACATTGACCAACCCATCTGAGAAAGAATGGTCTAGAAAGTAAGCCTGGTCCTGCAGCAACCACTTCAGCCAGCCATGCCACCCACTGACACATAAAGACTCGTTTTATGAGTGATGATTGTATATTCAATCCCATTTTTGGCCTTTGATTTAAAGCTTTTTTAATACCCATGGCATCATAAGTTCTAAACCGAACACCAACAGGAACATCGTCTGTAACAACATGGATTCCAGATAGACTGGCACTTGGTTTCTGTGGTTGTAATAGCATTCAAAGTGCTTTTTCTACAAAGCATTTCAAATCAAAGTAGCCAACAGTGAACAGGCAAAGTTTGCGGAGATAAATTAAGTCTGAATGATCAGTGCAAGTATTTTCCTATTTCTCTTTACATGTTCCCTCCCTACCTCCCAGGATTGGCTCTAATCCAAGGTCTGACCTAACACGGCAAACTTTTGTCAAACCTTATGGACATGCCTTTCAGAGTTCCATATGGTTTTACAAAATTGGAGATTTTGCCAAGCTATCTGGTGGAGGGCAGGGGCAAGGCAAGGAGAGCAAGTACTGGCACAAGTATCACGCGGAACATCCTTGTAGGAGATCTCAGCTCCAAGTGGGCCACACAACCGGAGAGATGAGCTGGGGAAGAGAGAGAGGCGGCAGCTAAAGTGGCAATGCTTAGACTCTTCCATTTTGTTACAAAGGGGCGACCGCGTGGAGTTCACCAGTGTAGCTGCAGCAGCCGGGCTCTGCTTTACACGCCCCAGAGGTGAGGAGCTTGGACGGAAGGCCAGGAGGGTCCTCCTCACCTAAGGAAAGAAGAGAGGGCAGAGCCACACGTCATTGCACCTCACTGCACCAGGCGCTCAGGCCAGAATGCGGTAGGATCTGAGTCTGGACGACAGGCTTTGCACAAGTGATACAGGCATCCCAACCAGCTTAAGATGGGGCAATCTCATGCTGCTGACAGGTTCTAGTTCCCTTAGTTGAAAGTCAAGGGTTTGCATGCATGACTCCAACTAGTCGCAAGCACAGTAGGGAGCAGCCTGACCCAGCGTCCCGTAGAGGCTCCTACAGAGCCCTACCTGAAGCCTGTGCTGAGCTACAATGGAGAGAATACCATATCCGTGAACCCCAGGCTCAACAGACGTGGCTTTAAAGACATACGAAGGATTGGGGGTAGTGAACACTGCAAGTCCCAACAAAGATACAGGTCCATAGACCCTTGTCCAATATCCTTGAGACCCAAAATGTTTTGGTATTCAGATGTTTGTGAAGTCTAGGAAGGCAAAATAATGCATATGCTATATATAACATAACATGGGACTGGGCAGCTCACTATAATTTAGCATCAGCTCACACATGTGAACATTCCCGTTACCTGGGATAAACTGACACTATCAATGGAATTGTGTTACTTCTCATCAGGTTTCACTGCCAAATGAGTTTGCACCCATATTAGAAAAATGCTTTCATAAATGAAGGCTGTGGCTTGCATCGGAACCGACCCACCAGCACTCTGTGTAACCCAGAGCCTTACCCAGGCCTGAGGAGGACGACACGCTCTCTGTCAGTGAGGATGTTTCTGTTTGGTCCGCCAAGAGCCCTTCCATCAGGGGCAGAGATAATTCGGAGGAGGGCACGGATGAGTCGTAGATGCCTGAGTCCCGCGGCATGCCCAAGGGGCTGACAGCTTTCACCGTGTGCAGCAAGGGCTGCAGGACGGAGCCGTCTCCTGGGCTGGCCCCAGCCTCTGCATCTTCATTCAGGCCGAGCTGCTGACTCTCCAAGTGTGAGTCAGCTGGCACGCCAGGAATGGCCACATCAGCCTTGAGGCAGAAATCACTCTCAGGCCCTGGTTTGCACATGACATCATTTAAAACCAAGCCTGAGTCAAACTTCTCCAGGACTGGCTCCCGGTAGCGGAGTAGGGGAGGATGGAAGGGAACAAACTGCTTTTCAAACCAGTCGGGCTCCTCGTCAATAAACTGGTGCATGTTGCAAATGGCAACGTACAGGGAACGGCCCGACTTGCTCCGAAAGTAGTTCCTCCTGCTGACGTGTCCAGGGTGCTGCCCAGGCTCTGGGAGGCTGTGGTCTTGGGAATGCAGGTGAGAGCAGAGCTGGGGAAGGTTGTCCATGAGTTTGTACTTGGTGCTCAGGTCCAGGATGCCAGGAACATCTCCCTCACAGGAATAATCAAAGTAGACAGCAATGAACTTGCTGAGCGCTGCTGATGAGCTCTGCTTGGCCTGGCGGAGCTTTTCAGCGATGGCTGACACGGCCACCAGGAAGAGCTCCCCTTTCCCTGAGCCTCGGCCACCCCCTTTGTGCTTATAGTTCTTCTTGTCCACAAAGTACTTCATGCCTTTAGAACACACCACGATGATGAACTGGGACTCATGGATCTTCTGGATGACCCATTCTCTCTGCCCTTCTCTGCAGAGGCTGAAGTCTTCCCACAGGTCCAGAGCCACCTGGAAAGAGAACATGAACCCTCACTCACCTATATAGCCTGGAATGTCAAGGAACGAGAATGTTACAAGAAGTGCACCTCATCCCTCAATCATTTAACACCACTATGTGTAGCTCCAGGTTACCTGGCTCTAAGGAACAGCTAACATCCCATGGGTGAAAGGAGGGCCACACACCAGGGCCTCTGCATCATGCCCTCATTTTAGCGTAACAGGGGATCATTACCACTCCCACTCTATAAGTAAAGAGACAGAGGCAAGGCACTTCTAGCAACCTGCCTAAGTCACATAGTATACGTGAGGCCCTCAAGGGACTTAAAGTAAGGTGCAGAGCATGAAAAACGGAGGCACTGAGGTTGGTCTACCTGTTGAGTAAGGTTGCCTGGGTGGGGGCAGGTCCTGGAAAGAAAGCTGGAAGGCTATGATGGAAGGATGTGGGTGAGGGACCAACCCCAAAGTGGGCTGGAAAATGGGGCTCAGGTCTGGATGCCAGAGTCTCCCACGATGCTGGCTGTCTCACATGCAGAAAGAGCGACTGACAAAGAGGACCTCCCCAGCCACTCTCACAGTCCCAGTTCAGCCATGCTGTTTACCATTTGGTCAGCAGCTAAAGAGGAGGGTGGTGAACAGTAACATGGCCATACTTGTCAACTCACTAGGAGTGACTGGCATCTTCCACCATGACTTCAAAGCGGTCTATAGGGTCACATCCCTATAAGGCCTTTAACCCCTAGGGAGGTCAGGTATGGAGTCTGGGGGCAGAGGGAGAGCTCAAGGGGAGAAAACTGGACCCCTTGGAAGGTTTCATCTTTTCAGACCACTTTCATCTGATTCTGCTGAAATCATCTCTTGGCAATTGTACTGGTCTCTTTCTTTCTGTATAGTTCAGAAATTAATTCCCAATAGCCATGGCCAAATGTAACAGCCAGTCTGTTAAGAGGACAGAGGGTCTGAAATGACTGTCTTCCTCTTCTGCTTTGTGTTACCGAAGGGAAGAAAGTCCTCAACATTCATTGACTTGCTGAAAATAATCCTGAATCATCTTACATTTGCCCTAATTCTTCCTAACCTTATACATTCTAAAAACTAATTGGTATTATATACCAAGCACTTCAAAAATGTTCCTATCTTTGATCCAGCAATTCCATTTCCGGGCATCTATCTTTGGAAAATCATTAGAAATGAGGCAAACTTGAACTACTGAGATATTTAACAATTTTAAATAACTAACATTATAGATCATGTGGCTATTTAAAATAGCAGTTTAAATAAAACTGTTAATTTGTAAAAAGTTGTTAAAGAGACAGAAAAAGTAACTCCAATCCACCTACAATGCAAAACTGTATGTGTGAGTTCATCTATGCAGTTAAAGACTGGAAGAAAATGCATTAAATATTAACCATGGTTCCTCTTTTCTCTAGGTTGAGATTACAGACCATTTTTTGTCATCCTTTTCTAGTTTCCCAATTTTCTACAGTATTACACACATAATTGGAAGACATTTTTCCCTGAGACTGCCTAAAAAGTAGAGCAAACTGGGTTGTGTATATCTGAAGACAGCGTGGGGCACAGGCTTGAGTTTTGCAGTTGTTTCTTAGGATATGTGCTGATTGGTCAACCTCTCCACTTTCATGCACTGGGAAACCAGGCCAGCCATGTAAATATGTGTTATTGACACTAGGGGGCAGCCTCACCACGTGAAGAGAATCTGAGAAACCCACCAGCAGGTAGTTTCAAAGTACAAACAACCCAACTACACAATTACTGTACAATTCCTGAGTTTATAATAAACAATGGGCCCTATATGATGTCTTCAGACTTCATTCTAAAATTAACATTATAACATTATAGAAAAGCTACACATTAATAGCTTAACTCAAGAGAACTGGTAAAAAACCAGAGCAGACCATTTGAGCACTTAACACATTATTTTCCCTTCTTAGCAAAGCTCCCCCCCCAAAACTGTCAAACCCTCTGCTGCACTTACCATTCTCTCTTTCACTTACCATTCTCTCTTTCACTTACCATTCTCTCTTTGCCTCTCCGATGCTCACCGGGATATGTAGAGTGACCACCTCCGCCCACTCCCCCACTATGTGCTCCCAGGGCAGCTGCATTTTCCCCCATGCAACTTCCTACTAGGTGGGAGCCACTTGAGGCTTTTGAGTAGGTGTGTGTCAGGATTAGAACTAAGTATAGGAAACAGTTAGTGCTGGTGACAGGTAGGAAAGACTGAAAAAGAGTGCGAGGCTGATCCCAATTTGGAAGCCAGGCACTGCTAGAGGGCAGGCCTCACTGAAGGAGGCCTGTAGGCTGGGACAAGGTGGATGGGAGAGAGTGTGAAGGATGTGTTCCACCCGAGGTAAGAGTTGAGATTTTAGATTCCTCACCTCACAGCCACAGAAGTCCTGGAGGAAGTAGGCAAAACACTGGACGACATTCATGTGATTCTGGCCATCTTTACTAGAATAGCAGAGGAAGACCTTCGGCCGTGGCCGGAGCCTGTCTCTGGGGAGTGCTGTGGTGTAGGTGGAGGACTCGGAACTCTCTTCATCTAAATGTGAATATATATTTTCTAAATTGGAAAAGAAGACAGGATTGATATCTGAGCAAAACTTTGTCCTGCTGCCTAAGACTTGGGACCTAACGTTACCGTCAAGAAATAATAGGTGACATATCCACCTAGAGCACTCTCAAGTTTTCCAACTCCACCCACCACTGGGAATGGGACAGCTGATTTCTCCAGTGGAGCAACAAATGGCCAAAATTTGTTCTTCACCTAAAACTGACCTTGGGCAAGCCCAGCACACTGTAGGAGTCACCCTAGTCAGCAGAGGGCACCCAGAACCAGTCCTTGCAACCAACTGCCAATTAGCATTGGCAGAAAAGACCTTTAAAAAAAAACTTTTTTTTTATTGAGGTATAACTTACAAAAATAAAATGCATAAATCTTAAGAGTGCATCTCAAATTTTTACCTAGGTATACACCTGATTAACCGCCATGCAGGTCAAGATACAGAACATTTATTTCTAGCTCTCAAGAAGGTTCCCTCCTGGAACCTGACTTTTGTAAGCGATGAAGCCCTACATTCACTCTTACTCACACCCTCATACTTCCTTGATGCTCTTGAATTTACTATCCTAAATTTGAGAATAAAATTATGCTTTTATGTTCTTTTAGTGGATCCTGAGGTTAAAAGTATTTTAATTCTGAGACTACAGGAGCCATGTGGCCTCCCAGACACCCACAGGGAGGGACCAAGCACTCCTAGTCTCCCTCTGTTGGCAGAGACCCCAGTCCTGCCCGTTGCGGGGTTGGTGGGGGGACATACCACACAGACATACCTTGTTGCTTCTTGCGGCACATCACAGTGAGGAGTGTTGCGAACGCCGATATGACGACCAGGGGCACAGTGATGGCGACTGCTCTGATGGGCCCAGCCCACGGAGAGTGCACTGGGAAATTTCAAAGGGAAGGCTTTTAATCTTAAGCAGCATAAGAGGTTCAAAGAGAAAAATTTTTTTTCAACATAAGCCACATAACAGGTTCTAGGACCCCTTGACCACCTTTCCCTAGTGCTGTTTTGGTGATTATAAAAGGATTCATTTTGAAGAACAGTCTGCTGGGACAGTAAATACCTCTGAGTGAGAATTTCGCCTAAGGAAACCTCCCCGTCCCACCATCACTTTTCTTCCGAAGACAATTGACTATTTATTTAGTTCCAGGGATATGCAACCACACTGGCTTTGATCTTCTAGGCATCAACATGAGGGTGGAAGGAAAGTCAGATTTGATGAAACATCCTTTAAGAGAAAGGAGCTCAAGTTTTGTTGTGTTTTGTTTTTATAAACCATGAAGTACAGATACCTTGGTCTACCATAGCCCAGAGCCAACATCTCAAACAAAAAAATTCTTACCTGGCTTTAAGGCATAATGCATCACTTTTCTTGTTGTATTAGTGTCATCCACCAGCTGCAAAACAGAGGATGCCATATTATTTTTTTTAAGTGATAGCATCTCGGCAGATTTTGTTCTTTTTCTATTTGAGGGCAGTGTGGGCAGGAGGAAAGAGAACAGGAAAGGAAAGCTGCTGCATGCAACCATTTACAAGCCGAGACTAGACGTTAATAGATACCTCTCTGTTTCACCAACTTAAAACTCTTAATTCATCACGTTTCCTTTCGTGAATCAAAAAGTTGTTTACTCAATGATTAAGTCAGCTGGTAAGTTCCACATTCTAACAATTTTCAGTTGAAATGGCATCTTACCACTGATTTTACTGGGCTTCCCTTAAAGCTTTAAGGTGTGTCTATTTAAAACCACATATTGATATATAGTAATGCAAGAACTAGGTGTCTCTACCAAATTGTTAAGACATATTGGTTGTCTTTGAATAGGAAGGCTATGGACATATTTTTAGTTTCCATTTCTAGTTTTCTTTTACTTCTAATTTTGTAGTATTTTTGATACTGGAAAATAAATCTACAAAAATAAAAGAAAAAAATATATCATTTACATGCTTTTTAAGTGGTACTTAGAACTCATGTACATTTATACAAAAGAATGTCAGCAAAAATCTAGAGAAGTATAGGCAGATATAATGGGTATAACTTTTGTTTTGCTGTTTTATTACTAAAAACTTAAAATTTAAAAAATATCTATATCAAGTATGAAGAAATACTACATAGAAATTTTAAATTATGGTTATGTGGACTTTATGGTTACATAAAAATATTTATTTGAAATATTAATGAAAAAAATCAAAGACCAATTTTATATAAATTTTTTAAAAAGCATGTTAGGATCATGTATAAATAAAACTATATACACCCTTGATGGCCTGACATTTTAGTGTTGTAAACAGTTGGAATTCTAAATGAACCGGATTCATTCTGTGGAGTTAATAATAAGGTTTTCTTGAGTTATACACACCTCAATTATATAATCCCCTGGAGACACGTTTTGAAGGAGGCAGCTGGTTGTCTCTGTATTTTGCTCCTGCAAAGGAACAAACAACACCTTTAAAACTTCTTCTTGGATAAAGGCCCTCCAGATCCCTCTCTCCCCACAGAGCTGAAGGAGACTTGCCAACAGTCTCAATCATGTTTTCAGAACATGTCAATCAGATCAGAAAGCAACTGTATTTATCTGCCACGTTATCTGAATTTCACTTTGATAAAAGGCCCAGGGGAGCCCAGGACCCCTGCTATATTGTACGCTTAGCTGGTGGCGCCCTCAGTAGGGATATCTGATTTGAAGACAAAGAAATTATGTAGTTAGAATACCCTTCACTTGATAAAAGGGTAGAGAAAACTACCTGTTGTGTTTATACATACTTTATTTGCCATAATTTTAACTTGAGTAGAATGTCAAAGGTCAATGATAAAAGTGAGAGTCAGCAGGAAAGCAAAACGTAACACACACAGGAGCATGTCCAGGTAGGCACTGGGGTCTTCCACCACCACTAAAATCTTCTCTTGGTACCGCTGGGTGTGATCTAGTAGTCCTGTGAACTTCTACAAAATGTTTCCCATTCCCTCTGACCGCCTCCAGTTTAAGGACTTGGTTACTGAGTTTCTACTTAACCTTAGCCTATGTGTAAAATCAGGAGCCACTGAAATGCCAGTGGAGTGGCTCCTAGATGTGGTTTTCCCACGTGCTGGCTGTGTAACCTTCAGCAAACCAGGTGACTTCCCTGAGCCCCAGGTTCCCCATCTAGAAAGTAGGAATGGCAGCAGCCTGTTTCATATGGTTATAAGGATTCAATGAGCATAAAGCTTGGTGACTGGTATTCAGTGAGCACCTAATTAACGTTTGAAATATAGAAGAACAAACTAGAAATACTTATTTTGATTCCTTGGTAATATTTTTACCAGGCTACATAGCCAAGCAGGATAGCTGAGAGACAGATAAGTGGGGAGGAAGGGGTGACAGCAGGATGGCCTGAGACATACCCAGGGGTAACATTCCGGAAGATCTATCTACCTATTGCTGGGAGTGGACAATGCCTAATGCTCACACTGAACCATCCAAATTCCAGGGGCTCAGAGTCACCTTAAAACACGGTGTTCCTTTATGTACACCTAGCAGCTCACCTGTTTACAGGTCTTTCGCTTGAAGGGTCCTTCATGCTTGAGCTTGTAATGAAGATAGAAGAAACGGAAGCCAAAGGTGTGTGGTGCGTGGTCGAAGGACACCTGCATGTCCAAACCATGCTGAGTGATATTCAGGTTTCGAGGCTTCCAGTCTGTGAGGAGAAAGGACCCGAAGTGAGCACCCAGAGGCTACCTGACACCACCAGGGTAGCAACACCATGAGAAAAGAACAGCTATACTTACAGGGCTTACAGGCCAGGTTGTCCGGCTGTAACAACAGGTCACAGGCTATTAAGAGAGTTGCATGTTTTTAGTTATAGGACAGTTTGACATTTTCCTTGTCCAACAAATCATAAAATATAAATATATGGCACTGGGTGCAGCTGGGAAGAGTATAAAATACATCAATTCGACAATGATTTTTAGTACAGTGCAATGAAATTGCACAATATAAAAATATTAATGTAGTTCATTTTATGCCAAATAAATGGAAACAGTATAAAGTCTCTCAGATTTTAAAAGCCAGTCAAGCATTACATAGCTTCAATGCCAGCAGCCAAGGGCAGCGGGACTGTGTTCATGCTACCTGCCACATGGAGGCTCTGCTTTAGCTGTAAGCAGAAATGATGCTGGCCCCCGTCTCACTGCAGAGTTGTTTAGGCACAGGAAAACTCTGGACTGAGCCTGTTAAGTGTCTTGGGGTTATTGTGAACTTACTAGCATTCTAACCTAAAATCCTTTTGACAAAGTCTAAAAGTGATATCCAGGCATCTACTAGGGAGCAGCACCAGCGCTGAAAACCAAGCAGCAAAGCCGGTAGCTTTGAAACAGGATTTAAATGTGATAAAAACACAACAAGAGCCCAGCTAGTCTAATGTGCCATGTTGCTAACCAGGGAGAACCCTCTGAAAATGTCTGTACAATGCTAAGAAAACCAAAGGTAGCATCAAGGTCACAGTGATAAACACATCTCCTGCCTCCGTTTCATACCCTGACAGACACACTGATTCTGAAAGGGAAAAATTAATCTGAAATTATGCTAGGTTTGACCTTTTAGGCAAGATTTTCATGAACACATTCTTTGAATCCTCTACCCAGTTGTTATATGTAAGGTATCGAAAGGTGTTGTAAAATGCACATGGTCTTTGCGCTATGCAATCTTATTTTAATTAAGAAAATGAGACCAATTGTTATAAAATAACTGCTGCATAGAAAACAACCACGGTTAAAGAAAAAGATGAGAAGAAAACAGCCAGAGTAAGAATTCTGCAAAGGGATGTAGAACACTGATGTAGGCTGAAGGTGAGAATAAAAACATCACAGAGGTTGAGGACCACAACCAGACCACGGAGGAGGGGATGTCGGAATGGACTGACCGCTGACCATCCAAGGCCGGAAATACCAGACAGAAAGACTGATCAGGAAGGCAAGAGGTGATTGCTGCAGGTTTCAGGGTGCCTGGGCACCGAATTTGAAAGCAGCGATTCAGGCAGATGAAAGATACTGTATGCAGAACAGATGTTAAAGGAGAGCCAGGCAGACAAGGGAAACCAGCATGGTTGGTGGTTTGAGAGTCTAGACTCTAGAGTCAGACTTCTGGGGTTCAAATCCCAGCTTCCAGAAAGCCCTTTGACCTCTGTGTGTGATTCTATATCTAATGATCAAGATGGTAAGAATAGACTCTTTGTGGGGTTGTCATGGGGGTAAACTGAGCATTTGAAAAGCATTTAGAACAGCAACTGGCACACATGTTAAATAAGTAGAAAGAATAAAATAAATTTCTAGAAAATGGTGATCTCGGAAATACTGCCTAATTTTCTTAATCTCATCAGTCACTCACAGAGGCTACCCGCTCCCGGTAACAGGTAAAAGATGGAATCGTTTCATGCTCTACTCTTTACACCAAAATCAACCATCACGTCTGCTCTAGAACAAACCGGGAATGGGTGTCTGTGGTTAGATGCACACTTCCTGGGCCAAACCTCAATTCTAAAAGTTGCTTTCCTGGATATTTTTTTCTGGATGCTTTTCTCCTCACTATGTTTTTCTTCACAGCACTATTTGGTGGGCTCTTGAACACATCTCATTTGAAAAATTAAAAGCAGAAGTCTCCCTATGGGAATCAGGAAGGAAAGACATTCACCTCGTGTTCTGAAGAAGAAAGGGTGATAATTGCTTTCGTTTTTAAGGGAAGGAAAAGGGACAATCTTTACAAAGTAATCCGTCTCAAACTTCATATTCAGGAAAGGTTGAGATTCCATTACCTAAAAGGGAACAAAAACACACGTGACCTCATGCAGAAGTCACCCACCCTCTACGTACTGAAGAGAGCTTCATTCCTCCCTGACAGTCACCCAGACACAGTTCCAGAGTGGGGGACATGTCGGGTCTATTTTCTAAACCAAGTTTATATTGGACCCCTCACTGAAAATGAAGATCGACGATACTGTCTGTTCTTTGTCAAGGAAGCCAGAGCTTGTTAACACTGAACCTCGAAGGTGGTGGGGAGGAGCCCACATAGCTCCTGAGAGCACAAAGCCACCTTCCGGGATGGCTGCTCCAGCGTGTAATCTGAGAGATGTGTTTACCAGGGAGAGGTGCTGGAGGGTTTCTCGGGGAGTATGGAGCAGGCTCACGATGCTGCACCGTCATCCTCGCCCACCTTGGCAGGCGGGGTGGACCCCACAGTCCCTCCTTCTCCAGTTTCACAGACTTTCAATGGACCATTCAGACCCCGGGACAATGGCGTACTTCAGGAGCACATTCCCCGCGTGTGACTTACAGTCCTTTTGAAGCTACTGTTGAGCTGCTTTGGGTCCTTCAGAATCAGTTGTTGGCACTGTCTTCCCTCTGACTTCAGCTCCTCCAGTATTACCCGAAATCCTTTTAGGAATTCGATGCCTAAGCAAAGCAGAATGCTTTTATTAAAAGGGGACCTAATTACTTTTAAACACACTTTCCTTCCTCCAGCATTATCATCCTCTCCACCTACACAACAGAGTTAAAGGAATTCTTACTCTGGCTAGAACATTTGAGTTTACAGAAAGGAAAAAACACATACCCTGCATTCCTTTGGCACAGGCCAGGTGATTTTCTCTGTCACACCATTACTAATTAATTAATCTCTAATCTAGCCAGCCACTTCACAAATGCCCATTGCCTCTGTGACATCAGGGTTCAAATATTTAGACTCGAGTCACAATTATTCATAAAAGTCTGCAGTGGAATACATAATTTCTAGGTCATTAAACAGGGTGTATTCAGCTGATGATAATTCCACACACTGACTAGGGACTCCCACCAAACCATGTTTCCACTTTAAGTTTTAGTCTTGTATTTGCTGGCATGTTTCAATGAACAATGTACAAAATTCCCAACAAAATGTGTGTCTGCGCCCAAGGGGTTCCTAGGCTTGAGATTAAATAGCTTAGGAGAATGCCTATGCGATTTACAAAGCGGTTCTTGCTCTAATCATGCCTGAAAGGCAGACACCCAAGAGCTGCCCAGTGTGTGCTCTTCACACAGCACTGAAGCCCCGAGACGCCCACAGCGCCACTGAAAGGCGCTGGCCCAGCCTCCCGCCACCTGAGCTTCCCCTGCTGCACGTCCGACTAGATGCTTTCAAAAGGATTAAGCTCTGATGGCCACAAGAGCCAGTACCGGGGCTCTGTATCCCATGGAGACTAGAGTGGTCCAGCTGCAGCTAGATCCCCCAAGCCGGCCTCAATTGGCACGATATCGATTTCGCATTCTTTTTGAACACTAGACAAGGAGACATTTTCAACTCTTCCCCTCTCAGGGCCAAAGTAATTACACAGGATGCAATTAACCAGGTGGGAAAATTATGGATGGCAAAGGCCAGGGAAATCTTTTTCTCTTTCAAACAGGTTCTCCGATCCTGTAACTATTTGATGAAGAGCACATATTTTACGGTGGGCAGGGCAAAGGAACAACAAGTAGAGCTTCATGTTTTAGGGGTCAGAGTACATAGAGTATGCAGGTACTGACTCTGCCATGTTGTGTTTCAAGTACAAAGCTTCCTGCAGGGTGAGAGCCAGCTCACCAACAACCAGACAGGTCTTTGACCTGCAACTAGTAGATCTCACAGGAACTTGCTTTTTGAAACACCACCCTCCAAAAAAAAATTTTTTTTTGGAACAAATCCTTACTACTTATACTAATATTTAATTCATGCAATGTCCCCAGAACTGTTGCAACAAAAGCCAGGTGATTAATATAATTAAAGACTGCCTATCTCACAATATAATAAAAATTCATCAGCTGGGGTGACAGTAGAAGGGTCTAGACCTTATTTTTAAAAGACCTGCCTAAAAAATCACTACACCAAGTCTGGAAGTGAGGGTAGAGGCAGCAAATATAAATGTTAAATCACAGTAACATCTTTATCACAATACTATTAACACCTTGCAGTTATATAATGTTAGCAATTTTATAGGGCAACTTCTCATAAAGGAACTCATTAACTCCTTCCCATCACTTAACTCTTTATATCCTCCAAACAACCATAGAAGGAAGCTATTGTCCCCATTTTACAGATGAGGAAATGGAGGTATAGAGACAGTAGATGACTTGTCGAGGGTCACACAGGAATTAAATGACAGGAAGAATTTGAACCTAGAATACTCTTGACCTATGTGCTTTTCTGTCTCCCATGGAGTTTCCTTGATAGAACCTCACAGAAACTGATAGCCATCCTACCCACAAATCATCCTGCAGGAAAAGTTCAACCTTCCACCTCACTGTTTCATAAGTTGGTTTCCTACCACCAGCTCACATACCTTCCTTTCATTCTGAAGAGGAGCCTGCAATTCGTCAGGCCAACCCCTTAGTCATTTAGTCTTATGTGGAATGATCATATCCCTTTTATCCACAGAGAATGTTTTTTATCTTTAAATGTTAAGATAATGTTATTTTTGGAAAACCCACTGGGTTCAGACCCAGCAGTATTTACATGGATAAATGAGTCAGGCCCATGGGTCTGATCCATCCTCCCTCTCTCTGCACTCACCTCTCCTCCAAGCTGGTTCTTCAGAGATTTATCCCATTCAGATTAAGAAATCCAGACTTTACTTTTCCCTTAGCCAGATTTTTTTTAAAATTCTAAGATTGAGTAGCAGTGTCAAAGGACCAAGTTCTGACGATAACAATAGCCACTGTTTTCTTAATAGCTCTCTCTAGAAATGTACCGTGTGTGTGTGTGTCTGAATTTTTATAACAAACCAAGAGGCAGTCATCTGCATGATACAGATGGAGAAGCTGGGGCTCAGAAAGGTTTGAATGCCTCTTGTAATTTTGGGTTCAAATCCAGACTCATCAGAACAAATGGGCCCTCCCCGTGTCCCATACTCAACTATTTCATCCTCTCCTGTGTATCATCATCAATTCATAAAAGAGGACAAGCGGACTTGGCCCTAATCTGAATCTGGCCCAAATACTATGGGTTTGCTTTTTTCTGTTTCTTTGTTTTAGTTTGGTTTTTTCAGCCCACACAGTTTACGTAAAAGTTCAATTTGTCGCCAACACTAAAAAATTGATTTCATGGTTTCTCATGAAAACTGGGATTTTCCTGAAAACTCACAAAATGTGCCAGTGCTGGACCTGCACATCTCTATGTGGCCAGAGACCACTAATGCTTGATGCCAAAGACATCATGTCCTTGGATGGCCCACCCATCTTCCCACTATGGCTGAGATACAGAGGCCAAGGCCTCAGTGCCATTTACCACTCATCTACTAGTATTTTTCAAACTCACATCTCTCTCAGTAACACCCAAGAGAACAAGAGATGAACCACAGGGCACAGCACCAAGCCCTGTGCATGCCCAGCACTTGTGTGCAACAAAGTAGGAAGTATGTCTGTGCACAAGCCAACCTAAGTCACTCTCATGTGAAGACCTATCTGGCCCCTGGAGGCCGTCATGTCTGGACCCTTGCACTCGGCACTACCCACCCAGTCCACCACAGTGGACTCCATTTTGACCACTTACCAAGGGCCCCTGGGGACCAAAAAATGGTGACTGCCACTTGGTCGTGGCAAGCATACTGACTGATGGTGATGTTCTGGGCATCAGCAATTACGTGCTTCCCCACCGGATTCAAGTATGTGGTACAGTCTAGAAAGTTGAGAGAACAAAAACAGTCACATTTAGAAATTTTTTATTTCCAAGTTCATCTCAAATTACGCAGAACACATCTGCAGGTGGCTAAATCCATTCTGTTTAAAAGACATGTGCCTCAAGAGCCCAAACACGACATCAAAGGTTGACTGAAAAACCATAAGATGCTGAAACGGGATTTATTTATAGCGTCGTCACTGCCGCCCACCCCTGGAGTTATATTCCAGGTCAGTTTTAGGAGAATCATATTCGGCCTGGGGTTTGTGTATCTGGCATGAACTTTTTTACTAAAATGACATTTTGCCCAAATCAATCATTATTTACATGAGCATTAAAGAATGATTTGAAACAAAACAATGGCTAAATAATCTCGGGTTTATTTATTTTTAGAAGAAACCTAGAGGACAAAGTGACTGGGCAAAAGGAACTAAAATGAGGAACTCATGAGACAGTGATTCACATCAAGACTGTTAAAACAATCCAGTTAGGAGCTGCAAAAAATACTGACTTGACTTAGTGATAAGCAAAGCACCTTCCATGTTAACTAGCATCGTCAAAGGTAAAACTTTTGTTCCCAGACATCATGAATCATCAAAGACACCCACAACACTCACCAAAACCAGAGTTCTACCCTGCTCAAAAAACAAAAAACCTCTGACTCTTTGATTTGGTCTGACAACACCGTTCACTGCCACCTGTCGATGAAGCCAAACCACTTGAGCAGCTGTGCCACCTGGCACTGCTAATTAAACCTTCAAAGTCTGCAAGATCCTAAAAGGCTACCAGAAGCTTCCAGCCAGACTCGGGCTGGGATTTCTGAGAACGGCCGCAGACCCCTCTTGGCCACTCGTGCATGGAGAACCACCAGCCATCCCCAGCAAACATCAACTCATAATTCTTATGCTGCTTCATCTCCATTTCCTTCTCAATGATTAAATTTGAAAACCCTCTTTAGTCTCTACTACATAAGGTCTTCAATTCCATCCACCTACCCATGACCCCTCTGAAGGCTGGATGTTTTTGAGAAGCATTCAGAAGTGTTTCTAAGAAGCTCAGTGAGTCTGCTGAATTTTCCCCTGAAACTATACCACACATTTTCCATTTTTATGACTAAAAACATTCATTGCATATTTGAAAATGACAAAAGAATATAAGAAAAATGTAAAAATCATTCATAACCTCCTACCACACAGAAATGACTGCTAACATCTAATGGATAGCCTTCAAAGCCTTTTAATGTGCACGTGATATTCCTCCTTTTCAAATTTCTTAATAAAGCACAACACACATGTACTAAAATGCACCTCTCCCCTGCTTTCGTTTTTGTAATTCTCCCTTCTGTAAACTCCCATCTGCTTCAAAAAATAGCCACCTCTATATATTTCAATATTACTTCTTGAGAAAAGATGCTAATAATGAATAAAACTGAATTCTAGTTTTGAAGAAAATTCACTCTCAAAGCATGTAGCATGTGTTCTTTAGGTGCAGAAGAGAATTTTAGAATGTGAAAAAACTTTTTCAACATCTGGTTTAACTGTTCCACACTGTACAAATGAGGAGAGCGCAGCTTGAGAGGTCAGCTGGGTAGCTCAGGATTCCACTGCTGACCAGCTCAGGGGCAGCCTCAGATGCTCATGCAGGGCTCTTGCCATTCCATCCTCAGCACGGAGCTTATGGCTAAAAGGAGCTCTGAATCAGAGGTTTTCAGCCTGTAAAAATCCTGGCTGAGACCAACTTCCCAGCATAAAAAAAAAAAAAAAAAAAGACAAGATTCCCATCATGCTTGTGAAGTTCAAACATTTTCATTTATTGAGGTCTGTAATGAAAGAGAAACCTCTGATTTAAACAGCTTTAGGAAAAGATGCATGAACAAGAGCGAATCATGGTGTTTTCTTTTCTTTGTTCATTTCTAATGCCAAAATTAGCACGCTCCGGGTTTCTGTACATACAATTAAGCAAATAAAAAGTCTAAGAATTAAGAAAATGTATTATAAGTTACTCAGGCATTATCCCCTCAGAGCCTGAAGAAGAAATGAGAAACGCAACATGAAAGGAGGCAAGGAGACCTGTGAAATTCGGTTTTGACCAAACGGCAAGATAATTTCTTTGTTAACATCAAATGGCAAAGGAATTGAAAAATAAGATTTTACCGTTTAATACTTTTGGCAAAATCCTGGCAATTGGTTCTTAGCTATTTCAAACAGAGCTAGTAACCAGTCAACAGAGCAGTAACAGGAACTTTCTTGTGGAAGAGAGAAATATCTTTCTCAATGAAAAACAACAAATAAGTATTTTACATAGCCTGGACCCAATTATCAGCAACTCCAATGTTTTGAATTTTAGTTACAGAA
Source organism: Pteropus vampyrus (assembly GCF_000151845.1). Taxonomy (NCBI): domain Eukaryota; kingdom Metazoa; phylum Chordata; class Mammalia; order Chiroptera; family Pteropodidae; genus Pteropus; species Pteropus vampyrus. The sequence goes on along the minus strand of NW_011888976.1, from coordinate 1,626,293 downwards.
AAATTACGGCCAAATGACATTTTGCCAAAATGCAACCAAACTTAGGAGTCAATTCGAGTTGTGAATTAAATTCTAATTAAATGCTGAAAAATTAGAAAATGATGACTAAGAGACAGGCGTTAGCACGTGGGCCAAATATCTAGTCCCACGTAAAAAATATGACACTTTTAAGTTTTACAGGTATAGATCCTCTTTCACAAAACCCCATTATTAAATTTGACATGCAAATATTTGTTTTCAGCGGACCGGAAAATTTTGAACTCTTGAATGTAATACAAGATCTGCTAAGACCAAGAACATATATTAGGAATTAGCTTTCTAACTCAAAGATCCCTTACACATGTCTATACTTAGCTGAATTAACTATCATGGACTTGCAAATCCTTCATTAGCATCAGCATTTACCCAAAACATGCACATACCACTAACACGAAATGTCTGAGTTTCATATTAAGTTCTCACTGGTTAACTTAAAGTACCCAGGTCAGCAACTGTGGTTATGAATTTTACATACATATTTGTATCCTAAAATTGTTAGGTTGTATACACAACCTTGAAAACTCTGCTTTAGCAATGATCATTCCAGAGGCCTCATGTGACCTATACCCTTTACTTACATGAACTTGTAACCCTCCCCAAGAGATGAATCAAATATTAGGAGTCACTAAATATGAGTCAAGCTTCTTATCGACAATTTTACTTGCAAATTATGGCTTATATGGCTACAATGCTCACAATTCTATATAATTACCTTCTTGGGCACGAAAGCAGATGCTTAGAGGGGGGTTCTATATGCAGAATCAGAAAAAGCACCCCAACCCTGACATTAGAAAATAATTCAGACAAAAAAAGTCACACAGCCTTAGGAGAAAGGACTAAAAAGGTGCTTATATTTTAACTCCAGTCGAAACGACTTCTAATATTAATAGATACCAATTACTGAGTGCAGGCCAGTTACCAAGGCAAGCTGGTCATATGCATTACCTTGTTTAAGCCTCAAAAATGATGCCAAGCAAGAAACTAATCTTTGCTAAAATGAGGAGAAAATTGAGGCTTGGAGAAGTCAAGTCACCTGCCATAGTTCACAACTGACAGGTATGGAGCCAGGGTTGGAGCACAGGCCTATGTCAGAGACAGCCAACCAGAGGCCCCTGGGCCAACCTAGGACACAGATTCACTTGGCCCACTCTGTGTTTGCGAAAGTTTTTTAAAAAATGCCAATATTAAAAATGTTCATACAAAAATTGCCAATTTCCCACTCTTCCTGGAAATCACACCTGGCTATGCTCAGGAGACATCCCTCAAGGCCACGACCGGCTGGAATGGAGGAGCTGGTGCTCCCTCTGACCCCCGGTGCTCCCTCTGACCTGACATGGGCTACCCAATTTGCCACAGCCCCTACCACTCCCTAGCACCCTGCACTTGGGCGGCTTCACTAGCGTGTCCCCTGCAGGGCCCTACAAGCATCTGCGCTTGTTCTTAAGGACATGGCCGTGTCCCGAGGAGATCAGGGGAGGTCTCCATACACAACCTCTTGGAACACGACAGAGGACGCTTGACCTGCCCCAAATTCTTGAGCGGCTTAACTGAGCCTGAGCTGCTTTAGCTCTGTTGACAGACCTGAGCAGGTTCAAAAAATTCCTCAACCCCAGGATCTGCAGTGCCCTTGATCAAGCACGACTGTGTAGGCTTTAGATCACGGAAAGGGCTCCATTCATCGCAGGTCAAGCCAGTTACTTACTGTCATATCGGAAGGTGATGTTGTGCAGCCCGCTGTTCCTGCTGGCCGGCCCCATTCCCTGTGGGAAAACAAGAGAACGTGATGAGGAATGAGGCCAATTTGCTTTTCCAGCACAGATCCCCATGGAGTCAAAATGCACATATGATTGCAGAGACCCAGGGTCATGCCAGTCACCAAGCAATGTCCTCACTCTTTCCGCCCACTTCGTGTCCCTTGACTGCCAAACTCTCTACAACCCAGGAGATTCCTTACTGCCAGGCCACAGGGATCGTGAGCACTCATTTCTCCTAAGACAACAGGAGCAGGCTGTTCTATGTTTGGGGCCTAAATAATAATTCATTAACAGTAAAATTGGGAGAGAGACATGAGCTGCCAGCTGGAGCCCTACCAGTTGGATATGCTTGGAGCACTGATTGGTTATAAAATTCACCCACCAGACACTCTGGTCCAAAAGCTCTATTAAGCCATGACAGATAGACAATTCCTCAAGTCTAAGGAAACAGGTTTCTCATTCCAAGACTGGGAATGAGTGTGGGAATAAGCTGTTACTTTTAATGAGAAAATTCTTCACTGAATCTGTACCTATGCTTGGAACATATAGGGTGGGTCATAAAAGAAAAAGAAAAAAGGACTTTAAAAAGTCTAACTCTAACTCTTGGTGATGTGGCTGTTAGCCATCTGCGCTCTTAACAGCAGGGATAACAACTCCGCCAGACTTCCCGCTTTAATTACAGCATCCGCAGAGGGAGCCCCGGAATCTTCCAGTTGGCCTGGCCTTTTCCTAGCCCTACTTATCCATCATGGGAAAGAGCAGCTATACATCTACTGACACTCGTTTAACTGTTTCTGTAATAATCTGCAAATGTGCCATTCTGCATTAATTGCAGAATTCTCTAAAATGTTAATTCTGAAATGCTAAGCGATGGGAAAATATTCTAACCACACAGCTAAAGTTTCCACTCGACAAGAGGGATGTTGGGGAAAACCATATGTTGGCAGCCCGGTATTTAATGGGCCATTGTTACACTGAGACATAACGTGCAGAACACTTCTGATGGAGCCCAGGGTCTCAGACCACAACCCCAGCACAGCCATATGCTACAGGCATGTTCACACTGCTTACCCTGAAGCCAAGCACGCCCGCTGAAACTATATCCCTGAGCTCAGATAAATGTGGACCTTGGGAAAGCACAGCTGCGCAGAAAAGGATGGACAGACAGATGGACAGACACACACACACACACACACACACACACACACACACACACACACACACCATTCTAATTCAAGTGATGGATAAGCAGTAACAGAAAAATCTAAATCAACATGGCACACCAGTCCACGATCCACTGGAGCTTCTTCCTGGTTCACTTCCTTCTCTAGCTTTCCTCCTGCCTTCCCCACATACACAAGGTTCCAGAATTTCTCACCTGAACTGAAACTCTGGAAAGTGTTGTTACTTTATTACCTTCTTGGGCACAAAAGCAGATGCTTAGAGGGGGTTCTGTATGCCTAATCAGAAAAAGCACCCCACTCTGCCATTAGAAAACAATTCAGACAGAAAAAGCACCCCACTCTGCCATTAGAAAACAATTCAGACAGAAAAAGTCACACAGCCTTGAAAGAAAGAGCCAGAAAGGTACTTGTATTTTAACTCCAGTTGAAATGACTTCTAATATCAATAAATACCAATTACTGAGTGCAGGCCAGCTAAGACATGTGGGCTAGCACGGGGCTTGTCTGGGGTAGGATAGTGATTAACAGAATGAACTTTGGAAGTTGTACAGATGTGTGTTCAAATCTCCCCCTTTGCAGCTGTGTGACCTTGGGCAAGCTTCTAAACCTTCCTGAACCTTGTTTCCCTGAGCTATATATGAAGTGTTTGCATAAAACCTCCTGTGCCATAACTCTTTAGGGACAAAGCCACAGTCTGTGCAGCTAGAGGATGTTAATTTCCAGATGGCCAAGTCCAAAGTAACACAGCCAGGCAGGTGACCAAGAAGGAGACAATGCAATCCCCCACAACCCTTCAGTAATGCCCAAGTTAACTTTCTGCTCCCTTACAAATCCCCAGGACATAAATTCACTCACCATCTATTATGAGCCAGACATTATGCTAGGTATGGTGATAAACAAAGCTGCCACTGTCCTGCCCTCAGGAGCGAAGTGGCTCATTCTTTCAAAGAATAACTAGGTACGTAGATCACATGCAAGGTATACAGACAAATATCAAACCACACCCAGACCTCCAAGAATTCTCAGTGTAGATGGCATACAAGGTATATGTAGCTAGGGTAAAAGAACCAGACATAAATAAGCATACAGTATATGAAACGCCACAGGCGGCACCTCAGTAAGAATGAACTAACAGTTAGGACAACCTGTACTAGAAGCTTAAAAGAGAGATTGATAACTGGGCTAGAGTGGAGGGAAAAAGGGAGCATCATGGGAGAAAAACAAAAATGCAACCTAGAAGCCAAGGTAAGTACCTTAATCCTTCCATCCTCCAACTGGCTACCAAGGACAAACCTCTTCACTGGGTCAGAATCTCAACTGTTTTTTTTGTTGTTGTTGTTGTTGTTGTTGTTTTTTAATATAATCTGCATGACTTTCACCTGGGAAGGGGTGTAAGGAGGATACATTAAGCCACAAAGAGGAAGCACTTTTCAAAACGGAAATGCACTCCATTTAACAGTATGCTCCAAGATACATAGGACTCTGGTAACTAATTGTCTTACTTGTAGGATTTTATCAGCTCTTCATTTTGTTCTTCTCCTCCTTGTACTTCTATTGTAACGTGTTTTTAACAGATATTAGGCATTTGCAATGAACAATGTATCATGGAAAGGAGCCCAAGACAGTGAGACTGGCTATATCATGCATACAAGAACCCAAATTCCTCCAAATAAGGTCTCTGTGATATGGAGCTGTTCCAAGGAGGGAGCCAGTGAGCTGGCCTCAAAGGACAGGAAGACTTGCATGCAGCATCCATTCACTATCCACTGAGCATTCCACCTTGACCAAAGCCCAAAAGGGTTAGGCACTTGACCCTGAACCAGACCCAGGTCCTGATCTCAAGGGGGGCTTTGGCACCAAGCTGATCTCCTAATGTGCAAATCTGCCCTTATTTCTCTGCTCCAAGTCCACCACTGGCTCCCTGTCTTCCTAGACCATTCCTGACATTCCTGCCTACCTTCTTCCAATCACTACAGGCACTGTACTACAGCTCAGCACATGTTCTTGAGTACTTCCATATTTCCAGAATGGCCTTCATGTAACCCAAGTCCCCACCCCTGTGGGCTTCCTGCCTTAGTCTATCCCCTATCACATTGTGTTCCTCATACATCAGTCTGCCTGTATACTCGAAAGAAGCACAGTAATCCATCCCCACAATTTGACTGGCATGGTACATCTGCCCATATAGATGCAAAGTGGTAATTCTATTCCACAGAAAATCAGAGATCAAAAGACCTTGTGACCATCTAAACCTGGTCATGGAGGTCGAAAGCAAGAGATACCATCACGGGTACCAGCTCTTGCATGCATCGTAAAGACCTTTCATTCTTGGAAGTCACAGAATGCATGGCTTCTCGGCACATGCATCAGACAGTCCACCAGGTTATCCTTGGCTTACACCCAAATGATGTTTCCACTGCTTCAGAGCCCTCAAAAAACACCTGAGAAACAGTGTGCCCAGGCTAGCCCACACACCACTGTTTTCTTTACACTCTATGATAGACAGAATAACAGTACTCCCAAACATGTCCACATTATAATCCCCAGAAGCTGTGAATGTTACTTTACATAGCAAAAAGAACTATGCAGATGTGATTAAGTTTGAGGGTCCTGAGAAAGAGATTATTCTCGATTATCCAGGTGGGCTCAAGGAAATCACAAAGGGAGATAAGAAGATCAGAGTCAGGAGAAGGAGATGTGACAAGGGAAGCAGAAGGCAGAGACAGAGAGACATTGATTTAAAGATACTGTTATTGGTTTTAAAGACGGCGGAAGAGGGGCTATGAGCCAAAGAATGCAGGCAGCCTCAAGTGCTGCAAAACGGAAGGAATGGATCCTCCTCTAGAGCCTCCATGAGCCAGTCCTGCCAACAGCTTGATTTTAGCCCCATAAAACTCATTTTGGAATTCTGACTTCAAAAACTATAAGATAATACACTTGTGTGTTCTAAGCCACTAAATTTGTAGTTATTGCAGCAGCAATTGAAAGCTAATACACACATATAGTTTCAGCTGCAATATGGAAGAAATGGATCTCGATGTCACATACATGGCATGAGTTGTCATTCTCCCACTCCCACACCCATAGCAAACCGATCATTTGTCACTGCATTCTCTCCTACCCTGGCTTCAGGCAGACAGGAACACTAATCCATCAGAGCTGCGGCTTGAGATTTTGCCATCTTAGATACAGGCTTCTGTGGGCTAGCATGGGGCTTGTTTGGGGTAAGATAGTGGTTAACAGAATGGGCTTTGGAAGTTGTACAGATGTGTGTTCAAATCTCCCCCTTTGCATCTGTGTGACCTTGGGCAAGCTTCTAAACCTTCCTGAACCTCATTTCCCTGAGCTAAATAGGAAGTGTTTGAATAAAATCCCCTAGAAAGGGTAGGCGTGGGCACTATGTGAGATGACATATATCCAGGGCTCTGCACAGCAAGTGACATACAGTGAAATGGTTATTTCACACCCAGGAATGATTGCGTCATCATTCCTGAGAAGATTCCCGCTCTGATGAACACGGTGAGAGCTGTGCTACTAGGCGATATATGAGGCAGACAGGGAACGCTCGCAGGAAGTGGCATCTTCAGGTATGATCTGTCTCTAGCATCCAGACCTTGGGGGAGTTGTGGGAGAAGATGCAGATGAACAGGTCAGAGCACGGTGGCTGACTAAGAAATGTGTTCTGCTGATGGTCTTGGTGGTAACTGGGTGACCCAGTGACTCTATCTCTAATAAGTGCTCAAGTTAGACCAGATGGGGAGAAACTGTAAGCATAAGGCAAAATGACCAGGACAGCCCCCTATGCCCCACCAAAGCTTGCACCACAGTCCTAGGCCTGGAACATAGTCAGCCCTGATAAATATCAGTTTCTGTCTGAATTAATAAATGATTGAGCCAGACAATATATACATACAAAGAACCCAGGAGGACCTAGGCTAGTATTACAGGGTGATTTACGGGCTTAAAATCTAAGACCCACACTAAGAACACAGATAAGGCAACTTACAAAGCTTGTCAACAGTTTTGGAAACTGTTTTTCAAGAAACAATTCCCAGCTTTTAGCTACTACACCCGTTTTGATATTTAATAAGCCGACAATTAAGAATATATGTTTGTTGCCTATTACTTAAAAACTATAAATGGCAATGCTGTGGCCTCAGGGTGTCACATTCTTAGTTCATTAACCACCCCCATTTGCTGCACAAACGGCAGTTTTTAATTGGCTCCAATGCAAGCTACGAAGCACGCCCCAGGTGCCTGGAGCTCTGTTATGAATACTCTTTCTTAAGCTGGGACCGAGGCAGCAAATGGGAACAAAATGGAGAAAACATCTTTTACTAAGGAAGCGGGAGGAGGGGGAAGGATAACTCGCAAGTGCTCTAAAGGAATAAAATTCAAAAGGCAAAACCCTACACCATTCTCCACTCATATGGCAAAGAAGCAAAGGCCTAGACAAAAAGACAGCCATGGGGCAAGATCCCACACAGAGCAGCCAGCATCACCACCAGGGGCCATCAGATGGCCAATTTCCTGAGGGGGCTCTTGGGGATTCTGGGCCATTTGAAGACACCAATTTCCCAGAGCAACATTTCTAATCCAGCTCCAAAATAGCTTAACTGCCATTTTGGAAAAAAGCATTTTAAAAAGACTATGCTAATTATAGCACCTCCTTTACCAATGAAAGGCAGGCCAGACAGGAAGGCTTAAACAAGACTACTTTCAAATCAAAAAGGAACTTTCAGAAAGCTGGTAATGATTTAGCGAACTGAGTTTGGGTGAAATTTATTTTATTTTATTTTTATTTATTTTTTTTTAGGCAAGGCAACCCCTGGTTGACCTCACAGATTGCAAGGGCCTTGTCAGCTTACAATCCTTTATTTTTTTACTTTTTATGCCTACAGCACCTGGTCTTCCTAGGTGGTCTCCCATCCAAGTACTAACCAGGCCCAACCCTGCTTAGCTTCCGAAATCAGAAGGGATCAGGCTTGTTCAGGGTGGCATGATCATAGACTGGGTGAAATTTAAATAAGCGCATTCGTCAGAAAGAACTGAGAGGATAGGTTTCTTACAGGTACACGAAGTAACTACTTAAAACTAGGGCCAACTCTCTATTTCCAACACATTTCCTCCATCTTGGGTTTCCGATGTGTCAATAAAACTTAAAGACAAACAGCTCTGTTAGGCTTTAAATGCACAATGGGGCAGGAGCTTTTGCCTACGACCAGTGGACATGGTAAGGGTAAGAAGCAGACCATGGGGGTCAATTTACTCAACGCAGGTACAGATGGTTTCATAAATGAAGACAGATCCTATTTACTTCAGTTGAAACCTTTAACTTAAAAAAAAAAAGTCAGCAAAGGCAGAGAAGCCCCAGGTGATGTAAGCCGAGGAGAATGCTGGCAAATTCAAAACACAAGGAAAATAAATCACAAAGCCAGCTTGCGCCTGGATCTATTCAAGATATTCGCTCCACATTCCCGGGAGCTGTTCTCTTTCACTCTCCATCTAGATGAGACCAGCTTCAGAAATGAAGGGTGCCAGCCCACTGTCTGATTTGGGGAGGTGCAGTCTTGGATGTCTAATGGGGAACACACAAGCTCTGGGGGGGTGCCGGTGGGTTTCCACCAGCAATTACCACGTCGGCCCCAAAAAACCCGGAGATCTTAAGCTAATTAGAGATTTGCTCACGGAGGTAGGAAATCACTGCTCTAAAGCATTGCCTGTGCACCAGACCAAAGCCGTAATCATGATTCATCTCTGACATGTTGCTAATCAGCACACACATGTTCCTAATTTCACGCTCCCCCAAAGGAAAAGCTGAAGGGACAATTGTTTCTGAGCTCTAACATGGAGCCAAGCTACGCCAAGTTAACATGTGTCTTACTTATCAAACTGAGAGCTCGTGTTTTATCTAAGCTTCTTTTCACTCTTCCACCTTCCTCGACCTTCATCCCACCAGGAAATTCATTCACTGGAGATAAAGATGTGTTAGGGCCTTTGAATTGTTTCTCAGACAGCAACTTTTCTTCCTTTCTTTCTTTCTTTCTTTCTTTATTTTAATTGAAATCTAATTGACGTAACACATTGTGTAAGTTTAAGGTGTACAATGTCTGATACATTTACATATTGTAATATGATAGCAACTTTTCTAAATGGTGGTGGCCTAAATGGAATTTAATATATTTTAAAATGTCCTTCCCTGCTCTAGACTTTATGGTTTTCTTATTGCTTTGCCACAAGAACATGCACATGCAGTTAAAGCCCAGAGATACACACAAACACGCACACACGCTGACTTTTCCTCCGTTTAAAAACAAAGCTCTGTAGCCTCCGTGGCTTTTACAGAGCAAAAAGCCCAAGTACTCTGTCCAATTAGTCTGTTAAGAATCTGGGCTGTGCGTTCTCCCATGGCTGATACTCACAAATAGACAGGATTGTTCCACTTTTCCAATTCTCAAAACGTTAAAAGCAAGCTATAAAACATGCCTCTGGATGGGAAAGCCAGACCTTTCCCCTCGGCTGCACACACCACTCCCATCCACTCAAATGAGAACCGCATGTTAGAGAACTGGCATTTGAAAGGTAACAGGCAACCCATCTGCAGTTTCAAAAGCACACACAGACAACTCACAGACGCAGATTAACCGGCTTTCTATAAATACCGGGTAGGAAGAGAACAACTAACCACCCAAATATCCCCGACTCCCCCACCTCCAGCAAATCAGCTACCCACTCCTCTCACTTAGCTCTTAACTGTTAAAGATAGTTACAAAGACTTCACTCCAGAAACTGGAGAAAGTATCTTCCTGCGAGGGCAAAATAGTGATTAGACAACAGAGGAAAACTTAAAGCTATAAACATGGTTGTTATGCCTAAGCTCAGAGGAAATGTTCGGATCAAAATAAAATTACTAATAAAAAGCCTTAGGACCACACAGACTGTGCATTGACTTGTGCAGACTTCAAATACTGTTTTTGAGGCCCAGGGATAGAGTCTCCAAATACTGTATCACATCTGGAATTATGCTTTTACAGCACAAATGCCTGCAGAAATGGGGACTGTGCTGTTGCCATGGGGACCCAGCCTTCTCCAGCCAGGCAGGTCTCCAGTGTGCCCCACACATGTGCGTCTTCCTTCAAGGTGCATTTCGCATATTTGGAAATTATGGAAGGCTGCCCTTTTAGATTTTAGTACTAACAGAAACATCACATGCTATACTAGAAAGCAAGGCAACCCCTTCTGTCAGCCTATGATTTCTGTCCACATGGAGGTCTTGCACAGAAAAACCTCCTTAAACTAACAGTAGGAAGCAGCAAGTCAACATTAGACCCTTTTTAAAAAGTTATCTGTGGCTTACTCCTCTTTCTCTAGGAAGGAGATGAGCTTCAAGCATCCCTTTAAACTCTCTAGTTCTCTGGCTGCAAAACCCCAAGTGAGTCAACCTGTGTGCAAAGCTGCCTCCTATTGCCTGCCTATGAAAGGGATCCCAGACTCAGGCTTTACCGGAAACGAGACATCCTGGCAGAGCTACTGGCCAAAGCAGGGAGACTTCACTTTTAATTGCTGATGAACCTATTGTTGTGAATGGGAAAGGGTTTCTAGAATCCATAGGTGAATCCTGTGAGAAACATTCCCTATCCAGTCTCCCCCAGAAACATCCCTTACATAATTTGGGGGCACTCTTGGAGCTCCCCAAGGCCAATGAGGGCTTCACAGGCCCAAGGTTCAAAGCCATGTTTAGACATGAAGAATCTAGAGTTCTCACTTAGAAATAAGCGGGTGTATCTGGACTTCCCTAGGATACAACCCCTTTAACAGACCCCTCCAGGTATGGATTCAGACATACACATCTGCAATGCAAACCCCTTTGGGTGCTGGCAGGTGCCCCCCATCACTCCTCATCCTGACAGAGTCCTATCTTCCTAAGACCCCAGCTGACTCAAAGCGATCAAGACCTTCATCTCTCTTTCCCCCAGAAGCATTCACCCATCAGTTCTGACTCAAATGTTTTCAGCCAAAGCAACAGTGATCCTTATGTGACTGCTTCTCTGCAAGGTCTAGCCTTTCCCAGAAGATTTCCTGGGGACTGAGGAAAGTGGCCCACCCAGAGCTGAAGTGACAGTCACCAAGTCCCATGGGGAAGATGGAGGGGGCTCAGACCTCCAGGTTCTCAGCCCTGCCCCAGATCACTGTGACCTCCTGATTGAACAATTTATACCTAGTCTCTTAGATACCACATCCCATCTCAAAATGTCCCTGAGATACAGCCAGGACTTGTGAACTTGTATCAATATGTATGCGTGTACCCAGCCACAGATTAAAAAAAAAAAAAAAAAAAGGCACCAGGAAGTCAGCAGCTCTAGCTCCAGGTGTTAACACTTAGCGCATCCTGCTCAGCCCCCTCCAGTTTGAGGCTGGCCGCCTGGGAGCCGGACACAGCAATTAGGCCCTTCCCGGGGCTGGGCGCCTTTGTCCCCTCACTAACATCATTAGTGTCTGACTTCCTGTGCACAACGGGGCCTCCCGGAGGGCAATCACCGGCTGACCGGGGCAAGGCATTAGACTTCCTTTGTCAAAGACCCTCAAATGTTAACAAGCATGTGAACAAGCTTCTCCTCCCCCGCTTCCCACCTCAGCCACTCCTCCAGCCCACCAAACATTCCAGGGGCAATCCTCAACAGTCTTGGTTCTCCCAGACTCATGGGAATCTCAGTTACTTCAAGTCTCCAAGTCAACGTCCTAGAGTTATTCCCCCACAGGCATGCCGCTCCCACTTACTGAGTGCCCACTGGTTATCAGGGCCCTGTTGCTTGCCCTGTATTAACGAGGGTGAAAATAAACAAAGGTGAGGTGCTCAGACAGCATGAGCCCCACGCTGTGCAACACCCTGCCCGCTGCCCCTGCAAGCACAGGCATCCCATTCGCGCTGCTCACGGGCTGAATGAAGTGCAAGATGGGCTCAAGATGTGAGGATGTGCTGAAGGTTCGAGTAATATCCCGAGGCTTGTGAGCTGCAATATTGCTGCAACCCTTACTGTCACCATTCCTCAGTCAGCAGTACGATAATCACCAGGGCCAAAACCATTAAAATCTTCTCATTTACCCCTTGTCCCTCCCAACAGAGGGTCTCAGCTTTTTATTTGGGGACACAGATGTCTTTGAGAATTTGGTGAGAGCTGGGGCACATGTGCACATATGCAAGTTTTGCACACACTATTTCAGGAGGCTTCTGGACCCTTGAAATCCATCCAGGCCCCTCACCTGCCTGCCTTATCAATAGCTTAGTAGCTAAACAGCAAGTCCACACAGGACATCCTTGTGGTTTAGTGATCCGAGGGAAACTTTGGCGATTAAAAAACAAAATTCAAATGATGGAGGGAAGTGGCTGGAAGTAAGAGCTCAGTTTTCCATAGAACTCTCTGGATTAGTGTCTCAACTGTAATTCTTTATAGGTAGTATTTGTTACAACTCAGTAATTGAACATTTTGTCCAAGACGTTGAGACTCATGAACTTTACAACGCAGCAACATAAAAGGCAACTATTTCTGCTGTTAAGGATATGAGCCCATTAAGAGAGACACATCTATCACTTCTCAGGTCACAGGTGACAACTGTCATGTCTGCAGTCAAGTCAGTTTCACTGACTCAAGTTAAAAAATAAACCAAAATGTGGCTAATTCTTATTCCTTCTTTTCCCATCCTTGAATGAGAAGGAACATCCTCATAGTATCCGGAAGACAGACAGCTGATTTCCCACTGCTGCTCAACTGTCTATGGTTTTTGTGGTCAACACATAAAATTAGGTTAGGTTTTAGATACATTTTAAAATATCAGCCTGAGAGCCACTACAGATGATAACCTAAAACTCCAGTTTTCCAAAATGAAGAAACATCTATGGGTTTGACTCCCACTCCAGACATACCAACACTCATTCAAGCTTCCAAAATAAAATGCCAGTAGACAGCAGAGAAAGGATGCCATTGCTCCATGATGCCAAGTCCCCCACAAGTTTACTTTGATGAACTTTACAAGTTCCAAAGGGTAAATCATTTCACTATTGGTTCTGATTTTTACCGTTTGCCAAACTAGTTTTAAAATAATAGGCAATCGGAAGGATACATTCAAGCGTTAATAATCCTTTCAACTTTAGATCTCCCCAGTTCTTGAATGGAAACCAGCAGTTGGCCCTTAACCCATAAGCAATAAATCCAGAAGGCTCTTTTTTCTAATTTCCCAATGATAACACATGGAATTCCCATTAAAGAACACACATGCAAACATACACACAATGACATACCAATTAAATCGCTGTGTGATTCAGGAAATAATTGTGTTTGCCAAGAAGTGTTCAGCTTTGTTTTAATTTCCTTGAACAGCTAAAATGTCATTCTGAGAAGGGAGGTAAAGAATGATGTAAAAAATCAAGTATTACTGTCTTGGTTAATTTCAGATTTAGATAAATGTTCCTTGTGAGTAAAGGAGGCAGTGCAGAGTTTCCGGGAATGAAGGTCTCCCTGCAGTCCCTCTCCAGAGACTCCTGGCACGACTGGTACAGAAAGGTAAATCAGAAGGCAAATTTGTGTGAAGCAGACAAGGCAAGTGGAACAGCAGGTAGGTAGGAGCACACTTCCTCTCTGATGAAGAAGCCCCAGTGGGTTCCTGTTCCTTTCCAATGGGCTGAAGCAAGCTAATGGTACACACAACCTTCCAGACCAGGCAGCAAAAAGAAATCAATGCACCTTGTCTCCTTCTTTAGGATTCCCATGGAGAAGTAGTTACAAAAATCAAAAGAATGTGGTGGAAATAAATTAGAAGCCTGTAACATGTTGTCATGAAGTTAGGGCAAAACAGAGACTTACCAGAAAAGATTAAAAGTAGTGATTAAGTATCTTAAAAAATAAAATAAAGGAGGTCCAAAGGTTCTGGCTAAAATGATTTCGAACTAAGAATGAAGAGATAAGTCAATGTCAGGCCAAGCTATCAGGCCAGCAACATTGCTTTGTGGGACACGAAGATGGTTCATTCACAGGTGCAATAGGAGGAAAAGCCCCAGGCAGGAACAGTGGAAGGAGGCTGAGACAAACAGCATTGTGTCTGCCACTTCCCCAAATGCCCACAAGGGGCGTGATAGTCAGTGGTTCCCAAATACAGAGTCCTGTAAGCGGGTTTTCAAATTTCTAGGAAAATTGTAGGCTTTTCTTTTGAAGAGGGCTTCATTATTTTTACAAACATGACAAATTCAAGGCAAAGAAATTTAAGCACAAAGAAGAATATGAAAATCATCCCTCGTCAACAATATAGTATTTATGTATTTCAAAATTGCTAAGACTAGATCTTAAATGTTCTCGCTACAAAAAAGAAACGATAATTATGTGACGTTAGAGGTACTAGCTAAAGCTATGGTGGTAATCAAATCGTAATATAAAAACATATCAAATCAACACATTATACACCTTAAATCTATCTATACACCGTTATATATGTCAAATATACCTCAATTTAAAAAAAGAAATGAAAATCTTCCCCAAGCCTTTCCCCCTCCCCAGTATTCTGAAGACTGTCTCTAATGCATGGATCACAGGGGCTATAATTTTCATAAGTTAGATTCTAATATACAGTACAAATATTTGTTCTGATAAATCTCTACCAGCTAATGCAGTTCCTTTTGGGAGAGCCATGTGGGACCAATGGGATAATTAGCAAAAAGATCCTAATGAGGTGAGAATTAGAACCATTGGACCAAATTCTTTCTAAGGGTCCAGCCAGCTCTAATTAGCCATCATTTCTATTATTAAAAAGTAGTAAAGCAGGCTCTTTCACCTGTTTTAAAGCCAACTGTGTACATAGAAAAGGCATCCACGCAGATGTATCAGGAAGGCTTCTCAGTGTGCAGTGCACGTGATATTCTGGGAGGTTGCCTGCTGGGGGTATCCTGAATGCTGTTCTGTAGGGTAACCAAATTACTATAATTTATCCTATGTTTTAAAAAATTACACAAATTTGGGGGATTTTATGATAGTTCACTGGTCTCATGTGAATCACAGAACTGTGTGAAATCAAAAGGTAAACTCAGGCCAATCCAGGAAGCAGGCTGACATCTTCATCCTGCATGGTAATCACGTTACTGCCTCCTGGAAACCTCGGAGCTCCACCTCTTCAATCAGGGTGGATGGGAGAACCCTCGTGTGGGCAGATTCCACAGAGCAAGCTGGGGAGATCAAACAATTTGCTAAAAATTGTAAATTCCATTTTGTGAGTAGAATCACAATATACATGTAGCCTGGGCATTGAAGGAGAAAGAATGATCTCTCTTCAAAAAAAACTACCCTGATCTGAAAACAATATTTAACTGTACCCTAAGGTACACCTCCTTGTTTATTCCTGAAAAAACTCAGCTCATGTCCCAGAATTTATCAACAGATGTCTCAAGGTCTAGAAATACGCTTTACACTAGGAAGGCCGTTTTGAGTGATTGAGAGTAAGCCTCCTCCAGAAGTTTACAATTCATTTTGGAAAATGAAGCTAAAAGACATGAAATAAGAGTCCATATCATTACACTTCATAGAATAATGTGCTATATTAGGCAATTGAGCTCCAAGTGGAATAGGATTTCAGAGAAGGGGCCGAGAACAGAGGAAATCTCCTCAGGAAGCAGTCTCTAGCTGGACCCCAGGGCATGTCGGAAGTTGAAGTGGGAAAGGGGGAGACCATATCAAACAGATGCAGACACACAGCACCTGTAACAGCTACACTGCTCACATGGTGAGCATTCAATAAATAGTTGCTACTCCTTGGGGATGATATGGATCCTTCCTCATCAGCCAGAACACACACTTCTGGCAATCTTGGAATAAGTGACCCAACACCCTCATCCCTTCCATGTTAAACACCCCGACCTGGCCTTAAAGGATAGACACCATAGGGCTACGATGGACAAGTGGGCTCAGTTTTGCATATGGTGCATCCTGGAGTTGGGCAAGACCTGAACAAAGTAGTCCTTACACACATGAGCACAGCGTGATTTGGCAGGCAGGAGTTTAAGGGAAGGGTCTCTAATCTAGGCCAAGGTGGCAATGTGCTAGGCTGGGGGTGGAGAAGAGAAAAGAAAGAGGCAATAAAACAGCAGCTTCAAAGGATGAACCAAAAGGATCTGAGAGTTGAATCAAAGGGACAAGTCAGACCCCAGGGCCTACGGACTGGAGGTGCCACTGACAAAACAGAAAAGACTAGAACTGGGCTCTCATTACACACATCCTCTTATTTTCAGGATGGGCCTGATTCCCAGCCCGTAACACAGATGGAAGGCATTTAAAAAGAGGAAGGGGAGTCCTGGTCACTATCCGCTTTCAATTTTCACCTTATCTTCCCTCCATGACAAAAAAAAAAAGTCACTACCTTTTGGTCTTAGTGCCATGAAGGCCCAAGGTGGGTGTCCCCATCAGCATCTCTCTTATCTTCCCCAGTCACTTCTGCGCACTTTGACTTTCCTGTCTGCACTTGGCGTAAACCAGTGCCATGCTCTCAGACAGACTAAGTACTAAAGAAAGATGACTCTGGAAACAAAGGCCCTTTGTCAGCTTTTACCAACTCTTCCATCAAAATTCCTAAAGATCAGAATCACTAAATACAATCTTTAAAAAATCTGATATTGGCACAAAAGGACAGATTACTGTATGATTCCTCTTATATATAAAGTACCTAACTCATAGAGACATAAAGTGGAATCGAGGGGGTTGCCAGGGGCTATGGGGAAGAAAGAACGGGGAGTTATTTTTTTTATGGGTACAGAGTTTCTGTTCAAGAAGATAAAAGTTCTGGAGAAGGATGGTGGTGATGCTGGCACAACAATGTGAATGTAACTAATGCCACTGAATAAATAAACATTTAAAAAGGGTTAAAATGGTAAATTTAATGTATATTTTCCCCACAATAAAAAAAAGATTACACCCGAAACCAATATATTGTATGCCAACTGCAATTAAAAAATATTTTAGTACAAAAAAGAAATAAAACAGATTTTAAGCAGAAAAGTAACAGTAATAAAACAGTGTTATAGCCATATTTATAGGAAGAATTGGGAGTGGACAACAGGAGCTGGGAGGGCCAGAGAGGTGGCAACTACAGGTGTCCAGATGTGAGGTGATAGGATGGAAAGGGTGGGAAGATGATGAAAGAACAGATCTCAGAGGCATTTTTAAGAAAAAATAGCAAGACTTTGTGACAAATGTGATAGAGGTGATGATGGAATATTCAAAGGTAACTTGGGGGCTCCTGTTTTGAGAACCTGGAAGATTAGTGATTTTACAGCAATAAAGAGAAAACCTAGGAAGGAGAATCTTTTCTTTTTTAAGGGGGATGTTGAAAAAACAGCAAAGGGGTATATTCTAATACCATGGCTCTTTTTGAAACTTAGGATTGGAAGGCAGAAAGTCATGCATGAAGTCAAGCTACAGAACCTTAAGGACAGGTGGGCTAATTAGTAGAAAGATATAAAAAAGAACAAAGGACCAGGAAGTAGGCTTTGTGGGACAGCCCACAGTTCAGGCACATGAGGAGGAAAAAACAGAGAAAGTGAGGCTGATAAAGCAAAAGAAGAACCAGGAAAGGCCATTAGGCAAAGGAGATAAAATTTAAATGAAGACTGAAATAGGTTACAAATAAAGACTGAAATAGGTTACATGTAAATGAATGTCAAGACAGAGATTTTCAACATGAAAACCACCTTTCTGATTCTACAAATCCCTGAGCAAATGATTATATTGACAGATCATTTCAAATAGCTTCTCCATATAAAGTCCCAAGTCTATGGCTGCTATTCGAACTCATTCCCTGATTTCCTGTAAAAGTAAAAAGCATATTAGAAGGACAATCTAAATAAAATCTTTTCGTACGTTTGGAAACTTAAAAACAAAACCAGTGACACTGGCACTGGAAAAGACACTGAAAAGACTCCTGGTTCACTCAGGCTTCGGTGTGCAGGTACCGCACCCTCCAGTTTTGAGGCAAAGCTACCCTCAGAGCTCAAGATCCTGCCAGGACAGGCAGACAGCCCTCCAATTTCCCATGTTATAGAGAAGAACAGGGAGGCTTCCAAGTCACAATGCTCCCCAATTTGTGCTCAGTGCAAACAGTTTGAGTCACTGTTAAAGAGTAAAACCTTTTCACAGTTTTTGAAACACTGCTATCCGAAAACTGTAGAGGCAACCAACATTGAACTACTAGTTCTAGATCAGGTCTTTTTTTTTTTTTTTTCTTTAACCAAATTCTCCTAACCAAATGGTCTGTAGCTAGCATTCACAATAACCAACAATTTCCCAGAACTCAAAGAGAAATGAAAGTTTAAAAGATAAGCTGGAACATAACTGGTATGACTCAAAGTTATCAAATTAAATTTCAGTTCAGGCAAACCCTTTTTGTCCAAAGCTCACAAAAATGGTGAGATCCTGCGCAAGGCACAGATGTATATGTTAATTTTCAGACCATCCTCTTTGTTATTCAACACTTGTGGGCATGTGATAGGCACACTTTCATAGCACTGACAGGCTTTATGGATCACTTTTGGCTTTGTAGCTAACAACCTTCTTCCTCAAAAGTAGGAGGATAAATAAAGCCAAAGTGTGATCATCTCTGAATTTTGGTTAATCTCTGAGAAGAGGCCTACGGGAATATTATACCTCTTGAGTTTATTTCCAGACACCAAGAACAGCTTTAGAGAAAGGCATATTCTAGGAAGCCATAACTACTACACTGGTTAAATGCTTATCACTAATTAGCATTTATTGGTTAGTAACAGAGCTACGACCCTCATAACACCCACACTACACTCATGTCTTCCTGAAGGTACGACTTCAATTCATAAACATAATTTCTAAGGACATAAAAAATAACTTCTGTGATCACCGGTTTGAAAAGAACCATGTCATCGAACAAGTTTCCCAACATAGGAAATGCCTTTTCACCTCATCTTTAAAAGTCTGACAGTCTTGTGGAATCCTCCCCGTTAGAGAAGAGCCCCATGCCAACTTCCTAGTAGGCTGATATCAATGGAAGGATCGCCTCATTTTCTTAGCAACAATATGTTTCTAGAAGATTTGCCTCTCTAAAAAGAAAACAAACACTGTCTGATAAGGAAAAGACGGATTCCACTGCAGATCTCTGGGGTCTCAGATCTGGAACACTATAATTGTATCTACTAAGAGGTCACCGCATGGTAGCAAGAACAAGACAGAGAGACCAGGGCTCTGAGCACCCCTGCCCCAACACTCTCACAACCAAGAAAGCAGAAAGAGTAATTTCTAAAGGGACACATGGAGCCCCTACTCCTCCCTTCCCCACCTCCACAAAAACAACCATAAAATTTTAGCACCTCTCAGACTTGAAGAGAGGCATAAAGGAGAATGTGTTGGCCTAGCCAAGGACCTTCAAATCAGTGCAAATTCTTTCTTTACAGTTTTATTAAAATATTCAAGCACAGTACTTATAAACAAAGGAGTCACTTCAGTTTTTGCTTGGAAAAATGGGAGCCAATACATTCCTTCTGGGAATTTAGGGTAAGAACTTTACAAAAACAGTGTCCAGATGTGCTTAAAAATTCGGTCTGTTCTTTCTTTTGGGGAGGAGTGGAGGGAGAAACAAAAGGTGAGAGAGACATTTTATTAAAAATTGAAAAGCTTATTGGTTTTCCTTGGCTCGCACAGTAGCCTGCCCTCTGCCGACAAACCATACCGCAGTACCGCAGGTGGGGCCATCGCGGTGCCCTCCCCAGGAGACTGCAGCGGGCAGTGCCTGGCTGACCACAGTGCCGCTGTCCTGAGCCTCGGGGCCTTCTCTACCTTCTAGAATGTCCTGAGTGGCAAATGATTCCACCAGGTGGTGATGAAATGAGGGGGAGACTCTAAAAGCCAAAGATTCAAGTATTTTGTATGAAAAATACCCTTAGGACAAGTAAGATTCAAGTATTTTGTATGAAAAATACCCTTAGGACAAACCCTTCTTTTTTTTAAAAAAAAATTCTCTTTTAATTGAAATGTTTTGTCAACATCACGTCCCACTTTTAACCTGGAAGCTTTGCTGAGATTTGAAGCTTCCTCAACCAACGCTTTAATTCCTAGAGTCCTTTTTAACCACAGAGAGCTTTAAATTGTCTGTTATAAAGTATTCCTTCTTTTTCAGAGGGGTTGATGCTGGCTCTGGGTACTGAAGGTAAATGAGTGTTTTAAACAGAGCATAAATAAGAGAGACAGAAAGTCAGGCATATATTATGAATAAAAAGATAATCCTAATAACAGTTTACGTTATCATGAACCAAAGTTTATATGAGCAGCTAAGCTCCCTTTCAAAGTAGAGGGCAGCTGCTGGTAGGGAGGAGGAAAATGGTATGTCAAAAATGTGACCTACCTTCAAGTCTGTTTAACTGCTATCAGCCACCGCTTCCTTCCGCCACCTCACACTGGGATGGGGGTGGGGGCGGTATCCTTTTTGAAGTGTTTTATTTGCAAAGGCAAGGAACTATCTCAGTACTAGAAGGACCTCATCCCCACTGTTCCTGGAACAACCTGTCAAGGGCCAAGCACCCTCATCAGTTCTGAGGGTGAAAATGGTAGCCCCATCAGAGAAGCAGCCCTGGGGACACCCTCTTACTGCCTCCTAGGACTCAGAGAAACATGTCAGGATGAACAGTCTTAGTCCCTGGAGGTTGCCAGGAACTCTATGGGAAGCAAGCCAGGGCTCGGAGGCTGTGCTTACACCCAGATCTGTCAAATCACTAAGATCCTCTGGGCATCACGCACTCCCAAAAATGTTAACCCCAGACAAATCCCTTTAACCAAAAGCCCTAACATGTGCAAGCTGGATATCTGTACTCAGTAGGGTAATCCAGCCCTTATTCATAGAGCACCCAGGACGTGCAGCGCGAGGGGCCTGTTAGGTCACGGGAAAGGGTCTAAGAGTGACTAAGACAAGGGTACAGCACCCAGAAAGTGATAGTCAGGTGAACATGACATACATGTGTTGCTTGTGAGATGATGACTGGGTGAGGGGCACCCTTTGGAAGTGGCCAGCTTCATATTTCCAAATTAGAGAAGTGTTACATCTCAAGCTATTTATTTGGAGTTAAATATTTCTGTACTTACAGGGACAGGAGGAGCATCAGAACAGGAGAAACTGTCTGTTTTTTCAATCTCTTTTTTCAATTTCCATAGATAGGAAGCCTATTTCAAGATGCTTTTACCCAGCCAAGAGTGGATGCCAAGGAGGCACAACCCCTTCCTTTCCTCCCTCCCAGCCTCATCACAGCAGTCTCCTGCCACCAAAGTACATGAATACATTCACTGAGTGACCAGGTGGTAGTACTGGGGAGAACCTCGAAGGCAAACACAAAGGACTAGCCTTCTGGCAGAGTACCATGAGCCACAGGCCACAAAAGAGGGACCGCCAAATCATGGGGCGTTGGCAAAGGTTCAGGGAAGGTGTGCACAACCAAGCTGTACTGAGGTGAGGGTACTTAGAGGTAGAAGCTGCACATACCACGCACATCTCACTCCTTTCTGCAGGAGATTATGACACTGTTTGCTCTGCTACTGCTGCAAGTGGAGATGTTGGTTTAAAACCACCCAGTGCCTTCCTGGGGCAACCTGTCATCGCTCCTGTCTAAGCTCAGAGCTTCCAGAGGGCGTGACCCCTGGAGATAAGGCTCTTCATCAGGTCAGCCTTCAGTGCCCTCAAGCTGCAGGCCCTCTGGCCTCTGAATGGGTGACCTCTTGCCCAGCCTCTCACCTTCTCTTCCTCCTCTGGCCTGTGTCACAGACCCTTTGGGGGCGACCATCTTCCTGACAGCCTGTGGGCATTCTCGTCTTCTCTTTTGCCCATCAGAGGACACCAGCACAAGTCTTCGCCTTATTTTCTTAAAGCATGTCTCTGCTTTTATTTTTTCTCTCTACCCAGTTCCTTTAGAGCCACCTGCCCATGTATTTTAAGTCCAGGTCCTCCGCTCTGTCTGAGGGCAGAGCAA
This sequence comes from Pteropus vampyrus, assembly GCF_000151845.1. Taxonomy (NCBI): domain Eukaryota; kingdom Metazoa; phylum Chordata; class Mammalia; order Chiroptera; family Pteropodidae; genus Pteropus; species Pteropus vampyrus. The sequence goes on along the minus strand of NW_011888976.1, from coordinate 1,604,307 downwards.
AGAACCTCCAGAGACTCACCTTTGTGGAGAGCAAGGGGTTGCTTTTTTTATGGGGCTCTTCCAGGAAGGTTCTTATTGTATCCAAGGGACCCTCACACAGGACCCACTAAAGCAAATACCACTTTAACCTGGGAAGGTGGCAAATCACTCAGGATGATAGCTCCTGAACCCAGACAGAAACCTGAGAGATAGCAATCCCTGGGAGAGAGGCCGCTTGTATTCTAACCTCTTTAGCTTTCCTAATAAGAAGCTTGGTGCAAATGGGGGGTGGGAGGAAAACACAAAATTAATCTCTCAGCTCAGTAATTACCCACATGCAGATTATCTGCCGAAGAAATGATTTATCTCTGATCAATTTTTATCTGTGGCTGCCTTCCTCCTGCGCCCACCACCACCTAGAACATACTCCAAATCCTCTCCTCCCCTGACAGTCTTTCACAGAGCAGTCCGGGCCTCCAGGACTGTCAACACCCCGGTGTAATTCAGAGCTCTCCTGGAGTCTGAGGCAGTGCCCTTGTTTATAGATTCAGTGATTGATTGGGCCCTAAAAGCTCCAGGCTCATAGACTAAATGGGTTGAAATCAATCATTAACAGTAGCATAATGTTAAAAAACAAGGGGCCTCTGGTCAAGTGAACAAATGCACAGGAAATGCAAAGGATGGAGGCAGCTCCGAGTAAACAGACAAATCAACAAAGACCAGCAGAGCCGAGAGGCTCGCTTTGTAAAAATAAAGCAATCTGCGCATGCAATTTTTTTTAAAATTCAAAACCTATATGGAGGATAAACACCTTACTTTTATTAGAAAAGAACCTGCAAAAATGGCCACAAGGACCCCTTCTCTAGAGAGATCAAAAGCAGACACTCAGGTATGAGGCAAGAATCTAGGTGGAAAGAGAAGTGACCAGCACAATAAGGAGATGAAGTGGGCAGGACAGAAAAACTGTACCCTCTGAATTAGAGGTTCTAGTTAGCGCAATAAAAATAATTGCTAAATTCTTAAGAATAAGTCTCGTCTGACTGTCCCATTTTATAGGTAAAGAAACTGAAAGTCGGAAGTGTCATCTGCCCTCTCCACAGTCACACTCAGCTGGCCTGGCATGCCCTCAATTCACATGTGGCAATGACATAAACGAGACAGACTAATAGAACGGCTAAATATCCTCAATAACCTCAATATCCAGATTTATCCAAACTCCCGTAAAACATGAAAAATTTACGTTCTATTTGTGGAAAATGTGTCATCAATCCAAAAGTGACCTTAGAAATACATACATGAACAGAAGTTTGCTAGCCAATTGCAAGTACAAAGAGAATTCCCATGATAACACTTAGATTCAACTGGTTTTCATAGCATACTGTTAAGTCTGAAAGATCCACTCAATCAATATTATTTTAAAACCCTCATTTATTCACTTAAACATATGACTTAATACTCTCTATTAAGCAACATTTCAACCACGCCTTGTTTTAATACTACCGAATTTAAAAGCACTAAAACTTAGAAGATAAATCATTAGGTGGAAAGATTCAGCCCTTCTCTAATAAATCCAAAATGAAGCAAGTAAGAAGTATCACCAAAATAAGAAAGAGTAAATAAAAATGATAAATGTCAGTATTTTTCGGGATGTGGGAAATGAGTGCACTTATTCCTGTGAAAACACATGACCACTAATCCACTAAGCAGCCACTGTGTAGCCAGGCATAGAGCTAAATGTTTTAAAGACAGTGTCTCAGGTCTCAAAACAACCCTGGGAGATAAGCTATTACTAACCTGTTTCACAGATAAAGAAATTTGCCCAGGTCACAGAAAACAGCAGCAAATGGTAGAGCCAGGAATTGTAGACCAAATTTGCCCTCTTCCTAAAACACAATTCTTTGCAGTCCTGGCCATCATCACACAGGGCAAGCTGATAAACACAAAGTAAGAGCTACAACACCTTTGCCCCAGTAATTCCACTTTGGGGGAATACATGCCAAGGAAACAAACTGAAATGGTAGGGGGACAGGCAAGAAACCAATCTGTATGAAAATTTCACAGCAGCTTTATAACAGCAATAACTTGGAAACAGCCCAAATGTTTCATCAATGTGGGGAAAATGCTGGCAAAGCAGTGGAGGAAGGGAACACAACATGAAAACATCATGTGGCCACTAAAACTGCCATGTCTGTGAACTATGTCAATACATGGAAATACCTTTGAAAAACAAATTTAAGTAAAAAATAACTATTAAAAATACAGTGATTACAACTGTACGGCAAGATGTGTCTCTGTGTTCAAGAGTGGGAGAATCAGCATTTAATGCTTTTTTTTTTTTTTTGCATTATGTTGAAGTTACCAATTTGTAAAGGCAACATGGGGAAACCCTGCTTAAATAAGCTATGATTCAGAATGTCCTTCTCTTCCTGATCCAAAAAAGTGAAGTTCTCATATAAAAATAAAGGAATAGTTCTACTAATTTGAAAGCCTCTTAGGCTATCAGATTAACAAAACCTCCTTAATTATAAACCCACAGCTCATGAAATTTTTTGTTAGCCATTTAACAAATTCATTTAAGAATCTGTTTACAAATTGGAACATTATTTCTGTTACTATTTGGTTTGTGCTAATAAAAGGTAACACTCAAACTTACTCTTTTATAATACATTTGGAAAAGTAACATTCCTGAAGATAACATAAATTCATGGGGGTTGGGGGAGGAGGTTTAAGAGTATCTGAACACAAGGCAAGACGTAGGCCATGTGCCCCATAAGGTGGGAGGTTTATGCTCAATTGCCTCTTTTATAGTATCTTATTCCCCCAAAAGGAGCAGGATATGCCTATGCAGGTTCGTCATCACACTCTGTCCAGGGAGGCAGGTAAATCCAGCAGACCCTCAGCCAGACAACAGACACCACTCTAACCCTGTCTATACATCTCTCCCTTGGACTGTCCAATGGCTTCCTGTATATCCTATCACCTCAGGGGAACAGAAGCACAATTAAAAAGCATTCGAAATAACTGCTGCATCTTTTAAGATGAACAAGGTTGGAAAGGTGGGCAAGAAACTGGGCCAAAGTCAGCACTCTCTGACTTCTGCACTAGGGGAAGACAAGCAGATTCTTCCACTCGGCAAGACTGTTCTCTACCTGGACAGATCCTAGGTCAGTCTTCACTGCAAGGTTCCTTTTTCTCTGTCCTTATCAACCCACACGTCCTGCCCATGTCCCCATTGTGCTTAATACTTGGGATGACTTACTATGGTCTCTCAAGCATAAAGGACCAGTGGGCTCGGTGTGCGCCTGGCAGAGAGGCAAAACCCTCAATATGGCAACGCCTGCCTCCAACAGCAAGCTAGCCAACATGGTGGTCATCAGCCATACATAGATATTTAAACTTAGATAAATTTGAATAAAGTCTAAAACTCGATTCCTCAGTTACGCTAGCTGCATTTCAGCCACAAGTGACTAACGGTTACTAAATTGGACTGTGCAGGGAAAAACATGGCACTGTCACAGGATACTGCTGGGCTAAGAGTTTGGCATCTGCCCACCTGCCTTTGTAATGCCTTTGCAATTCCAGGTGACATTCTCACAGCTGGGCAACTCTTCTCAGCTGTTGCCAGGCACCATCTGTCACCTTATCTATGACAACTAAATTTCACCTGGGCAGCATTGTATTTTTTTTTTATTTACACATAGTAAAATGGATGTTTTATGAAATACAATTCCATGAGTTTATACATGTACAAATGTATAATTAAATATACATTTGTGTATCCACAACCACAACCAGCATAAAGAACAGTTCCATCATCCCAAAAAATTCCCTAGCACTGCCCCTTTGTAGTCAAACCTTCCCCCAAAACTCCTGGCAACCACTGATCTGGCAGCTTTTTAAAAAACTCAGATTCCTGGCCTTCCCCTGGAAATCCCACTTAAGCAGGTCTAGGGTGAGGCTCAGAATCTCCTCCCACTCCATCTCCCATCCAAGAATGTTCCTCAGGTGATTCTGGTATTCAGCCAGGTTTGGGAACCTCTGGGGTAAATGCCGAATCCCAGTTTAATGATCTGCACATCACTCTGGTATCTAGTCTTGCTCTATTCCCACCCCCATGAGTTGCTGTGTTGCACATGGCAGATGTCCATCTCAGGCTGGGGCTCAGAAGGCAGGGCAAGCCCGACTGCCGGGGGCACAGGCAGCCTAAGAACTTTGTGGCTCTGGTTTCTGGCAGAGAGAGGCCTCTCCGAGTCACGTGGCCTCCCATCCTAATCCTTTCCTGGCTCTTTGTGTCATGGACTCCTCGTCTGGAAAAAAAAAGGAACTACATCAGAAATAATCGCCTACCTCCAAGGCTCACTGGGAAATGATGATTTAGATAACAGGTTCAAAGGCACTGAGCAGCCAGGTACCCTGTCCCGGACATATCATCACCACACAGCGTTGCCTCTGGATATAACTCTCCTCACCCTGTTTACTTGACGAATGTAGGAGATCAGGACTCAAATTACAATAAAAATGCAGCCTTAAAAAAATCCTAAATTCACAATCCCAAGGGCAAGGGAACAACTGCCATTTTTAAAGGGGAATTCGGAAGAGTCAGCATCATCCCAGAAAACGTCTTCTGCTCAGAGAGTAAACAATTACGAAGAGGATCAACACTTGAGTTTAGCCATTCTCCACTTCCCCCCTTGCTCCTGTTCTGCTGAGGATTCCTGGAAAACACTGAAAAGTTTATGATCAAAGGGAAAGTATGGCCAACACAAGAAATGCTATCATTTAACATCACATGTTTATTTAGCCCCACCATGCCAGAGAGAAGATTGTTTGAAAGGGAGAGAATGCCTGCTTAATCAAGTAAAAATGCATTCATTACTATGCTATTCAACTCAGCTTTCCTGAAATCAGACACTTTTGCCCCTAGACCATAAGATTGAAGCGATTTGAAATGAAAATATTTCCTGTCCACTGCTTGCCAGTTTCTAGCCCCAGAGTGATATAACAGATGACATCCAGTACAATAAATGCTTTTATTAACCATAAATTTGAGACTGCTTTAGGGATTTGAAGTGTTGGGTTTCATGCTGAAAAAATGTAATGTTATCCACAGACCATCAGTGAGTAACAAAAACAGAGGCACAGGTTATGCTACTTTGATCAAATTATGGCCAAAAAAAATTGTCTTTGCATTTAAAAGAGTAGTTGCATTCAGGGCATATCTTGTAGGAGCACCACAATAGTTTAATCATATGTCTTGGAGAGTTTAATGGAAATTCATCCTGAGTGTGGATTTATAGAACCAGCAGCTTCTGTTAAACAAAAAGGAAATTGAAAAGTGTTATGGAGCTATGTGAGTTGAGAAATTCAAATACCAAAATGGGATCCCTAAGTCAGGGTTTCTCACCTCAGCGCTATTGACATAATGGGTGAGATAATTCTTTATTGGGGAGGGCCAACTTGTACACTGTAGGATGTTTAGCAGTATCTGTGGCCCCTACCCATTAAATGCCAGTAACATCTTCCCCTTCTCAGTTGTGACAACCAAAAATGTCTCTAGAGTGCCCAAATCACCCCCAATTGAGAACTATTGTTCTAAGTCAAATTTGAGGCCATTTAGTAAAGGTTGCCTGATTTCTCTTTATCCAAAGACAATGTCAGAGCCTGAGGGTCTCAGAGTCCCAGCCCTCTGCCTCAGTACTGCCACCCCTGCCCCCATACATAAATGCTTAAGCTCTTAGTGATTTCTGAAATCAAAGGCATTCTGTGCTTCCACCAAAACTGAGAGGGACAGAGCCATGGAAACAAGAACTTTCTCTCCCGTGACCAGAGCAAACCAGACGAAGCAAAGGCAACATGCACCCCCTCCCGAGGCCCACCCTGGCCCAGCCTTTGTGTTGGGCGTGCATTCCAACACAGGAGCCCGGCCCACTGGGCTGGGCTGCACCACATCCCTGCCAGCATCCAGAGTGCTGCTTTCTGGCCTTTCACTGTCAGGCTGGAGGGGACAGGGAACTCAGTGCCAGAAAAGAAAATGAAAAGCAAAGCTGAACCTCTGTGGTCCATTCTCTGGATGCTGAATGTCCCACTATTACATCTCGGCATGACATTTCACGGCCAGCAGGGGAGGAGGCCAGGTCCTGAAAGCTGAACAAACGGCAGGCACGCAGGCCAGCCTGTGCCCTTGCAGTCTCCCTAGACTTATGAATAAAAGATGGAGGTTTTGTCTCTGTCGTTTCCCTGGTACCCTGTAAGAATAACAACTTGTCGCTTTTTGATGCTTTAACTTACTTTGAAAAATAATCAATATTAACTTTACATGTCTTGGCCCTTAATTCTGGGGTAGGGACAAATAAAAGAAAGAAAAGCCATGTAATTAGGTAGAAGATAGTAATTCAAGCTAAACTAATGAAACTGTCTGTAAGAGACTCTAATAAAATAATTTAGGCAATACGCAATCACAGAACTAAAAGGCTGGAAGCTGACTTTGAGGACATGTTTTGAGTGAAGTGGCCTTTACGGGAAATAAAGTTCAATGTTTTCTTAGCACAAAGGAAAGGAATAGCTGAATTTTGGTGTGAGGAAGCATTCAACCGTAAACCTGCCCCCCGCCAAACAGAGGTTTTAATAAGAACTCATTCCCAGTCGCTCAGGGCGACATCTACCACTGTTTGCAACAAGCCTGTGTGAATAGCGAAAGCCTTAAGCATTCTTGAGACGCAGTACTCCTAATTTTGAGAGAGCATAGTTGATTTCAAATAGTCTTTAAAGAAAGAGATTATATTACAAGATAGCACAAATGACACCCTGCACTTTCTTTGGACCTTCGATAAAGGAAAAGGGAAACCTGAGTGTAAAGCATCAAGGTTTACATTAAACTAAATGAGGTTAGAACATTAGCAAGGTCTCTGTGTGCTAAAACTGCACCTATATTTTTTACCTATAGATACCTTAAATACAACAATATCGCAAAATCATAACTTTCAGAGGGATCTTGCCGAAATCTTTAACTTGACCCTAATCATGAGAAAACAATCAGAAATCCAAATTGTGGGTCTACCTATACAAGTGACCTTGACTCTTCAGAATGCATATATTATAAAGGACCAAAAAGAACAAGTGAAGGAACTGTTCTAAAGGAGACTAAAGAGACAGGTCATCTAAAAATAATGAGTGATCCTTGTCTGAATCCTAGAATGGGATTCAGAAAGAAACCATGTAGGACATTTGGAGGACAATCGAGGTACATGTGGCAAAATGTTAAGAACCTGTGACTCTAGGCAAAGCAGAAATAGGTGTTCATTTTGCTGTTCTTTCAACTTTCCCATAAGCTTGAAAATTTTCAGAATACAAAATATGGGAGAGACAGAACAGTACAAAGAAGCCCCAGATATGAGTGACTGCCCACCTGCTGGTTTGGATGGGTGCTGGGCAGCAACAACTTCATCTTCCTCTTTAGTTTCAGAAAATGTGTGCCCCAAAATATTACAACAATATTTTTAAAAGAAAATTATATAAAATCTTAATATAGAATAGATCCAGGATAAAAACAAATTTGAAAAACATGATAGCATGACTTATTCACTTAACTGGACAGTGGTGGCTGGCATTTAAGACATTCGTGTTTTTCTGCTTTTAAAAAAGTCACAGGTCCCTTTAAAATCCCCTTTATGCCTCTGCCTAAAACTCTTCTGCAATTTCTCATTCTTTCTCCTCTTATCTAAATTCCTACCAATGAAAACGTTTTAGAATGGCTCTTTAAAACTTTCCTGCCTTCCATCCGAATGCTCCCCCATTATCCACCCCATCCTTTTTTCTTTAATGAAATAAAAGCAAAGATTACACTAGTCTTGACCAACTCAAAAACTATGCACTTAAAAAAGTGTGGCCTTTTAGGTAGAAGGAAGAAAGTTCGGTAGATGGGAAATCTGCTCAAGTGAAAAGATATTGGGTAGAATTTCTGACTCTCGAGGACTTCAAAACCCAGGGAGGAGAACAATGAGAGAAGCGGCCTTTTGAGCAACCTGGGTGACCATCACCTTGGACACAGAGGACACTGGGAACTCACCACTCTCACCACCCCGAAGCAGTCTTCAGACAGCACAACCAGATGTTACATTTTCTCTGCCTGATTTTGGTAAAATTCCATGACCTCTTTCTCAAATTAAAAAGGCAATGCTATTTTCTTAAACCACAGGAGCTATCTTTAGTGAAGCCATCTAAGGATTTCATTAATTCATAGCCAGCCAACCAGGACTTTTCCCACAGTCTCCCACAAAAAAGCCCGGGAAGTCACTGATTGCTTGGCTGGATCTGAATATGAGCAGAGGTAAGATCAGAAATATCTAGTTCCTCCCACAGGGAGGCAAGGAATGAAAATCAAAGCCGAGCAAAAACTCATTACCACAGCTGGCCAGCAAACCCACGGCCCCGGAAAGAAGGCAAAGAGCATCTTTGATTCTGGATGGACCGTCTAGTGACTTCGGAAAATGAAATGCATTCATAATCAGAGGAGAATGAAACAAAATGAGACCTGTACCCTCTGTTAAAGAGACAAAGTTCATACCAACTGAGGGTTGCTGCTGAGGGCGGGTGGGGCGGGGGGAGGTCATTTCATTTCCACTGTTTCATAAAGCCCAAAACCAAGATGCTTAGTTAGTACTGAGCAGTAACCTTTTACATTTTTTCTCATCCACCAGTATAACCCGGATAATCCAAATATACTCTCTTCAAGCAACTGACACTTTGCAAAGTGTGGTTCCCATCCAATACCACCCCCAGTCACCACCTCCATTATTCCCTGGGAGCCCATCTTGAAGGCAGCAGTTGGCCGGTATGGGGCACACAGTGCCAAAAATTTGTGGCGTGAATGATTAAGTGGAACATATTTTTATGCTACTCTCAGTACCTAAGGCCACATGATGTGCCAATGTCAAGACGACGTAAGTACAGAATTTCAGAGGAAATTTTTATTACAATTGCTTGACTTACGTGTCACCTCCTTGGAGAGGCCACCCGAGATCATCCGCTTGTGCAGCCATTGCTCTCATCACCCCGTTCTAATTTCCTGCAGAGCACTTAGTCATTGAAGAAACATGTAGAGAGAACCTACTATGTGCTTAACACTGATCTCGTGCCGCAGCAGGGAACAAAACAAATAGAGGCCCTGCCCTCATGGAGCTGACACTGCAATGGGGGACACACATGGACAGATAAAAAAAAAAAAAAACTATCTTATGTTTGTCTCATGGTGAAAAGTTCTGTGGAGAAAAATAAAGTGAGGGGAAAAAAAATAGAGAGCAGCAGGTTGCTATTTTAAATAGGGTGGTCAGGTCTGGTATTTTGTTATCTTATTCGTCTCCCCTACACAATCTCAGCTCCCTAAATCAGGCCTAGCACACAGAAAGGACCAAATGCTCGCTGAATGAAGGAATGGTCACTGGGGATTGTTCTTATCAAGCCATCCACCTGCCGGAGAAACTTTCCAAGCCTCACCATTCCTGGCAGGCAAAATCAAGGTGCCTTATTATCCAGTACCAACCTACATCTTCAACCTTCCTGTCCCCACATCCTCCAATGAGCCACCCTCCTCTAGTTTTACTCACACATTTCTTTCCGCCCAAACTGTCACCCCACCTCTGGTTCCACTCACAGAGAGGCCCTATTCAACATTCCCTCAGTGAGACCTGCCTTTTTCAGCCATCCCAATCCCTTCCTCTAAGCCTCCTCTAAACCATCCAAATTTTCTTCTTCATAAACAAATCAAATTTTTGCTGCTTCTTCACTGCATCACTGCAGACGGCTAGATGCATTCTCACTAAATCTAGAAGCACGATGGGTGGAATCTGATTTTACTAAATGCGGGCCTCGTGGCACAGGTGAAATTCACATGGGGAGCCCGGGGGGGCGGGGCGGGGGAGTGTGTGGAGAGGCCTCACAGAGAAAGGTGGGTTTCCACCAAAGCAGGGGAAACTGAGGCAGGGCAAGAAGACAGAGTTACTGAGAACCAATTGAGAAACGGACTAAAAAGCGAGAGTTGCAAAGGTGGGCACCAGGCAGCACCTGAGGCACTAGCTCGCCATTACTACAGAACGACACCATGACTTGACACAGAGTAGCTGCTCAAAAAACCATTCTTTGCCTCTTTGCTCCAAATAAGTCTTTTTGAACTTCAGATATTGAGCAGTTACAATAAATCCTAACTGTGTGAGTGCCTATGCCCCACCCAGAGCAAATGAGCCCACTGCAGAAGAAGTAAACTGTCACTCAACAGGGACCACGTTAGCTGACTGCTCCTGCATCTGGTCTGGATTGCATTGCATTTTCCTCAGATAAAAGGAGGTCCGGTTCAGGAGAGGAGAAACCAGAAATCACCTGGACAGAAGAAAATCACAAAAAAATTTCTAAACCATATGGCCTGTCTCGGGAAAATGTGCCTCTTCGTTCCAAGGAAACCCTCCCTCTATTCCCAAGAACCCTCCCACTCTTGTGTAAAACTGTCCATCTCAGAACAGAAGTCCGGGGCCATAGCCAGCATTTTTTAAAGGGTTACCATTCAATTGGGGGTGAAGGGGCGCTATAAAACTGACAAATCAGAACACTTGGAAAAATTCATAGTTTTTAAGAGAATAAAGTACTTTTCAAATCTAAAAAAGTTATTTTAAAGTCTAATCCCTTATGATTTCAAAAGGATTCGTTTGAAGTACTCATTTAAATGTGTGAAATGTAAATATCCGTCTGAACATTTTAATTAATACTATTAATTTCCATTCCCTTTTCAAAGCTGCTGCTTCAATTTTATATGCCATTTCTGATAAGTTCAAGCAACATTCCCTACAATGTAGTAATTTTCATGAAAAGCCTCATGATTAATGTCTATTAGATTTGGAATGAAAAAACATGCAATAAAATTACAATTTGTTGAACTTCCAACAATTCTCGCCATCTACTGCCCTTTCAACTCTTAAAGTACCAGACTTATGCAAATAAGACATTTTACCATTAGGCTAACTATAAAACAAATGCTTCTTGAAAGTGCACAGTAGAGGTAGTTTTCATTGATGCTATTAAATCAGACAATTTATAGGCCAACTTCCGTTTTAGAAGAGAATTACATGTGTGTTCACATCACATCTTTATTTTGTCATCCACCCAGTGATTTGTTGAGGACAGCTGGTACCTATTAAGTCCCCCCTTTAAATGTTGTAGCCTTAATTAGCTACATCCACCTTCCCCCAACATTTCCGAATGAGGAACCAAAGAAAAGAGAAGCCGTTTCTATCGTGGATACTTTGAACAACGGAGCTGTAAATGTTAAAATAACAGTCTCCACTGGAGACTAACTAGTTATTTTTTAGGCCCCTTCACAAAAACAAGATATAGGTGGAGTTTAAATTTTCATTTTTTTTTTTTTTTTTTACTTAGGTAATGTTTTAATTGTTCAATTTTTAGTTTCCTGCCTGGTGTTATTAATTAAACCTTCTTTTAAGATACTGCTTGGGAAAGGATGAGGGCCAGTCTCTCCAGAGATACTCTTGGTATTATTTAAGCTACAAACTTCTTACTTGGACTTCTGAGCACATGAGACCAAGCAGACAGAATCTCCAAGAATAAGCCGAGTATGTCTACTGTGCTCTTCCCAGACACTGAAGAGTTTCCAACTCACACAATGAGAAATTCAGTTAATCAAATCGCTTTAATCTGCCATATGCAGATAAGACGCACACTGCTTTGGTTACAATTTAGGTTTCCCTTCTTTTTAAAAAAAAAAAAAAAAAGTACCCATTTATGCATTCAGGACTTCAATTGTGAATGATGTCAATTTTGAGCAAGATAAGGAGCCCCCTCAAGGATTCCCCCTTATATTTGGTTTCTTCTTAGAGGCTTGCCCCAGATTTAATCTGCAGTAAGACTATCTATTTCAATAGGATGTAATCACTCCTGGGCTTGTGTCTTTTCAATCAGCCAGTGGCCCTGCCGAGTTTAGAGTGGCAGAGAGGAAGTGGCCTGTGGTTAAACAGAGGAAATACCAAGGCATTTTAATAGAGCAAATAGTCTCTTTACTTCCCACCGGGAAGCGCTTCAAAGGCCCAGGGCCCTGGAGGAGACAATGTGTTGCAGAGCCATCAGTCACCTAATCGTGTGTCAGGCTCATTGAGAACAACCCAGCAGCCAACACAAACACTGCCCAGGACATTGCCTCCCACTGGCCGGGCAAGCCAGGCTGCCTGGAGATGGGGCCCATAGCACCAGCACAGACAGCCCCACTGGGCTTGCTGAATGCAGGAGACTCTCCAAATCTAGGAGACATACAACATGGAAAAGGTCTCAGCTGCCAGGCTGTTGTGGCAGAAGAGAGGTCTGCTCCAAGGGCACTGCCCCAATCCCAGCCTGTGAATCTTCTGGGAGTGCCTAAGCCCTTGACTCAGCTCATACTCTTACAAACTGAGGTGGCGGGGGCAAGCTTCCAGAAGCCTAAAACCTCATCTGCCAGAGGCAGACACAAGAGGCAGTGAGGGGGAATGGAAGAGACAATTAATTGTTGATAGGGTGGTCCCAGCAGCAGCAGACATCTTCTGGGGCACTGTATGTGAAAAGTTTAGGGACCCATGGGGGGAAAGGGGGTTCAAATGCTTAAAAAGAGTTCAAAAAACCAACACATCTTAGGCAAAATGAAGCATGAAAAATACTCAACTTAAAATAAAGACTTAAAAAAAGCATTAGCAGTTCTTTCCTTTGTAGAGAAGCTGTTTGTCAGGTTTGAACTGCTGAGAATATGATTTGGATGCTACCCTACTCTTTCCTGAGACTATTTTCCAGACAAGCCCAGCTGTTCTGGGGAGGAACCCAGTGGAAGCATCAGGTCTCCTTCACTCCTGGCCTCCTCTTTAACCTCAGGCCAGAGGCATCCATCCACCCGCACTAGGTGCCCTGCCCAGCTGGCTCCCCAGGTACCCCCTCAGCAGCCTGACCCCCTTCATTGGCCAGGGCTCTTACAGTCTCCACTTTCCTAAGTCCAGTGAAGTAATTTAAAGTCAAACTCTGATTTTAAATGTTTAGAATGTGGCTTCCCTCCCCCTTCTTCTGATCACGGAAGCCTGTCTCCCAAAGCAATGGCTCTCATCTTTGAGAGAGCATCAGAGGAACTTGTTAAAATGCCAATACCTGGGCCCCATCTCACTCCTATTCTGGTCCCATTAGCCTTGAATCTGCATTTTAACAAGCTCCAAGGCAATCCTGATAATACTGGAAGCCGGTGGATTCACACTGAGAAATCTTGTTTGAAAGGAAATGGTGCCACAGCCCATACTTAGTTGCTGGTCACATTCACCTAACTGTATCCCCAAGTTAATAACTAGCACAATGCCCCAGGCACTGCAGGGGCTCCAGGGTCAGGTGGGGAAAGGAGAGCTGCTCAAGAGAGATGGACATGGGCCAGGAGGATTCCCAATTAATTCTGCAAAACAGGCTGGAAGAAAAGCTGCATTTCTTATAAAAATATCTCTCTGAAAAACGTGTCAACCAGGACTGAGCCATTTTTAGCCAAGAATTTTGTAAGGGACACAAGTGCATGTATAACACGGATGACATGGCCACAGACAGGCTGACCAGATGCAGGCTTGGGAGCCATAAGCTACAAGTGAATGAAAATGCATCCAATTCAGAATCAAATAAACATGCCTGGGCCCACAGCCAAGGAGAGTTCTTGCATTGGACTTTTATCAGGGACCTAAATTTTAACCAGCTGGAACTTCTTCTTTTCCAAGTACCACCCTATTCCTTTCTACCTTTTGAGATGAAGTATTTGCCTTAAATGGGAAACTTGCACTTCGCTGTAAAGAAGATGCCAGCATTCTGGCTTCCTGAATTCCTGAAGGAACAGGCATTTTGGAGGTAGAAACTGTGTTTCTGGGATAGCAGACCAGAGAAGGTATACCCCATTTAGTTAGGAAAGCAAGAAATGTTCCTCCTCCTCCACTTCAGGAAAAGCCACTAAACAGAAACCTGTGTAAGTAGATTCCTAATTCTTTGTTCCATAAATAGGCTTCTCAAACAACCAGCAAGACAAGAGGTGGGAAAGAAACCTCAGCACAAGTGATTGATACAAAGTTACCCACCACAAACAAACCCATTCCACTATCAAAAAGCAAGAGTTAAGACCCAGTGACAAAGAGGATGCAAAACCTCCCTTCTGGATGTTTTGCAAATTGTTACTTCTTTGGGAAAACTGTATTTATCACTCAAAGAACAACTTTACCTGGCGAGGGCCCTAAGACATTTTTTAAAAAGTGGCCGAAGAAGTGTGCCCACAACTCAATTCTAAAACACTGGGCTGTGTTCAAGATGGTATCAGTCCCTTAACTGCACCGCTAATAATGGGGAGGTTGTGAAATTTGACCACTTAAACCAGGCTGCTATTCTGAGAGCAGCCCTGAAGGGTGTGTTAGCAGAGCTGCCGAAGGAGGGTTAGCCGGCTGCAGTCAACTTGCAAGTCCTGGAAAATACACATTCCTGCAGGGGCTAGAGTTCCTGGAACAAATGTTCCCTGGAGATCAAGGGAGTCAGCTTCTCTCCAGCTCTAAGATCCTGCCCTTCCTTCAGGGCTCACTCTCTACCCTGCTGTCCCTCTCTCAGGTCCTGACCTGGACCCACAGGAAGTTCACTCCTATTTGTATCACACATAATCGATCCACATTTTTATATGTTCATATAGTCCCAACTAGACTATAAGCAACCTCAGAACTGAGACCAACATCTACAAGCTGAACATCCACTATCTGGTAGGAAACTCATACATGAATCAAATATCCAAGTCACTGTACACCAGTATTTACTGGCCAGTCCTCTGACAGAGCAACTTCTGGAGGAAGTTACCTAGGGAGGTGGGAGCAGGGAAGGCTTTCCCTGGAAGTAATGCTAGAGCTCAGAGGGGGTGCTGAGGTGTAAAAAAGAAAACACAGACAAGAAGACCACGTGCATAAGCCTGCTATGGAGAGGACACTGGAGCTCGGTGCTCTGATCTCGCCCCACTTTTTAAAATCTATCAATTAATACAGGATTTAGCAGGATGGCTGCAGTGTCTAATTGGGTTCCGCCAAGGTTTACAGGGCTCCAGGCACGGAGGCTACCAAGATGAGGTTAAGTAACTGCCTAAAGAAACTAGTCTGAAGACACAGATGTGAATACTGCCAATGTAGTCTGGTGAGAACCAAAGTGCAAAAACCTGCATGAGAAGATGATGCAAGGACAATGGCATTCCTGAGGAGGCGTCAACTGAGCTGAGTCTTAGGCCAAGCAGGGGGTTCTCAGGGGAAGAAAAGGCATCCCAGGAGCAGGGAAAACCATGCCTCGCAGCATAAAGGGCACAGGAATTACAGAGCAAAGTGAGAGGGGCAGGGTCTCAGGCTAGAAAGATGGATATGCTAGGCCGGTAGGCAAGATGGGTCAGGGAAAGCTGGTAGCTCCATCAGAAGCACCGAAGGCAAGTTCAAGACAGAAGGAGCCATGTATGAGACTGGGAAGAGCCTGGGAGATGGCCCAGAGGATTCCATGCTCCTTCAAGAAGAGGATGCAGATGACCCAAGGAAAGGACTGGTGGAGCCAAGGTAGGAGCTGTTGAGGACCTCCAACTAGAAGACGGAAGAGAGGAGGTGCGCATGAATGTGAAGCCACTGGGCTGCCATTAATTCTGTACAGGTGCAAGTTTAGGGGAGAACATATTACCATAGGCAAAGAGAACAAAACCACTCGGCTTGGCTCCTTTGAGGTGTTACTATACTCATCACATTAAAATTTCATAAGCTTTGTGTACTGACACATGAAGCCACCTAGGCAAAACCACCAAAACTTGCAAAAAACAACAAATTGAACTGATTTACCTATGCCATCATATGAAAACCCAAAATAAAATAAATGCCTGTGATGCTGTTACAGTTATTCAAAAGCCAACCCATCAGTCTAGATCCAAAAACTTTAGGAGGATCAATAAGTCGACATGAGATAGCCTCAAGGAAAACTTTCTGATCTAAAAACTGGGGAAAACTTGGTATCTATTTATTTAAAAAAAAAAAAAAACATTATAATAGTGATACTTTCCTAAAATGGGAGAGAGTAAGAAAACGTCATGTTTTTCTTGGATAGGAAGGTTATATTCACTATGGAGTTGGTGGGAGGGTGTGTTGTAGCTGTCTACCCGGCAACTTTTGGGTTTGAAGACATCCTAGCTGCCTGGCTCATACTTGGTTTTCCATACTTTCTCAGAATATGACAAAAGTGAGCTGGAGGCACCAGCCTGTGCCCCTAAAGGGGTGTCAGGCTTTGACTGTGCTGAGGACGCTGGGAGCACCCCAGAGGAGGTGGGTCAACATTACTCTAAGCAAATTGTCCCATATCCCATCCCTCAGGGCAACAGTGCTGGGAAAAGTATGTAATCCCCATTTACTCCCATTTTTCAGGTGAAGAAACTGAGGCTCATAGCTGCCCAGGAGCAGAGCCAATCTCATGTCCGTGGCTGCCTGAAAGCAAAGTCCATGACCTCTACACGTGAGTGTCCTGACGCCAGCTGGCCCCCTCGGCTTCTGTGGGAGGTAGGGGCCAGAGAGATGCAGTCTCCAGGTCCTGGGGTCGCCCAAGGCCAGAATCCCTGGTAAGGACCCGGGACGGCAGTGTTCTGACGCACTCAACCCCTCACCCCATGCCCCACCGTCTGGACAGCATCAAAGGAGCGCTCCGTTACGGGGAGAGGACTCCAAGCACACGGCGGAAGTCTGTACACTTCGCAGAGACCAGTGTGGTCTCCGGCACCTGACCGAGGTGATAAATTCTTGCCTTCCTTTGGCCGTGAAAAATATCCTCAATTCAAGTTGGGGCAGAGGGCGGGAGATCATTCGTGAGACCATCTGGAGATGAAGGGGTGAACGGGGTACAAAATTTCCCAGCAAGTCAGGAGTCCGGGGTCGAGTGAAAGTGGGGGTAAGATGGCCCGGCCTAGAAGGAACAAAGCGGCCCCGAGATGGGGGATGCATCCCTCCCCTGCGCTCCGGGTCACCTCCCTGGTAGCCCTGAGATTCTGCAGAGCTCTGGGGGAAGACTCCCACTCCCGCTCCAAAGCGCCCCGGATCCGAACAACTTGGAGGATCCCAGAAACGGGGCGCGCAGCCCCGAGGCAGAGGAGGTCCTGGGCGGGGAACAAAAGGTGGGGCGTCCTCTTTCCACTCGCCGCCGGACGCCCCTCTCGCCCGTCCTCTGGGAGCCGGACCCCGGCTTGTGGCCGCGCCTCATTAACAACACAAAGCCGGGGGTCCGGCGGCCCCTTTTATCCCCGCGGGGGCTGGCAGACGCGCGCCCGGGGAAGGAGGGAGGAAGGTCTGGAGCCGCGGAGATCCCAGCCGGACCCGAGACTCCGCAAAGCAATCAAGTTGGCGCGAGCTCGGACGCCCACGAGCACCTGTGCGCGCCGCGTCTGCCGCGCCTTTGGGGACGGCGAGAAGCTGGCCGTCCTCTCCTTACCCTCCAGCCACAGGTGTCGGCGCCCCCCCGCGCTCTGCTGGAGCCACCCGCGGCCACGGCCAGCTGCGAGCCGTTGAGACAGGCGTTGACCGTGAAGAAGACGGAGCAGAGCTGCAGCCACGGGGCCATGTCCGTGCGCTCGCCTAGCCCGGCCCTGCTCTGCACCCCGGCAGCCAGCCGCGAGCCAACCCCGAGTGGGCGGTGGCGCCGGCGGCCGCAGAGCGGGCCGCACCACCGAGCATGCGCCTCAGGCCCGCGCCCCGCCTCTTCTCGTCGGGCCCCGCCCCCAGACGCGACGCCCTGGCTCTGGCCCCGCCCCTCTAGCCTGGTCCTCTTTCTTGGCCCCGCCCCGCCTTCTAGGCCACCTCCCCGTGGCCACGCCCGAGTAACCGCTGAGAAGTCGGCAGCAGCAGTTTTTTTCCCCTTACCTGAGAGGTCGTTTTTTAATCCAAAGGTTTCGTGCAAGTGATGCCTGCTCCCTCAAAAACTCAGGAAAACACGAAAAACATAATAATAATAGCTTTAATAATAATTTAATAAGCACAAACTCTTTTCCAGGCCTCCTCTCGAATCCCCCCAACCACACAGGAAGTGTCAGTATTATTGTTATCCCAGTTTTCGGCGCAGAAAAGTTAGGGTAATGCGGTGGGTAGAGAAATCCTGGCTGGGACCCCGGACAAATGACTTACTCTCTCCACGTTACTGTTTCCTCCTCCTGTTAACTGGAATAAAAATAAAGAGTATCCTCGTCTGGGAAGAATGCTAATGGTTGACACAGTTCGCACTCAATAAATGCTACAATCTATTATTAACTGACTTGCATAAGGTCACACAGCTGGTACGTGCCAGACCGAAGATTCAAAACCAATACAAAACTTAGCCACTACACTTGTCAAACTTACTCTTGTGAAGTGGTTCGTATTTCTGTTTGGAAGAGGAAGCTGAGGCTCAGAGAAGTGAAGCCAAGGTTACAGCGACTTTCACCACAATCCTCCTCCCTGCTTTGTCTTATATCTGTGCACCTGATACAGGAATATACCTACCACTTCACTCTTCTCGATTGCCCCTTCCCTCAACTATGCCACCACCTCCTCCTCCACAACGGCGTCACTGTGGGGAGCTGTTGTTTCAATGCTCTGCTTCCCTCTAGGTCTCCCCTAACCCTCCCTGACACTCTTGGTACGTCTCATTGGGTCATTCCCAGCCCATACAGCAGGGGAAGTCAGGGGGTTGGCCATGAATGTCAGGGGATGAGATGAAGTCAGAACCACATGGGTGTTGGTGAAACACCACAGAAGCCATGAGGCTGCCTTCTCCTTAGGGTCCTTAATCTATATGACATTCCAGCCTAGATATGCTCTATAATTTAACCAATCCTCTGCTGAGGAGCATGTATTATAATCAGTGATTCAAAAATATCCTCACACATATATCTTGATACATTTATTCAATTATTTTCTTAGTGTACATTCTTAGAATCAGAACTACTAGATTATGCACATTTAAAATTGCCAAACTGCTCAATATCTCATTGTCATCTTAACTGGCTTTTCTGGTTGCTAATGAGGTAAAGGCCATGTATTTAGTAGCCATTTGCATTTCTTCTCTTGTTTTAGAGTTGGACTCCAGGAAAAGGATCAGTACTTGGAGCTTATGATAGAGGGAGAGCATTAAGGAGAGTGTTGGGGAGAGGAAAGTGTTTCTTCCTGGATTTTTCTTACATCGCCATGTGAGAGAGTGCTCCAATTTTTCTGAAGGTGTGCAGAGGACACAGAAAGAAAAAGCCTAAGTGTCCACTCTAAAACATAATTAAAATGACATAACCTCAGGGCCAGGGACTGAGAGTTCCTCCTACTTACCTTCCAGGGAGGCCATAAACATTCGTGTGGGGTGGAGAAAGGGTGGGGGTGGGAGAACCACATATATCAAAGAGTCAGATTTGGCAAGAAATAAAGATAATAAATTGGCATTTGGCAACATTCTCCCCACCCTGGTCTTCTCCATTGATTCTTTCATCCCTTCTATTTATCCTGACCCATCAGAATATTTGTGAGGCTGCAGGAAGTAAACCTCTGTACTGAGAGCTGAGATAAAATTAGGGAGCCAGGTCCCCACAACGCCTCCATGGACCATGCCTTTTTCCCAGGTCACAGGCAAGACCGGTTGTATAAGTGACCAAAGGATGAAGCACTTCCCAAATACAACACATGGTCTCATCCACCAAGGCCACCATTGCCTATGGTCCAGTTACAATTTCAGCTACCCCTCACCATCCCCATCTGATTCACCTTCCTGCATCCAGAACTGGGCATTCTGCCTGGCATTCACTAGTGATAAAGAAACTGCTGTCCTCTCCATCCCTGTTTGGAATGAAGCTGAGAATTAAACAGATTAAGTCACCTTAAAATAAGCTGTTGACAAATGCAAATATATTTCTCCAATTTACCTAGAACCTAACCAGATTAAAAAAAAAAAAATCCTTAACAAAGTATTGGATATCGTTAAGAGTCCAATTATCCCCTGAAATACCAGAAAAGATAGTGATCATGGAAACAATTTGTATCCTGAGTCATTTTTAGCTGAGAATAACTAAAGACCATTTTAATAAAAATAGTGGTTAGAAGCAGTGGGCTGAAATTCGAATTTATTTTTGGTATTGTGATCAAGTAGTATGTTTTATGTACCAATCAACATATTAAAGGTAATGGATGCCCCCCTCCCCAGTCTCCCAGCAAGCTGAGCGTCTAAGCCCCCACAAAGCCTCCTGGATGCCAGTCCAGCCCCCTGGCAGTCTTGGCTCCAACCAGGTAACTGTCATCATCTCCGCTTCACAGGTGTGGAAGCCAGAGGTCCGAGACTCACCTGCCCACCACGCCCCAACCAGCGCTGCAGCCTTCCCAAACTGGCCTTGGAGCCACCCAGGCTGCCCAGAGGCCCCAGCGGGCGGAAGATCTGGGGCCGATGACCCAACCCCGCAGCTCGAAATCCCGGGACACTTATCCCAAAGTGCCAGAGCGGTGCTCGTCGCCGCCACTACAACGAATTACGTGTCCACCGCTACTTTCCATTTCTTTTCCCAGAAGGTAATGAAGCTTGGGGCGCTCAGTCTCCACGGTAACCGCGAGGGGGCGCGCGCGGTCCAGATCGGAGACTCCCAGGCAATTCGGGACTGTGCCGCCGAGAGTGCACGCTCTCCATTCAGCTCTCTTCAATTTCCGAGCTACTCCCTCCTTGCCTCCTCCGGTCTGGCTGCGGGGGCGGGTAATGGCCCCCCCCATATTGGTACTGCTCTTTCCTTTGTAGTTCTTTTCACCCCGCCACGAAGTCTCTTTTATGAAACTCTCCTCAAGACACCCCATTTAAAAGCCGTTTCTTGTTGGGATTCTGACTAATATATTACAATTTTAGTTAAATCAATATTCTATGTTTATATTACTATGATCATGTAAAACATTATTCACCTTTAAGGCAAGTAGTGTTTGATGATAGTATTTCCTTTCTTATTACAACTCTTGTGTTTGTGTGTGTGTGTATAGTTAATATTTACCTTTTTAAAAGCACTTGCTTTATTTTATGGAACCCCCTTGTTAACTCTTCCCATACAACTTTCCACATGGAGAGGCATTAGCTTTTCTCAGTTCCATTTATTCCCCATGGGACATCCTCATGCTCCTGTCCCAGTCAGGCTTGGATGTTCTCCAGATCTGCCCAGCTGTCATTCACTTTTCGTCTCTCATGTGTTAGAACCCTATTTTCTGGATCCTACATATTTTTCTGGGTTTTCTCACTCATTGTGGTGGGCCATATCCTTTATTTACTTCTTGAGAAAAGCTATGGGAGGTAAATTTTGTGAGACCGTTCATGTCTAAAAAGTATCTTTATTAAACATCACAGTTAATTAATAATTTGACCGGGTATTGAATTTTATGTTGAAAGTAATTTTCCACTGGAATATTGAAGGCATTGTTCTTGTGTCTTTCAGTTCCAGAAGCTGTGGTTTAGAAGTCTGATGTCATTTTTATTCTTGGTCCTTCGAACATCTCTCTCTCTCTCTCTCTCTCTCTCTCTCTCTCTCTCTCTCTCTCTCTCTCTGTCTCTCTCTCTCGCTGCCCTCTTTAACCCTATTGTCCTGAAGTTTCACATGAATGAGTTTTTTGATTTGTTATGGTCTCCCACTTTGGAGACACTTGTCCTGAGTTCTGGGAATTTCTTTTGAGTATTTCTTTGATATCTTTCTCCCCTCCTTTTCTTCTCTTTACTTTCTTTTTTTGGAAATCTTGAGTTGATGATAGGTATCCTAAGTTTATCTTCCACTTTTCTTATAATTATCAACTATTTTCCATCACCTCTTCCATTCTTTAGAACATATCTTCAACTAGATGGTCAAAATCTAATGAATTTTTACTGCAATGATCATATTAATATCCCAAAGCAGCTCATTCCTTTCACAGAACATCTTGTTCTTACTTAAAGGAAGTAATTCCTTCTCTCTAAGGAATAGTTTTCTTTTGTTTCCTCCGTGTGTGTGTGTGTGTGTGTGTGTGTGTGTGTGTGTGTGTTTAGCTTGTTTGAACTTTTAAGGTGCAATCAGCTTTTCCTGGCTCCTCTAATATTATTCTTAAGGAAATGGACATGCTATGTCAGCAGGTTAGGATTAAAACTAGGTAATCGATATCTGGAAACAAAGATCCCAGACAGGTCACATATGTTAAGAGGAAAGAGGCCCTAGTGAGCCACTCAAACAAGACATGGTCAATAAACAACTTGGAGCAACCATGCCAAATCTTAGCCATTTTATTTATCAAATTATTGCACATATAGTTTTTAGCTCTCCACTCACCTTCTACCACCAGATTTATTTTTGTTTGTTTTCTCCAGTACCATCTTGAACCTAAATGATATGGATTGTGACATATATGAATGCATAATCATAATGACTACCATTTTTATATTCGACTGTTTATTTAGCAAGCATTTATTGAGTGCCTACTATTTGCTGGGCATTGTGCAAGGCAATAGAAAAGAATATGCTCAAGGTCATGAGGTCCCTCCAGGGAAGTACTCCACACTTAGCAGAGCCTACTGAATCTGGGAGGCAACTCCTGAGGGCTGCATTTAACAGGTGAAGGATCTGAGACTCAAGGAGGTGCCCTAGTTTGCCCAAATGGCACAGAGCTATTTGGAGACAATGCTGCATCATGAACCCAAATTTTCTTCTCCCACACTCTATGTTTCGAAGGCTGGGATATAAAGAGAAGCTGAAATAAATGAACCATGAAAAGAGAGTTCACAGAGACAGGAAGAGAACCAAGAGGAAGTTGTATTAGAGTTCTCTAGAGAAACAGAACCAATAACACACACACACACACACACACACACACACACACACCCACACACACACACATGAGGAGATTGATTATAGGAATTGGCTCATGCAGTTGTGGAGGCCAAGAAGTTCCACAATCTGCCTCTGCAAGTTGAAGAACCAGGCAAGCCAGTGGTGTCATTCATTCCAAGTCAGAAGGCCCAAGAATTGGGGGCTGACAGAGTTAGTCCCAATCGGAATCTGAAAGTCTGAGACCAGAAGCCATGATGTCTGAGGGAAGAAGACGACAGATATCTTAGCTCAAGCAAAGAGAGAGAGTTTGCCCTTCCTCTGCCCTTTCACTCTGTTTGGGGCCTTGACCCACTAGATGATGCATCGGGGAGGGCCAGCAGCTTTACCCAGTTCACCAATTCAAATACTAATTTTTTTTAAAAAACACCTTCACACCCTGAAATAATGTTTTACTAGCTTTCTGGGCATCCCTTAACCCAGTTAAATTGACACATAAAATTAACCATCACAGAAGCCAAGGAGAAAGTTTCAAAGTATTTGCTCAGGCTCTACCCCGCTTCCCCTGGCTTCATTTACATTTTTGAAGAGACCAACTCAGGGCAAGTAGGGGAGAACAGGGGTTACCATCGCACTTGGGGGAAATAGGACAGAAGAGGAGGAAGACACATTCTATGCTCATTTTACAGTTGCAGGAAGCCTCTCTATTCTCTGGAGTTAATGCCAGCGGGGGGAAATCCTCACATTTCAATAACGTGAACACCTTATTCAGGGCAGGCCAGCAGCCCCAAAAGTAGGAGCCTTCTAGGGCATACCTCCCATTGCCAGGGAAGGGCCAAATGGCACCTCTCAGTTGTGAAAAAACGCAATTAATGTCTCCCCGACCTAAGCCCCTTGAGTAGGAAATTCTAGCGCTAAATTTTCTAGAGATGGAGCGAGGGAATGACAGATTGCAAAAACAGACAAAGCAAGGCGTTAAGCCAAGTTCAAGAGCAAGAGAAGTCAGCCTCACACCAGCATCAAAAAACACACAGAAAACTCTGAGAGGCCCGAAAGTGCCCCAGGGGCTTCCTCCTCCGGAGGGAGCAGTGGCTCTGAAGATTTAGGTGAGACAGCTGCTCTGCATCCCTGCCCCTGACAGTGGAATTGCCTGCAGGTGAGCACAGGCTGGGATGGGGTGGGGCGGGGCGGGGTGGAGGTGGGGGGATGGAGGAGTAGAGGAGAGAACAGTTCACCTTCCCTTCACTGGAGAGGTCAGACGATGACTTCCACTGGCCTTCCCCAGTGCACTTAAATATATCTATTTAAACTAGAAACCTAAAACAAATTCTTCCTTTGCAGTTGGCTGCCATTATGTAATGTCTCACAGTGTTTCCCTAGGACTCTCCAGGCGGTCTCATTTAATGACTTGGTTGCGCTTCCAGCTTTGTTCATGACTTCCAAGCTGCTTTCCATAAAATCGAGCCATATGTACATTGGCTACACTTGACATAATAGTCTATACCTTTAAAAGTAGGCATGTATCGTTGCCAGCCCAATGTTGGGAATAGTGTGCAAGGCCATAGATTGGATTCTTTTTTTTAAAAAAAACTGGCCACATTTCAAGCTCCTTAAAAAATGTTTTTAAAATATTTTTAAATTTACAGAAAAGTTTCAAAAATAGTTCAAAGAGTGCCCGTATGCTCTCCACCTAGCTTCCCCTCATGTTAATTTCTTATATAACCACAGCACGATTATGAAAACCAGACATTTAACATTAATATAATACTACTGGGTAATCTACAGACATTATTGGAATTTCACCAGTCTTCCTACTACTGTCCCCATTTTCTTGTTTTTGGTCTATAAGATTTTTTTTTTATTTTAGTTTTTTTAAAATTTAGTTTCAAGTATACAGTACATTAGTTAGACATCTGTATTGTTCATAAAACAATCCTCTCAATTGCATCCTCCCTCCCCTGACACTCGACCAAGCCAATATATTAATGCTAA